>NC_044978.1:177572588-177891576 GCF_008728515.1 Papio anubis | reverse complement strand
CTGGGTAATTTATAAAGAAAAAAGGTTTAGTTGACTCACAGTTCCACAAGCTGTTACAGGAGGCATGGCTGGGGAGGCCTCAGGAAACTTACAATCATGGCAGAAGGCAAAGGAGAAGCAAGCACATCTTCACATGGCGGCAGGGGAGAGACAGCCAAGGGGGAAGCATTACACACTTTCAGACAACCAGATATCATGAGAACTCACTCACTATCATGAGAACAGCAAGGGGGAAATCCGCCCCCATGATCCAATCACCTCCCACCAGGTCTCTCCCCCAACATGAGAATTACAATTCGACATGAGATTTGGGTGGGGTCACAGAGCCAAACCAGATCAATCACCATAAACAAAAATCAGCACCTCATACCATGCACAGAATCCTGAATTTAAATAGGTGAAAGCCAAGCTTCAAACTGTTCAAAGAAAATTTAGGAAAATATCACTGTGACCTCAAGATTGGGAGTGGTTTTTCAAAGCAGACATAAAATCACTATCTTTAATTTAATTGGTAATTTAATCTCATTAAAACATTTTTTAACCAAAAGTCATCATAAAGTATAAATACAAGCTATAAACTACAAGAAGATATTCATCACATATAAATCCCCCCATAAATCAATAAGGAAAAAGGCAGCCTTCTTAAAAAGAAGCAAACAGCTTAAGTATAGGTGGGAGGGCTGCAATCAGAAATGAGACAAGAAGCTTCTCTAAGAAGGAAGCATTTGTGATTTTAAAGAAGCAGGTTTTTACTAAAGCGGAGAAAGTTTAATCAAGGTGCATATAAGAAATCCATTTCCTAAGCAGACCCAAGCCATGTTCATCAATAACCTCTTCACCAGTAATAAACATGATACATTGATCTCTATCTGCTTCACTTCTAGTCTTATTTCTCAACTGTGTCTAAGCTGGAGAAGCTAAAAGGAAGTGGGGTTTTATTTATGGGGCTCCAATCCCAACAGAAAGGAATCTGGATTTCATTCTGGATGGTTTTGAACAAGTGGGGCATGGTCTGACTCAAGCTTGTTTGAAGTTCAGCCCGGCAGCTGTATGGAGAATAGACTGTATGAAACAAGGATGAAAGCAAAATGATCATTAGTTGGCTTCCACCTTAATCCAGGACAGGGCTGATGGCAGCTTGGTGGCAGGAGTAGAAGAATCAGAAGCTGTCAGGGCCAATAGTATTTGCTCTTGGACTGAATGAGGTGATGGATGAGGGAAAAGAAGGAATCAAAGAGCAGCCCCAGAATTAAATCACAGTGAAAAGAAATAATGGGTTAAAAGTGTCTTTAAAAATCTTGAGGAGCAGTGCTAATGCACAACAGCTCCTCAAGATTATCTATATGTACATATATATTATTTAAATACAACTATTTAAGTGAATTCGTGCTGATCAGGTTTTATCTGAGTTTAGAATAGAGGATGCAGAGAATATATTCTGTAGAGACAGAATTAGAAAGTGCAAAGAAAGTAGACACTTGATTTTAAAAAAACAACGCCGACTTTCTGCCTGCGATCATTGATTTCTCTCTGCCAGGGTCATAAAAAGCGTGTTTTGTCTCACTCATCGAGATCTCTTGCAGGCCAACTCATCACTTATGAAATTTTATTCTTACAGCCAGCAGCCCCAACCTTGTGCAAATATGACATTTATGTCCAAATTCAATGCACATAAAATGTCATCCTACCCTCACCAACACAGCAACTTCCAATTATATAATGTTTTAAGGGACGATGACAAATGTGGGAGAAATTGCCTGGTGGCCTTTGCTAAGATAACAAAATTGGAAAGTTTGGATGAAATCACAGGATGTGGAGGGCATTCTGACTTCATGAGGTGCCAGTTTACTTTGATTAAACAGTCATGGGGGGGGCTTCTGCAGGAAAACCTTTGTGGGGACGGCGGTTCATCCCCGATTTTCGTACCCTTCACATGATCCACATAGTTACTTCGGTGCAGAAAATCATGACTTACATTTTCAGAGCTCTTTAAAAGGCTGACAGTAAGGCCACAGGCTGTAGGGAAAAATTACTTGTTTTGAGAGATGTCCCATCTGAGCATTACTTGCACAAATAACCCTGACTGCTCAGGTCTGAATCCTGGTTCTGACCTATGGCAGCTGTGTCATGTTAGATGTGTTTTTCTGCATGCTATGCCTCTGTTTCCCCACCTTCTAAATGTCTATAATAATCACATCTACTTGCTTATTAATTGTGAGGATTAAAAATGATGGCCTCTATTAAACATCAGAGCGGTCCCTGACACACAGTAAATGCTTAACAAAGATTAGTAGGCAATAAGACCATTAAATAAAATCACCTGTGTCCTGCTCTGTACTAGCACCTGGCACACAGTAGTAGCTAAACAATTATTTGCTGTACGAGTGTTGAATGAATTACCATTACGCCCTCAGCATCAGTTTTCATTGGTGAGTCTTAACTCTCAATGTTGTCATGAAGATAAAATACTATGGCAAATACCCAATAAATAAACGAACTGTAAAAAAAAAAATGAACTGTAAAAGCCCCATTTACTGAAGTAAAAACAAAATCAGAGAGACTTGTCCCTTGATCACTTTAGAGCTTGTGTGATTCACAGTGTAAAATGCAAGTTTGTTTACTTTTCAAATGAACAAATGTGTATTCTACACTGTGAAGCACGATTGTTTGTTTGCTTGTTTGTGTTTGTTCTTTCTCCCCGGAGAGGATGATACTGACCTCATGAGGTCATTGTGCATGGTGAGTTAACACAAGAGAGAAGGTTGGCATGGAGGAGATGGGCCATATTTCACAGCCTCTTATTCCCCAAGCAAATAAGCCTCCGTCCCCACCCTCCCCTAGTCCTACCTCCCTGGAAAGAGTCCAGACTCACACATGGATGCTTTCTCCCTCATCCTCCTGGGAACCTCCAGTGGTTTGGCTCTTTCCTTGGAGAAGTAACTCTTCTGGTCATCCCATTGTTGACAAGACTACCTCTGGGGGCTCCTGAAACTGCCATTTCTCCCATGTGGCAGCTATACTGCCAGGAAGCTGAAGCTCCTATTCTTTATCTATTCCTCTCTCCCAGAATTACAAATCTTTTCCATTAGCCTTGGACCAAGAAGGCCTTGTCTTCTTACATTCTTACAGCATACCTAGAGAAGAGTTCTGAGGAGTAATGTGTATGTATGGAAAAGCAGGCCAATAGACAAATAAGTTTGTTTTTTACTAGTTTAAAAAGTGAAAATGAAGTTCTTCACTGAAGGAATTCTCAGAGCCTTTGGTATGCCACTATTCGTGGGACCCTTCAAGACAGGGGATATAAGAAGTATTTCTGGCAGGGCATGGTAGCTCACACCTGTAATACCAACACTTTAGTAGGCTAAAGTGGGAGGATAGATTGAACTCAGGAGTTTGAGACCAGCCTGGGCAACTTAGTTAGACCTCATCTCTACACAAATTTAAAAATTAGCTAGGCATGATGGTGCATACCTGTAGTCCCAGCTACTCATGGGGCTGAGGTGGGAGGATCACTTGAGCACAGGAGGTCAAGGCTGCAGTGAGTTGTGATTACGTCACTGCATTCCAGCCTGGGGCATAGAGGGAGACTTTGTCTCAAAAAAAAAAAAAGTATTTCTAAAACTTACTTTATTTCACCAATATTAGGATAAAAAACACTTTTGCAACTATACTGTAAGTGTTCCAAGGAATAGATTTTAAAATGGATTAAATGCCCATTTACCTGTTTTTGAATTTGAATGCCTGACAATGCCTTCTGTAGGGCAAGGCTCATAACAGTGGACTTCACACCTGGTCCCTGCCTTCATGGAATTTGAAGTCTAGTAAGGGAATCACGGACATAGCCCACAAGTAGAGTTCATAATGCACACCATAAGAGGGCACAACAGTACAACAGTGCAGGTTTGTCTTGGGTGAGGGCAGGACAAGAAAAGTCTTCATGGAAAGGGAATTATCTGTGATACTGATGAAAGACTAGCTATGCTGCGAATGTGCACAGAGGGATGGAGGAAAAGTGACAAAGAAGCGCAAGAAGACTGGGAACACCAGGCCCAGGCTGTTGTGCATGGCGGAGGAGAGGGGGAAGGGCAAAAGGTCAGGTGGGTAAGGTATGAACAGTGGGTGAGAGACCTCATATGGAAACCCTTGAGGAGGAGGAAAACAGGAGGAGGAGGAGAAGAAAAAGAAAGAGGAGGAGGAGGAGAAAGACAAGGGGAAGAGGACACATAGCACACACAGCCTGGAGATTCAGTCTTCAACATTATGCCTTTGTAACAAGATGCTAATTTCAAGGAAATGGCTCCTGAATTGCATATGTGCTGAGCTGTGGGTGTCTGACATTTCAACTTTCCAATGGAAGAGCTTCAATGACGCATAATTTAAGCCTTCCAGGAATTGTGCTGGTACATCCAAATCAGGCAGTTGGCCTCTACAAGTTCACATATTTGACCTAAATCCCTGTGTCAGCAACAGGAAATCTATTGCCCTTGAAGATGCAGTGGTATAGAGGAAATGGCCTAGGCTTTGGAAGTAGACAGTTGGGGGGCCACATCCTGATTCTGTTTCTTTTCAATGTTGCAGCTTTGGACAAGGTTGTTAAAGTATCCAACCTACTTTCTCAAATGTCAACAGCAGTATTATAAACACTTCCTAGGCCCCGGCACTTTATGATAATTAGGTGAGATAATGTTGATGAGGGATCTAACACAGAGACCAGCACAGAGGTGCTTGGTGTAGATGGCAGGTGCTGGGATTCTAACATCATCATTATCAATTCAGTTCAGTTGAGGGGATAAAGCAATTTCATGGAGATACTCTCTTGCCCACTCTTCTTCCTTTCACTGTCTTCAGAATTTTGACCACTGGTTGCCCCATTCAAGAAATTGTAAGCTCTAGGCTGGGCACAGTGGCTCTCGCCTATAATTCCAGCACTCTGGGAGACCAGGGTAGGAAGATCGCTTTAGCCTAAGCATTTGAGAACAGCTTGGGCAACACAGCAAGACCCCATCTCTACAAAAATACAAAAAAATTAGCCAGGCATGGTGGCACATGCCTGTGGTCCCAGCTACCTGAAAGGCTGAGGTGGGAGGATTACTTGAACCTGCGATTTTGAGGCTGCAGAGAGCTGTGATTGTGCCACTGCACTCCAGCGTGAATGACAGAGCAAGACCCTATCTCGAAAGAAAAAAAAGAAATGTAAACTCTATTTCCTGACACATAAGTCTCCCAATATCTCTCCCCCTCCATCCACCCTACTGTTAATATGTTAGTCCAGACTCACAATTTTCTGTTACCTAAATCTCTCCATATGCAAAAGTGCTGAGGGGAGGCAGCTGGGTTGGAAGCTCCAGACAGAGCACACTGGACAAGGAAAAGGGGCCATGAGAGGGGCATGTGCCCAACTGGGCAGGACTTTGAAAATCAAAGAAAACTAGACTTCTTCCTGAAGGCAATGAGGAATCACTGATGAAGCCCACTGAGCAGGGAAAAGGTTTATAAAGAATGAAATTTTATGAAGATTGCTTGTGAGGCATTGTGATCATTTATCTGACACAAGACAAAACAATCATATTTACCAGATGGGCTTGATTTGGGTGAATCAAGCCAGAATAGATTTACCTAAATTAATCTCTCATCTTTTCCCTTCCCACCATGGGGCGATCACTGAATTCTCCCCTATCCAGAATATCTAAGAAATCCCGAGACTACTGTGTCGATCAGCAGCATTCAGGATGTCATAGGTGGAAATCCAGCGTTCAAGTAGGGAGACATGAGTCCTTGGGGCACCACACAGAGCTCATATTTTGAAGCCAGAATTTGCCTTCAAGTCCTACCAGCTGAGTGATGTTAATAAAGTCATTTAGTTTTGCCGGGACTAGGTTTTCTGCCCTGAAATTGAAGTTAGAAAACTTCTCATGACTAATGTGAAGATCAAATGCCATAACAATTACAAAGTGTTGTACATGCCATGAGAACTCAATAAATCATGTATGAGACTCGGTTCTCCTCCAGAGCCCAGACCATGGTTTGTTCTTATTTACTTCCACAGCACCAGTGTTTGACGATCAATCATTCTACTCAGCAATATCTGGCGCTCCCTCCTTTCTAGGCAAGGGGTATAAATTTATTTTCTGACTCCCTGTGGCTGGAGGAAGCCATGTAAACCAACTAATGGGGAAAATAAATGGGTGTGGGCCACTTCTGGGCTGAGTTCCCTTTCCCTCAAGCCCTCACATGGTCAGGGCTCAAGAGGTACCATCAACCTACATTCCTGAATCACCTGGTGAGCAGGGCCTTCTCCCAGGCCAGGTTGGACATACAGTAGTATATCCAACAAGAAAGAGACCTCTGTTCTTTTAGGCCATTGAAAACTGGGGGTTGTTTTTTACTGCAGCATAGCTTAGCCCATCCTGACTGATAGATACAGCCATGCCTGTACCATAACATCAACCCAGAAAATGCTTCCTTTGTGAATAAATGTATAGAGAAGGAAGCGGGGATTTTAAAAGTAGAGGACAAGCAAAAGAAAAGTAATAAAATTAAATGTCCAGAAGATAAAAAACAAACATATGACACAGGTCATGCAACTCCATCTCGGAACTCCCAGAGCAGGCAGCAAAAAGTGATCACAGTCCTCTTTCCCAATGAGGGACGCTTCTTCTTTTCAGCTGCAGTCTCAAACACTTTCTTTAAAAAAATGCTGGAGCATTAAGAAAGTGTCTGAGACTGCATGTGAGACTGCATTTTTGAGAAAATAGTATTTTCCTTCTCTGGTCTCTGTCACTCTCCTGGGCTGGGACAAGTGTCCCAGGGTGTATTAGTCCATTTTCATACTGCTATGAAGAAATACCTGAGACTGGGTAATTGATAAAGAAAAAGAAGTTTAATGGACTCACAGTTCCACATGGCTGGAGAGGCCTCACAATCATGGCAGAAGGTGAAGGAAGAGCAAAGTCACTTCTTACATGGTGGCAGGCAAGAGAGCATGTGCAAGGGGACTGCCTTTTATAAAACCACGAAACCACCAGATCTCATGAAACTTATTCACTATCATGAGAACAGCATGGGAAAACCCGCCTCCATGATTAAATTACCTCCCACTGAGTCCCTCTCATGACGCATGGGGATTATGGGAGCTACAATTCAAGATGAGATTTGGGTGGGGACACAGCCACCATATCACAGGGCTAGGGTGGATCCAGAGGAATACAGTTCAGAAGGAATTGGTTCAGGCTCTTGGGTCATCCTGTCTCTGTCCCAGCTGTTCCGCACCACCATGGCAGCATAGAAGCAGCCACACAGGATACATAAATGAAGGCATGTGACTGTGTTCCAACAGGACTCCACTTACTAAAATGTATGGCACTCCAGATTTGCCCCATGAGCCATAGTTTGCTGACCTCACTAAGACTAACAAAGTCCAGAAGCATCTAAAGCACTTCAGAAACAATTGGGTCAAGAACGGGTTGGTGTGGAATGGCACTTTGGGTGGGAAGAAAGATACAGAAGGAGTTAAAGAGAAAATAATGATTTGCATAAGTAGGAGAGAAGATGGAGTGCTCCAGACCCAAACCCCAGCACTTGAGCTTGTTCTCTCCCAGACCCAGGGGCAGGCTCCTTCTTGGATGTGTCTTTGTCTTTGTGGGTGCAGAATGGTTCTGGCAGATGCTGCCTCACTTCAGCAGAAACAGATCTGGGTTTATGGAAATGTTTTGCAGATGGGCCTTTTCATATGCCCCTCCGCAGCTACTCCCACTCTGCTTGTGTGTGCATGACTCACCATTCGTCATTTCAATTACTGAGGCCTCCATTCACCAGCCTATCCATCTGCCAGGCACTCTCTTGCCAGCCACCAGCCACCACTACTGAGAGGTAATTGACTGTTGTTGGGAGAAGTCACGCCTCTGTCATTAGCTCAAGACTGGGGAATTGCTGTGATCTCTCCAAGCAATAACCGTCGTAAACTCTTGACCACGTTATTGTTTCTGAGGGGTATAGTGGCTCTCCAGAGCAGTGGGAAACAGTGGAGGATATTTAAAGTTGAATATTTAGTGGGATATTCCTGCAAATACCCTCCCATGGAAGCCACTGCCTGTCCTAGGACCATCCTACTGTGGAGGGGAATCAGGAGTGAAAAGGAAGATTCTGATTAATTACCCTAAGAGAAGAAAGTCATCACTTTCATTAGCTTCTAAGGGTTATTTGTGGTTTCTGCTTTTTTGCTGGGTATGATGACATAGAAAGATATTTGACTGTGACCCATAACTACTTCTCTATCACTGTCACAGGCTTGAGAAGGAAATAGCAAAGGGGACACTCTAGACCAAATCTGTTGGTGTAGTACTAGAAAGCTTTTTGGTTCAACCTCCAACTGGAAAGTATTGGTCCCACATTGACTGGACTGGGTTAGGGCACCTGGTGCGCAGAATATTCCTTTTGACCTTGGTAGAGGCAGCCCAAGTAGGCTAATTAAAGCCTCTTCCATTCCTTTGGCCCAGGATCCTGCCCTCACTTTTTGTCCCAGTAACGAGATGGAAGGAGGAAGGGAGATGAGAATCAGCAAAAGAGAATTCCTCCAAGGCAAGAATGGATATCTCCCCAAGGCCCAGAGTATAGAACATGGGCACTGCCCAATCTCAGGCTTACACAGTTCAAACAACACTAAATGCACACACACACACACACACACACACACACACACACACACACGCCTCGTCTAGAACTGTCACTGCTGCCACCTCACTCACTCCTCTGTCACCTCTACCTCTGCAGCCCCAAATCTCTGAAATTACAGCTCAACAGAGATGGAAAACCGTATCTGCCATAGCCAGAGACTGGGGAGACCGAGAGAAGCCAGCCAGGGAGGCCCTCAGGCTCCACACACCCACAGTGCTGTCAGTGATAACTGGAGCAACCCCTCCTCCCTGTCTCTGTGTGCCCTGAACCTTGCCATGTCTTTGGAGAGAATGAGGGAGGGGAGGTGTATTAGTTAGGGTCCTTCAAAGAACCAGAAACAATAAGAGATTTGCAGATACAAGAGATCTATTATAGACATTGGCTCACAGGATTATGGAGATTGTATTGCATCCATAGTCCTACTGTTGTCATCTGCAAGCTGGACACCAGAAAAGCTAGTGTTGTGATTCAGTCTGAGGGCAAAGGAGAGGCAACGACATAAGTCCCAGTGGTATCCAAAGGCCTGAGGACCAGGAGAGGCAATGATATAGGTCCCAGTCCCAAGGTCTGAGGACCTGGAGCTCTGAGAGTCCAAGGGCAGAAGAAGGTGGATGTCCCTGCTCTAGAAGAGAGGGAAAATGTGCTCTTCCTCTGCTCGGGCCCTCCAGGGGTTGGATGATGACTTCCCACACTGGGGAGAATAATCTTGTTTACTTAGTCTACTGATTCAAATGCTAATCTGCTCTGGAAACACCCTCACAGACACACCCAGAAATGATTTTTCCAGCTATTGCAGCAAACTGTAGACCACTCAAGTTGACAGAAAAAATTAGCCATCAAGAGGCAAAGAGGCAGGAGCCCTGAGAGCACCTCCCTACGAGTGGTCCATAAAGGAGTATGAAGAACCGGAGCTGAGACTATATTTTGCTTAAAACCCAGGACACGCCAGGAGCAGTGGCTCACACCTGTAATCCCAGCACTTTTGGAGGCTGAGGCGGGCGGATCACAAGGTCATGAGTTCAAGACCAGCCTAGCCAATAAGGTGAAACCCCATCTCTCCTAAAAACACAAAAATTAGCCAGGCGTGGTGGCAGGCACCTATAGTCCCAGCTACTCGGGAGGTTGAGGTAGAAGAATCACTTGAACCCAGGAGGCAGAGGTTGCAGTGAGCCGAGATCACGCCACTGCACTCCAGCCTGGGCAATAGAGTGAGACTCCATCTCAAAAAAACAAAAAACAAAAAACAAAAAACAAACAAACAAAAAACCCCAGGACATTCTGTTGTCTTGTCACTAACACTCACGTGTTCTGTGACCCCAGACAAACCACTTCCCTTATCTGAGCCTCAGTTTCCCCATCTGCAGCCCAGCACAGAACACATGTTCAATAAATGAATTATGGAGATCTCTAGTTAACCTGTAGGACTCCAGCCAACTCGAGATATCTGTTAATACAATTCTGCCCATGATTCTGCTCTTTCAAATACGTAACTTTCTTAGTTGGGTTCTTCCAGATGCAGACCTTGAGATGAGGCTTCATCTGCAAGTGATTTATTAAGGAGTGCTTCCTGGAGACCAGTAGAGAAAAGAAGCTACAGTGTGGTGTAAGTAAGACCCAGCTTCAGCCTGATCAAACCAGGTTCTCTGGAGAATGCGTTATGGAGAATGTGTTATGGAGAATGCATTATGACTTTGCACCTCAATGCAAGACAGCTGGGCTCTCACAGTTCTGGGCTCACCAGTCACTAGCTATGGGGCCACCTGGGAGGGGTGTGTGAATTCCCAGGCACTTGCATCTCTGCAGGAGTGCAAGGGCGGCCCCCTGAAGTAGGTTTAAGTGATCACTCTTGGAGGTGATGCATAATGAGGCTGGGGAAGGTGAGCACATGGAAGCAAAGGAATGATCTGAGGGATCTGGGTTGGAATAGAAAAATTAGGAATGACAACAAAATTAGGAATGAGAACTTCTAGGCTGTAGTGAATAATGATTGAGTACTGTGTGCCAGGCAGTATGGTAGGCACTGAAGAAATAACAGAGCAAAAGGAACTTGTTGTTGTCCTCATGGAACTCACCATGAGAAACAGGCACTAATCAAAAGCAGGGCCCAACCCCTGTACTGTCACAACAGTGCTCAGCACTACAAGGGAGACAGGAGCATGTGCTAGAAGAATGTGGGAGAGGTGGGGCCAGGAAACGGGTTGTCAGCTGATTTTGAAAAAAGAGACGTCTAAAGGAGACATAGCTACAGTAGGTGTGGAGGGGAAAGAGCTGCGTTTGAGGGACGGGGGAATAGAATATGCAAATTATTTATTAAATGAATGAATGAGAAGATGAATGAATGAATGTCAGAAACAACAATTTCAGTAATTTAATTCCTCCAGGGGAAAATCATCAAAAGAAAATCTAAAAAGGTGCATTTGAGAAAGATGAGATGGGAGATGATCTTTTGTTCAGCACTCGTGTCCTAAGTAGGCTGCACTATTTATACATTATTTTATTTACTCATTACAGCAACAAGAAATACCTTCATCTTTTTAGAGAAGAGTGAAATTGAAGCCAGAGAGGTTGGCTAACTTGTCCAAGATCACACAGCTTCCAAGTTGAAGAGCTGGGATTTCATTTCAGGTTTCCCATTTGGCAACATCCAAGCCCTTTCCACAATTCCACACTGTGAATTTGCTTCCCAAACCAAGGTATTGTGGCCCACAGGAAGTGTTCTATGCTGAGGTTAATATTAATAAATAAGCTATTTCTGTTGACACCCACCATGTTTATGTGACACCATGCCCAGTCATCTACTTCCAAGATGCACATCAATAGTTACATTTTACCCAAAGTTCCCAGAGGGGACTCCTGAAATTACAGACACAAGGAGATGGAACCAATGACACCTGGGGCTGCCATGCAGCTTTAGAGGGTGCCAGCCCCAAGCTTTGGCAGCTTATATGTGGCATTGGGCCTTTGGGTGTGTAGAAGGTAAGAGTTGAGGTTTGGGAACCTGTCTCTAGATTTCAGAGGATGTTTGGAAATGCCTGGGTGTCCAGAAAGAAGTCTGCTGCAGAGGTGGAGCCCTCATGGAGAACCTCTACTAGGGCAATCAATGCAGAGAAGAAACATGGGGTTGGGACCCTCTCTCAGAGTCCCCACTGGGGGCACTGCCTAGCAGAGCTGTGAGAAAGGGCCACTTTCCTCCAGACCCCAGAATGATAGATCCACTGACAGCCTGCACCGTGCACCTGGAAAAGCTGCAGGCACTCAACACCAGCCTGTGAAAGCAGCCATCATATTTGGGTGGGGTCACATGGGGACTATACCCTGCAAAGCCACAGGGGCAGAGCTGCCCAAGGCCTTGGGAGCCCAACCTTTGCGACAGCATGCCTTGGATGTGAGACACAGAGTCAAAGGAGACTATGTTGGAGCTTTAAGATTTAATGGTTGTCCTGCTGGGTTTCAGACTTGCATGGGGCCTATTGCCCCTTTGTTTTAGTCATTTTCTCCTATTTGGAATGGGAGCATCTAGCCAATGCCTATACCCCCATTTTATCTTGGAAGTAACTAACTTGCTTTTGATTTTACAGGCTCATAGACAGAAGGAACTTGCCTTGTCTGAGATGAGAATTTGGACTCGGACTTTTGGGTTAATGCTGGAATGAGTTAAGACTTTGGGGGACTATGGGGAAGGCATGATTGTGTTTTGAAATGTGAGAAAAACATAAGATTTGGGAGGGGCCAGGGCCAGAATGACATGGTTTGGCTCTGTGACCCCACCCAAATATCATCTCAAATTGTAATCCCCACGTTTCGACAGAGGGAGCTGGTGGGAGGTGATCTGATCATGGGACCAGTTTACTCCATTCTGTTCTCGAGACAGTGAGTGAGTTCTCAGGAGATCTGATGGTTTAAAAGTGTTTGGCTCTCTCTCCTACTGCCACCATGCAAGATGTGCCTTGCTCCCCTTTCACCTTCTGCCATGATTGTAAGTTTCCTGATGCCTCCCCAGCCATGTGTAACTGTGAGTCAATTAAACTTCTTTCCTTTATAAATGACCCAATCTCAGGTAGCTCCTTATAGCAGTATGAGAATGGACTAATACATGTCCTGAACCGGAGCACTTTGCTTCCTTTTTCTGCTCTTCTCCATTCTTTAGGAGTGGGATACAATAAACTGGGGAGTGCAACTCATCCCTCAATCACTGATCTGAGTATGGATATCAAAAGAAACATTTCCTGAATCAAGACGCTGAGCTGGAAGCTTCCACAGTTGTGCCTATACTGTGGCAGTCCTGCACGAACCTGTCAGGCCCCATGGCAACCTGCAGTGCTGAGGTCTCCCAGGGCAAATGGAGCTGCAGGATGCTCACTACACCCCCAGAAACAGAAGCAGGGACAAGGACACAGGCCTCTCTGTGAGCAACACTGACTTTTGGCACAGGAGAGATCCCATGCCCCTCCTCACTCCAGAACACTGCTAAGCACATAATTGATCTCTTTCCCATTCACTCACATCTCCCAAAACAAAGGAAGAGAGACCCGTTCCACTGATCAGAGCCTGACTTTCCATTGCTGAGCCACGTTTTACTATTGAGTGGGGCAACTGCTTCAAAAATCCATTTGTTGGTGCATTTTCTTGCCAGCTATTTCTTCATTTACAGGGTTCTGAGAGGCCTGGCCTCTACTTCCTCTGCCGACCCAGTATGTACCACCTGCCTGCTGAGGGGCTCAGTGGCTTAGTGGTTTCAACCCTGGCTACACCGTGGAACCATCCAGGGAGCTTTCCAATTGCTGATACCTGAACCTTAGTTTCAGATTAACAGAAACCTGTGGAATGGGGACCCATGACCTGGAGTCTGTAAGGCTTCCCCATTGATGTGATGCTTGGTGAAATCTGTTTGGATGAGTACATTCAGCGGCCACTTGCCATGGCTTTTCCTATCTCTATAGCTACATCTGGTTCCCTGGATCCCTGCAACTAGATTTAAGCTGGAGGAAGAAGTTTCCATTTTGGCCTTGAGCCTAAGGCATGTTTTTCAAACCTGCTTTTGGCAGAACAGTGCAATGAGGCATGAGAGTTTTGCCAGTATACTAATAAAGCCATGCTCTCCCATCTGCTGCAGGATCCCTGTGGGCCTGCTCTACTGTCCTGAACCTGGAGGAGAAGGGGAGCAAGTGGGAGGAAACTGGGCGCCACGACTTCCTGGCAAACAACACTGGGGACTTCCAACCATTTTAAAAATAGAATCACTTACTTCAGTATATCTCGGCCAGTTCACCAAATGACTTTAGGTGGCTTACACTGTAAATGTAGAAAACAAAATGATGATAAAAATAGGAATAGAGATTTTGGACCAAGGAATTATAATGTCAAGTAGAGAGCAAGGCAATTTAAAAAAAAAGAGAGCAGAGGAGTGCAGATCAAAAACAAAGCAGGCAGTGTATATACTGAGGTACTTCAACCTGTTAAGAGTAACTGGGCATTGCTTGATTCGATAACACACATTTTGAGTGTAAGAACTGGACGTTATTCCCGTTTTACAGATGATAAAACTGACACTTAACAGATTGTCTGAAGCCTGGCAGCTGGTGACCCGAGAGTCACATTCAGGCTGCCTGTGGTGGGGCCTTTGTTCCTATGGCACCTCAAGACCTCGCTAAAGTGGTTTAGCCCTGAGCTTCCCTTCAACTAGAGGGAAGAAGACTGACATAGCCAGACACAAACATATTCATTATCAGAAAGGATGAAGCATTCCAGTTCCCCAGGAAAAGCAGTATTTCCCTCACTCACTCAATTCAAAAATGGCATTCCTCAGGTGCGAGTGGGGAAGGCTTCGTCACAGATGGGCAGAGGGCAGCGTTTTGTGGCATAAGTGGGAGTTTACCAGGTGGGCAGGGGTGGGAGAACATTTAGGAAAATGTATGGCACATTTAAAGACCTGGACAATTAAAAGAAACCATCTGGTGTTGGAGGCTACAAAGAGGTCAGAGTTTATGAAGCACAAAGTGAGGTTAACTAATAGCATTTTAAACCTTAGTCAAATTAGAAAACCAAAGAGAAGCGAAAAGAAAATTTAATTTAAAGACATAGAATACAATCTTATTAAGGTGGGCTTCACTAATGTGGAACATGCAGTGATTCAGAGATGTAAAACAAAAAAAAAAAGCATTCACAAAGCTAATTTATAACGTAAGCAAGATTGGAGGTAGCAGTTCAAAGTCATATAAGGCACCAATAGGTTTTCAAATATTCAGGAATGCATGGTCACACAGCAACAAAGATATGCTAATGATAAGCACTTAACATATTCATTACAACAGGTCCCTGTGGTCCTGTGGTACCACTCCTAGGTACGCCTTATTAGTCTTTCTACTTTCTGCACAATGTTGATGCACAAGCCTGCCTTGCTTGGCTTGCTTCTGTCCAAACAACCACCTTGCATCTTTAATTAAAGTAATACTCATTTTATGTGTACCTTTAGCTGGAATTGTGGCTGAGAAAGGCAGCCTTGGTCACCAATCTGCTTTATAATGTCCTGTAAAGGATCTCTGTAATGCCCAGGACTCCCCGAGATTCACCTCCAGACGCAAAACCTGGGAATGGGTTGTGCTTCATCAGAAATCTCATTACTCTCAGTATAGACCTGAAAGGTGTGGACAAAATGGAAATTGTCAGAGTGGCTTAGGTTGATTTTTCCTTTCACTGCACCTCATACAAAAGTGCATAATTAGGAAGGAAAGACAGGATCAGCCACCTCTGTATAAACACTGTGCACGGCAGGGATTTTAAACCAGGCTGACACAAAGAACTACCATGTGACTCCCACACAAGCAGTGCCACTGAAAAGTGACACGAGGACACAATGTTTGGATGCAGCAGAGCATGAAGGCCAAGCTCCCAGACCTTTGTGCATGTCGAGTCCTCTGCCAGGTGCCGCCTTCCTCCTTTATCTGCCTCTTGAAACCCTGCCTCTTTTAAGAGAGAGTGTGGCATCACCACCCCATGGATCATCAGGATTCCATGTGTGCCTTGGGCCTAAATATGCTGCAGAGAGTGTGAGAGAGGTCCATTTCTACCCTTCACTCCTGCCAGACAAACTCCCCCAGATGGAGAAGCACAGCAGCTTTCTCCCCCTTGTCCTTCAGTACCCAACTCAAACTTTCATGCAGGAAGCACTGGTTGAACAAATGGCCATTAATCCTCCGAAAAAAATTATTAGTATTACTGGGAATCAAAGGCACATGTATTAAAACAGGTATAAGCTACCACCTTCCCACCAACATGCCCCATCAAATTACAAATTCGTTGGTGAGAAGGTGGTGAAAGAGGCATTTCCACAGGTGGCGTGTCAAGTAGTATAAATTCTGAAATGCAGTTTCACAGTATGTTTCAAAAGCTTTTTGACAGTGTTGGCTGACATCTAGATGTTTATATTCTGTGCAGATAATCAAGGATGCAGACAAAGTTTGATCATCATAGTAATAGCTAACTTTGAGAAGTATCCATTATTAGGCAACATGCCCTCACTTTATATAGATTTTGTGAAGCCCCTACTCTGGTGAAATAAGAACAGTTCTTCAAGGGGGTAGTTTGTATGGCATGAGATAGCACATTTCAAGCATTTTGAAGAAAAACTAACGTGCAGACAAAAATGCAGTGAATTCTAGATATTTTCATTATTATCATTATTATTTGTGGGGGGGAAAAAAACATGTTTTACCATGAAACATAAATGAGGCTTATTCCAGGCAGGATGGCTCACTATTGATAAATTGAATACTGTCATTAACCATAATTGAAGAGCAAGGAACCTAAACATCTGAGCATTTTTATAATTTTTCAAAAAGCTTCTGATAAAATTCAAAATCAGTTCCAAAGATAAAAATCTCTTAAGAAAACAAGATTGAAAGGATAGCATCCAAAGATTATCCATGCACCAAACAAGGGAACTAGTTAAGAGGTATAACTTGCAAAAGCAGACTATGTTCAACTATTCATGCAATTATTCACGCCTTCTACCAATATTTCTTGAATGAATTCTTTGTGATGAAATCTGGCAGCCCAGAAATAGTGCATTCGTTTTGGTGGAAATAAATAAGGAACTAACCAAACAAATGAACAAGATAATTTCCCATGGTAACATACGATCTGAAAAAACTGACACAGAGTGATGAGGAACAGACTGAAGGACTGGGTGGCCATAAGAGCTGCCCACTGCATATGCTCCCTGACTCCTGCTGCAGCAGCTGAAGGAACTCCAATCGAGTTCAGCTTGAAAACGATCAGTCAACTCAGTCATGCTATGTAGCAAAGTGGTTCCAAGAGGATGACAAGTTAGCACAGAGTCACCAAGACATGAGTGATCTACAGAGCTGGGCACCTCCGACCAGCTCCACACCAAACCCCACCCTGAACGCTTCCCAAAGAGTGATGATGTGCCACGGTGAGCTCTTTGCTAGCCGCAGTCTCCACCACTCCTTATTGTCCCTCCCTATTGTCCTTCTTCATTCATTTGTCACCTGCCTGCCCCTGCAGACATCTGAGTTTTTGAGTCACAATTTGGTACATCTCTTGGGCCTAAAGACCTGAAGGTGAAGACCATTTCTAAAGCCCACCTGCTCGTGGGAGGAAACCAACTTAAGTCCTGGCAGGGTGGATACCTGATGCTTCTAGAGATTTGAAAGGAGAGGACGGGGCATCGTATCTGCCATGGCACCCACTCTAACTGCATCACAGATGGTTGTGACCAACAGCAACGCTGCAGCCGTCCAGGGCTGTGGAGTGCTGTGCTCACCTGGACCTGGATTTATTCCTGGCTGAATTTTCATCCCCTACATGTGTCCTTCCTTTTGTTTTCTCACTTAGTAGTAATATTTCTTATCTTTTTTTTTTAAATTTTTTTATTTTTTGAGACAGAGTCTCGCTCTGTCACCAAGGCTGGAGTGCAGTGGTACGATCTCAGTTCACTGCAACCTCCACCTCCCGGGTTCAAGCAATTCTCCTGCCTCAGCCTCCTGAGTAGCTGGGATTATAGGCATGCGCCACCACGCCCAGTTAATTTTTGTATTTTTAGAAGAGATGGGGATTCACCATGTTGGTCAGGCTGGTCTCAAATTCCTGACCTCGTGATCTGCTCACCTCAGCCTCCTAAAGTGCTGGAATTACAGGCGTGAGTCAACACACCCGGCCGTATCTTGAATTTTTAAATATTTCTGTTAGTGGTTTTAAGTATGTTCAGAACAAAACTGAGGTGGGCCCCCCTCCAAAAAAAAAAAAAAAAAAAAAAACTGAAGAAAGAAGAGAGGGGAAGAGAGAGACGGAAAAGGAAGAAGAAAAGAACCTCGTGGGGTGGCATCAGCCCATGTAGGCTGTCAGCATTCAGTGTCATTGAGGATGTAGGTTGTGCACCACCTGCGCTACCCATGAGATGATCCCAGCCAGGTGCCTGCGGAACGCAGAGCAAGACCACCACTCCCTCCCTCTCCACCTGCATTTCCATCTTGATCATATGGAGGAGAAAGTCTCAGTTTAAAGCTAGCCTGTCTTTAACACTTTCCTTCTCCCTGTCAATCTCCATTTTAAACAATGAAAGGCCCGGTCTCAGGCCAGAACTTTGGTAGGTAACAGTGTAAGGTTAGAATTTAATGATGCCATGTAAGTTTCATATATATATATATGTTTAGGGTTTCCATCTATGTAAGACAACTGAAGATTGTTTTTTACTTACATTGGTAATACCAAGTTTTAAGAATCCAGTTCAAGTGAGTTGATAAAAAGGTCAAGTCCCTAATAGCGCAGGTGGTTCTCAGACAGGAAGGTGGTATATATACGACCAAGTGAGGTCACTGGAGTTTGAGACCAGCCTGACCAACATGGTGAAATCCCATCTCATCTAAAAATACAAAAATTAGCTGGGCATGGTAGCATGTGCCTATAATCCCAGCTACTCAGGAGGCTGAGGCATGAGAATTGCTTTCTTTTCCAGGACGTCACAGAATCAATTATCATCTAGAACATAAGTAATAACTTTGGAGGGTCATTCCAATATTCTTTGCTTTTTTTGTTTGTTTGTTTTTTTGTTTTTGTTTTTGTTTTTTGAGATGGAGTCTCACTCTGTCACCAGGTTGGAGTGCAGTGGCGTGATCTTGGCTCACTGCAACCTCTGTCTCCCAGGTTCAAGCAATTCTCCTGCCTCAGCCTCCCAAGTAGCTGGGATTACAGGTGGCCACCACCAAGTCCGGCTAATTTTTTGTATTTTTAGTAGAGACAAGGTTTCACCATGTTACCCAGGCTGGTCTCAAACTCCTGATCTCAGGTGATCCACCTGCCTCAGCCTCCCAAAGTGCTGGGATTACAGGTGTAAGCCACTGCAACCACCCCATTCCAATATTCTTTTACTGGTTGAAAAGTGCCCAGGAGTAGCAGGTTGCTGGCCTAAGAAGGAGGAAGGGGAGGAGGTAGCAAGAACAAATCCAGTACATTTTATAAATGCCTCATATCCCTACTTCTATGTGAGCAAACAGCCACAGCCCTATCTTGAAGAATATATTGGCAAATCAAAGGTACATGTCCTGCCAATCAAAAAGAAAATACAGGCTGAGGCCGGAGGACTGCTCGAGCCCAGGAGTTGGAGGCTGCAGTTGAGCTATGATTGTACGAATGCATTCCAGCCCGAAAAAAACAGAGACAACCTCATCTATAAAAGCAAACCACCCCAAAAAGAAAACACACACACACACACACACACACTTTGATATGGTTTGGATCTGTGTCCCCATCCAAATCTCATGTTCAATTATAATCCCCAATGTTGGAGGCAGGGCATGGTGGGAGGTGATTGGATCATGAGGGTGGTTTCTCATGAATGGGTTAGCACCACCCCCTAGATGCTGTCCTTGTGATAGTGAGTGAATGAGTTATCTTGAAATCTGATTGTTTAAAAGTGTGTAGTACTTCTCCTCCTTCATCCTGCTCCTGCCATGTGAGACATTTTTAGTAACGCTTCGCCTTCCACCATGATTGTAAATTTCCTGAGGCCTCCACAGAACCAGCAGCAGCTACGGTTTCTGTACAGTCTGCAGAACTATGAACCAATTAAACCTCTTTTGTTTATAAATTACCCAGTCTCGGGTATTTCTTTACAGTAGTGCGAGAACTGCCCGATACACACTTCCAGTACGAATTATGGAGAATATAATTAAAAATAAAAACTAAGGAGAATTCCTGAGATCAAGACGCATTGAAGTTCATCTTTCAACTGCTCTGGCACATACATTTTCACAGTAAACTCAGCATGCTGTGGGGTAATTTATCACCCATGCAAAGGGCACTGTCTTGTGTTGGGATCTGAGGATAAGGATGAGCAAAGGGCAAGGTCTCCACCCTTGAGAATCTCTGCCCAACGGGAGGACAGGTGGCTCCTCATCATTTCTTCCACCCTATTCTTTCTGAACTTCTGAACATACTAGGTCCCAAGCTATGGACCAAGTACAAATATCTACTTCAACATAACAAACATATGATCAAATGCTTACATGTGCCAGATACTGTTTAGGGGAACACAGCAGAAAACAATATACACAGGACCATTGGTCTCAGAAAGCTCACATTTTTTTCTGGGGATGGAAAAAATTTCTGCAAAGAAGTAAGAAAACACAACCTCAGAGATAAAAAGGGGCTGTGCTGAAATCAAACAGGCAGGTGAGAGAGGGAGAACGCCTATGAGTGGACAAGGCCAGATGGTTTGGGACGGCCTCCCTGAAATGAACAAACTGTGAACGCTCTTTAAGGATGCTCAGATAGAACACGTGCAAAGCAGAGCCTGAGAGGTGCAGGGGCATGAGACGTGCGCCCTGCCAAGACAGCGGGGTAGGGAAAGGATTTCTGCTTCTGTAAGGAGGTGCACAGCACAGGTGTCTCTGAAGCCTGTGGGTTCCCGAATGCAGCAGTCTCTGTAAGCTTTCAGTTCATTGTGTCCACCATCCCGTAAACGCACTTGTGTTCTGAATCAGCAAACGCTCTGAAATCCTTGCACATTTGTTGGGAACAAGGGCCCTCGTGTCATCACCTTCCAAGATATTTCTTCTAGTTTCACACATGTGGCTGGAAATAAAAACCCAATCTCACTTGTGAAGAAGCCCCTACGGCTATGGGCTGTTCTGCAAGAGCAGGGGCCAGGACATTGGCACCGACTCTGCCAGGATGCAGAAGCACAGCTGGAGGAGAAGCAACGGGCACACCTGTTATTCCCGCTGACCATCTCTGCAGGCTGCATGACGCAGAGGCTTCCATGGCGCCCGGGAGGCAAGGTCTGTGGTGGGAGATGCTCAAGCTTGGAGTCAGACAGACATGGGTTGAAATACTGACTCCTCCGCATAAAGGCCTGAGGACCCTGGGGGAAGTACTTCACCTTTTGAGGCCTCAGTCTTTCATCTACTAAGCTGAGCTACCTGTTCACAGCATTCCCTTTCATTCACATTTGCAGGGGAAGAAGGTTCATGATCTGCCGAGGGAGGAGGATGAGGGGCGAGGGAGAGGAGATGAGGTCCAGTCCTGCAGAGCAGCAGTGACACAAGCTGAGAGCGGATTCCAACGTGCTCTTAAGGGTCGGGTGCAGAGACAGCGTCAGGAGGCACGAGGGGACAGTGGCCCACCCTATACCTATCACCTCGTCACCCTACTCTCTGCCCTCGCTCCCCCAGGGATGGGCAGCCAAGCCTTAGAAAGTTCTGTGGCCGGGGGTTCCTCTTCTTCATGGGCCACAGGGAGGGAAGGCATTGGGAGGCACTGGGGACCATCCCCCCATAGCCGACAGGAGGAAGAAGAGGCGATCCAAAGGCTGGACTGGGCACTTCCACCTATGTGTGTTCCTAAAAACGTTACACTCACAGAAGCAGAGAGTGGAACGGAGGGTTCCAGGGGCTGGGTGGAGGGGAGATGCCGGTCAAAGGGCACTATAAACTGTCGGTTATAGGAGGAGCAGGCCCTGGGCTCTAAAGTACAGCATGGTGACTACAGCTGATAAGAATGAGTTGTGTACTCGAAATTTGCCAAGAGAGTAGAACTTGGTGTTCTCACCACACACAAAAAAGGGGACTGTGTGAGGTGATGGATGGGTTAATCAGCTTGAGTGTAGTAATGATTTCATAGTGTGTACACATATCAAAACATCACGGTGGATGCCATAAATATATACAACGTTTATTGGCCAATCCTACGTTAATAAAGCTGGAAGAAAAATTGTTTCATTTAAAAATATCCTATTGTGATCATGTTTAAACTTACGCTGTGAGTCAGCTTCATTATTTCCCTTAGTGATTTGACTTTCTGTCGTGTGTGTGTGTAAATGTTATGAACTCAGAACAGCCTGGGGCTAGTGTCTTCTAAATAAATTGCACCTTCTGCTATGTTTTTATTAATAAAGCACCATTATTACTTTGGGGTGGAAAAGTCTTGAGCTTGATCTTCCAGGGCCCCGAGGACCAGGCTGCTGTGTTGCATGAGGTGTCCTGGAGTTGCACACAGCAGGGGTCTTGCTGGGAATTCAATAACACGAGGAATGTCTCGAATCCACAACATTCCCTTGTGATAGGTTTTCTAAGAAAACATCATCATTTTGGACTCAGGACCTTGCAATGTGAACCTTAAACTGATCCTGTCATTCGGTGCTGGCATCTCAAAGTGTTCTACACAGTAGAAGCCCAGGTGGCCATTTATTAGTGAAGCATGCCTCCCTGGCAGCAGACGTTCACTCCGTGCTATTTTCTATGTCTCTACAGTTGGACATGGGTCCTGATGCCCTGAGGCACTGCACGGCCTCTGGTTGGACAGGGAAGGTGTGGGGGGTTGCAGGGAGCACGTGCCATGCCCCTGTTGTATTCCCCCCTCCCTCAGCCTGTGCCGGTCACTGACCTGGGAGCACAGTAGTTAATATGGATTTGGAATAGGACCCTTTTCTTTAACCATTCATGTGTTGCCTTCAATTTTACAAATTGCAATTTATTTTGTCAAGCCCGTAAGTCTTTTTTTGATTTGATCACATAGTCTGAGTCATCTATCTCCACTCATCAAAATCAGCTACGCTTGGGCCCAATTCTCAGCCCACGAAGCAGGCTGTGGGTGGTCAACTTTCAGACTCGCTGAGCAGGACAGACTAGGCTACCAGCTGCCAAAATGTTTGAGCAGCAGAAACCCTTCCTTAAATGAAATCAAATGTAGAACACCAACAGGTTAAAAAAGAATGCAGGATAAGACACGGCAGAGGCCTGGTCCACAAACTCAACCCCATTGGCCCCCAAGTGACCCTAAGGAACTTCCTGGACCCCCTATGGCACCGTGGGAACCAGGGAAAACCAGAGTTTAAGGTTTTTACTTCACAGCAGAGAAAATGGAGGCCCAGAGAAGGAAAAGGTCTCAAAATTCGAGTTAGCAGATAAGAGGCCACTAGTTGGGCTCAGTTTTCCCTCTGAAATTCCTCACAATTTCAAACAACTTTTATTGTATCAGGAAGAACAGTGCAGGCAGTGTTATGTTGTGGAGAGTGCAGGCTCTGGAGTCACAAAGGCTGGCTATGTATCGCAGGCCCGCTTCCTGCAAACTATGTGGCCCTGGACAATCATTTCGCTTCTCTGAGCCTCAGTTTCCCCATCTGTAATAGCACCTGCCTTGGAGACCTGCTCCGAGTGTCCAATGTCACAAAACCCAAGAGGTGCTACTTCTTCCGGGAGCCGCCCCTGATGTCTGCAAGGGATGACAAGGTTCGTCTTACTCCACAGTCTCAGAGCTTCCTGTGAGCATCCTTACTCACACCAGCCGGAATTCTGAATTCTAGCTCTGTTTATAATGGTTTGAGTTTTGCCAATCTCCCTGTCCAGAATGAGAAAGCGGGCACTCTTCAGGGTGAGCCATGACTCTTTTGCTCTGCCTATGTCACCAGTACTTAGGACAGTGCCCGGTACACAGTAGGTGCTTAATATGTGGAATAAATGAACCCATGACACCAAATGCAGTGTGGCATCCTGGGAAAGGGCACTCTGATCGCACTAGTCAAGCACGTGGCCCACTCCTTTACAGGTTTTCTAACCTCCCTCTGCCTCAATTATCTCCTCTGCAAAATGCAGAAGCAAAGTTCCAGCCTAACAGAGGTCTGGTGAAGAATGAATGAGATGATGCCTGTGAAATGTTGACAGAGTGCCAGGTACCCCGTAAGTGCTTAACAAATGTTAGCTATGAAAATTGTCACCATTACCCACCAACATATACAAGGTTACTTCCCTTCCTTCCCTTCACAAACTTTCCCTGAATCAGAGGTGTGGAGGCTGAAATCCCAGTTTTTCAGTCAATGTACAGGCTAGCAAAAGCATTTCTGTTGGGTTTAGAGGACTAAAGTGTTCTATTCTGATTCTGGTTTCCAGTTCAGTGTGGGTCCATGTGAGTGAGGAACCAAGTGAGCTGACCATGTACAGCTCTCCGCATATGACTTGTGGGGAAGATAAGGACATTTGTTCTTTCAACTGGTTCATTCAACAACTACTTACTGAGCAACTAGTAGATGCCAGCCATGGTTCTGAATGCTGGGAATAGAGTGGTAAAAATGTAGACGACATGCAAATTAAAACAACGGAATACCACTACACATCTATTAGAGTGAACAAAATCCAGAACACTGACAACTCCAAGTGCTGGTGAGGACGTGGAGGGAGCAACAGGAACTCTCATTCCTCACTGGTGGGGAAAAACAGATTGGCAATGTCTTACAAAACTAAGCCTGCTCTTACTACACAGTCCAGCAATCACTTTCCTTAGTATTTATCCAAAGGAGTTGAAAATGTCCGTCTGCAGAAAAACTTGCACATAGACGTTTAGAGCAGCTTTATTCACAATTGCCAAAACATGAAAGCAACTAAGACGTCCTTCGGTAGGTTACCAGGTAAATAAATTGCAGTGTGTATAGATAAGGGAATATTATTTGGCACTAAAAAGAAATGAGTTATCAAGCCATGAAAAGACATAGAGGAAACTAAAATGCATATTGCTAAGTGAAAGAAGCCAATCTGGAAAGTCTACACACTGTATGATATCAACTGGGTGACATTCTGGACAAGGCACAACTCTGAAAACAGTGAAAAGATCAGTGGTTGCCAGGGTGGAGGGGAGCGAGGGATGAATCAGCGGATCACAGAGGGTTTTAGGGCAGTGACATTGCTCCGTATGTCACTACGGTGGTGAATACACGTCATTATACATTTGTCCAAACCTACAGAATGTATAACACCAAGGGTGGACTCTAATGTACACCATGGATCCTGGGTGATAATGATGTACCACCGTAGGTTCATCAAAGGTAAAAATTATACCACTGTGGTGGGGAAGGTGCTGCATGGGTGGGGGCAGCAGGTGCCTGGGAAATCTCTTAATTTTGCTGTGAATTTTTACATCTGTTTTTCTTTCTTCTTTTTTTTTTTTTTGTTATTATACTTTAAGTTCTAGGGTATATGTGCACCATGTGCAGGCTTGTTACATAGGTATACATGTGCCATGTTGGTTTGTCGCACTCGTCAGCTCGTCATTTACGTTAGTATTTCTCCTAATGCTATCCCACCCCAGCCCCCCGCATGACAGGTCCCGGTGTGTGATGTTCCCTGCCTTGTATCTATGTTACTGGTTTTCTTAAATAAAGTCTTTTTAGAAAAAAAAAAAAAAAGATGGCAGTTATCATCCTCATGGAGGGACATCTTTCTTCTAGTTGTGTGTGGGGGGAGAAAGGGGCATAGAAAATAAACAAGTAAAATGCATAACGTGTTCCCAGGTGAAAGTGTAGCCACACAGGAAGTGGGTTAGGGACAGCCAAGGTGGGAGCAGCTTACAATTTTAGTTGAGAGGTCTGAGAAAGATCTGAAATGCAAGGTGACAGCAGACAGAGAGCTGAAGGAAGTGAAGGGGTATGCCTTGCAGATTTCCAGACAAAATCACTCAGCCAGACAGCCCAGTGAGTGGAAAAACCTGGCAGGGGTTGGGGGCGGGTCGGAGAAGGGACATGTGTGCCTGACGTCAGGGAAACTGTGGGGAGCTGCCATGTGACTTTCAAACACTTGAGGATCAAGGGCGGCACCATTTCCAATTTAATTAAGCTCGCTACAGCAGGCGAATACTTTCCATTAAAACGTATTACATTCAAATGCTATTTCTGCGGCTCTTTGGGATGTGAGCTTCACATAAAATTGCTCGGTCATCGACCACCGTGGCCTCTGTCTGCACAGTCGCCACCTCCCACTAGCAATTTCATGCACATGAACTCTCCAGCAAAATTATAGGGTATTATTCACACTTTGGATTTTCTCAGAAGGAAGAATAATAATGTACACTGCTCCAGCAAATCATCTTTTCCACAGGGCTTCCATCCACGGGGTCTCATTTAGTTTGAAGCTCACAAAGCATGAAAGGGAGGGAGCTGTAGGTGTGTCCTACACAAGGAAACTGAGGCTTTCACACCTAGGAAGAGGAATGGCCATTTTCCACGTCTACTACATTGTTGAGTATATAATCACCATGCTTCCTTCCTCTCCCTCACAGTAGGATCCATCACTGACACTTACTCATCTTTTTATTTTTGAGGCTTAGCTTTGGACCTAACTCTCAGAAGCTGGCTTTAGAAAGAGCATAGGTTGGCCGGGCGCGGTGGCTCATGCCTGTAATCCCAGCACTTTGGGAGGCCGAGGCGGGCGGATCACAAGGTCAGGAGATCGAGACCACGGTGAAACCCCGTCTCTACTAAAAATACAAAAAACTAGCCGGGCGCGGTTGTGGGCGCCTGTAGTCCCAGCTACTCGGGAGGCTGAGCCAGGAGAATGGCGGGAACCCGGGAGGCAGAGCTTGCAGTGAGCTGAGAATGCGCCACTGCACTCCAGCCTGGGCGACAGAGCGAGACTCCGTCTCAAAAAAAAAAAAAAGAAAGAGCATAGGCTTTGGTGTTAGATCTGAGTCTGGTAGGGTTGTGCTGGAGCCGGCTTATACTAGCTCATCATAATCAAATGCTAAATCTTCAGAAATGTTGCAGGTTGTCTGACACCACATTGTTAGTTTGAAATCAACCATTATGAAAAACTATTTACACCATGGAAATTGGCAAACAGGGCTTGTCCCCACCACCTCCTCTGCCTCCCGGCCCCACCACACTCCATCCTGGAGAGCTGGTTGTTAAGCATTTACCAGCACACCATTGTTTTTAATCCCAGTACTGACACTTGTTGGCTATATATTTTGCACAAATAATCCACTAGTCTTCAGCTTTTCCAGCTGTAAACTGGACATAGTAACATCCACCTTGCACGATGGTTCTGAGGATTAATCAAGATAAAATATGAAAAGAGCTATGTGCTGTAGGTGATGGATAAATGGTACTAGTACTACTATTACCAAATAGGTGTGGAATAAATTTAATAATTCCCCATGAACCAAGAGAGTTCTGGTTCAGAAGACCCTTGGGAAAGCCTGAAGAGCAGTCAGGAAAATGGGGACAAGAAGGTGCTGTGTTGTGGTGAGGGAGGAGCGGAGTACCCCACACACGGTTCACAGGTCTGGAAGAGTCCTGGCTCTTCCGCATGACCTTGGGTAAACCCCATGGCTTCTCTGACCACTGGACAGATTCCGTCACTCACCTGCAGGAACTGCCTGACACACCAGAGCCAATTCCCCAAGCCCAGCTGTGATTTCCCCAATTCCTGTTTTTTTTTTTTTTTTTTTTTTTTTGAGATGGAGTCTCGCTCTGTCGCCCAGGCTGGAATACAGTGGCCGGATCTCAGCTCACTGCAAGCTCCGCCTCCCGGGTTTACGCCATTCTCCTGCCTCAGCCTCCCGGGTAGCTGGGACTACAGGCGCCGCCACCTCGCCCGGCTAGTTTTTTGTATTTTTTAGTAGAGACGGGGTTTCACCGTGTTAGCCAGGATGGTCTCGATCTCCTGACCTCGTGATCCGCCCGTCTCGGCCTCCCAAAGTGCTGGGATTCCCAATTCCTGTTTTTGCACTGTGTGTCCTCTGGCTCCTCACACAGCCCTCTAAACAGCTCAGCACAGGCCCGAGTGTCAGAGTGCAGTCAGGTGTATCCTGTGACCCACACTCACAGCCTCCAATCCTGCCCCCTGAAGAGTAACAAACTCATGTCGCTTACAAAGAAAACATTACACATCTGGTATTTTTAAAGCATAAGATGAAGTTTCCATGGTGCTACAAATGCTGGAACAGTCAAGAATGAGAGAGGGACTCCAGACAGGAGAGCATCACCTCTTACCCCTCTATTTATGGATGTTACCATGGTGATGGGCGTGTCTGGGAGGCACTGGAGACTGACGAAGACATCACTAATTGGAACTGGGAAAACCCCAGGGACATTCTCCGTCTGTGTGTGTCGGGGATGGACCAGGATATCACTTAACCCTCCAGGGCATGGTGGGTGTTTGAAACCTCTATAGTTTTTAAGTTACCCCAGGACACCAAAGCACGATAACTACCCAGTATGGAGGGAAGAGAGCAAGCAAGACAAGTGACTGCCGGTTAGCATCTGTCTTCTCTCACTTGTAAGACAGGGAGGAACTGTCTTCCTCACAGTTCTGCCACCAGGGTCTAGCACAGCATTTGGCATGTCAGGGGCCCTTAACAGCACTGCATGAATTAATCTACTAAACGTCAGTTGCTGGGGAGACAGAGATGAATAAGGCATGGTCCCCGTCCTCAAGCAGCCCACTGCTCATGGAGGAAACACACCGCCCAGCAGATAACCTTAACAGAGCTGCCTTTATGCCGTAACAGGATCTGGGAGAAAGCACCACTGTCTGGGGCTGGTGCCCCTAGGAGGGCTGATGGAGGAGGTGAGGCCTGGACTATGAACTCCAAGAGGACAGGAGCCATACTGACTGTCTTCACCACTGCACCCTTAGAAATTAGAAGAGTGCCTGGTACCCAGTAAGAGCCCAGTGAGTATCGACTTAATGAATTAATTCCTGTGGAGGATGAGCAGGAGTTCTCACAGTGAACGAAGAGGAGACGGTGTTCCAGGCAGAAGGCACAGCCTGTGCGGAGGCCTGGAGAGATGAGAACAGCAGGATGTATTACAGATCACCACAAACCAGTTAGTATGGATGAGAACAAAAATGGCCCAAGATGGTAGTAGGGGTGGGTGTCAGGGGATGAGACTGGACATAGTGCTACAAGCTAGGTCAGAGAAAGACATTTATTCTGAGGGCTTCGGGAGCCATTGTGGTATTTTATGCAGAGACATAGTAAGCACAGACTTATGCTTTGACACGACCTGTCCTGTGAAGGGCACATGGGTGATGGGTAACTGGCTGGGCATTGAAACACTAGTTAGGAGCCTATAACAACAGTTCAGGCTAGGCACAATTGCTTCTGTGGAAATGGCACTGCTCAGTATCGAGAAATTGTCTGTAAGGCTGAGACGCTTTGTCAAAGGTTTCCCTGGGGCCTTCCAGTCTCTGTCCCCCAAGTCCCTTTCCCTGCCCTCCACTGCTTCAGCCAGATCGGCTCTGCCTTCGAATAATTAATATAGTTTTATTTTAATCAAAGTTCTCAACACCTAAAATGTAGCCTTTGATTTAAGTGATTGTTTCTTGGCTTAGACTGGCATGTAGATATCCGTGTACGGACTCAGTCCATTGCTACTCAAAGATGATTCTAGAAACCTACATTGCCCTGAGAGCCATTTAAACTAAGTTCTGACATCTGTTCTCATCCTGAGAACGTTCATTCACTCTCTCGGCTGTTTAGGCAGTAGACAGGGACAGATGCCTCCCTCCTCCAATTTTAAACAAAACAGATTAACAGAGAGTCTAGTAAATACAGTCAATTAGATAAGTAGAAATGGAATTTGAAAATATGTTCCGAACATATGAATGAACTACTGACCCATTAACATTCAATCAGGATAACAGTCTAACGCTAAAAACGCAAGACACATTTTCCAAAAGTCCGTGTCCCCACGTCTGATGCTGGAGGGGGAGGAGAGAACACATAGTCACACGGAAACATAGAGCAACCTCACTTCAGGTGCTCAACCAGCCAGAAGCCAGCCTCAACGGACAAGTGCCAGTACAGGCACACCTCATTTTCCTGTGCTTCTCTTGACAGCACTTAGCAGATACTGCGTATTTTACAAAGCGGCGGTGCGTGGCAACCCTGCATCAACCATGTCCATCGGTGCCTTGTTTTCCAACAGCACATGCTCACTCTGTGTCTCTGTCACGTTTTGATAATTCCTGGAATATTTCGACCTGTTTCATTATTATGATATTTGTTGTGGCAGTGATCTTTGTTTACATTTTCTTTTTTTTTTTTTTTTTTTTTTTTGAGACGGAGTCTCGCTCTGTCACCAGGCTGGAGTGCAGTGGTGCAATCTTGGTTCACTGCAACTTCTGCCTCCCAGGTTCAAGCAATTCTCTTGCCTCAGCCTCCTGAGAGTAGCTGGGATTACAGGCGTGCGCCACCATGCCCAGCTAATTTTTGTATTTTTGGTAGAGACGGGGTTTCACCATGTTGGCCAGACTCTTCTGGAACTCCTGACCTCAAGTGATCCGCCCGCCTCAGCCTCCCAAAGTGATCAATGATCTTTGATATTACTACTGCGATTGTTTTGAGGCATCGTGAGCTGCACCCATATAAGAAGGTAAATGTAATCAATAAATATTGCGCGTGTTCTGAATGCTCCATCACTGGTTGTTCCCCTATCTCTCTCCCACCCCTTGGGTCTCCCTATTCCCCGAGACACAATACTGAAATTAGGCCAAGTAATAACACTACAATGGCCTCTGAGTGGTCAACTGAAAGGAAGATTCCCGTGTCTCTCAATTTAAATCAAAAGCTAGAAATGATTAAGCTTAGTGAGGAAGGCATGTCAAAAGCCAAGATAGGCTAAAAGTTGGGACTCTTTTGCTGAGCAGTTAGCCAAGTTTTGAATGCAGAGAAAAAGTTACTGAAGAAGTTAAAAGTGCTACTCCAGTGAACACACCAATGATAAAGAAGAGAAACGGTCTTATTACTGATATGGAGAAAGCTGGAGTGGTCTGGATACAAAACCAAACTCGCCACAACATCCCCTTAAGCCAAAAGCCTAATCCAGAGCAAGTTTCTAACTCTCTCCAATTTTATGAAGGCTGAGAGAGGTGAGGAAGCTGCAGAAGAAAAGCTGAAAGGTAGCAGAGCTTGGTTCAGGAGGTTTAAAGAGGAAAAAAGCTGTTTCCGGTACATAAAAACGCAAAGTGAAGCAGGAAGTGCTGATGGAGAAGCTGTCCCAAGTTACCTAGAATATCTTGCTAGAATGTCATTGACAAAGGTGGCTACACCAAACAACAGCTTTTTCAATTAAACAAAACAACCTTATACTTATATAAGAAGGCGAACTTAATAACTGTTGTGTGTGTTCTGAATGCTCCAATCACTGGCCACCCCCCCCTCTCACTTCATAGAAGTACTGGAGGTAGATGCCATCTAGGACTTTTACATCTATAAAGAAGTCAATGGCTGGTTTTATTTTATAATTTAATTTTTTTTTTTTTTTTTTTTTGAGATGGAGTTTTGCTCTTGTTGCCCAGGCTGGAGTGCAGTGGCGCGATCTCAGCTGACCACAACCTCTGCTTCCTGAGTTCAAACGATTCTCCTGCCTCAGCCTCTCCAGTAGCTGGGATTACAGGCAAGCACCACCATGCCTGGCTAATTTTGTATTTTTAGTAGAGACGGGGTTTATCCATGCTGGTCAGGCTGGTCTTGAACTCCTGACCTCAGGTGATCTGCCCGCCTCAGGTTCCCAATGTGCTGGGATTACAGGCATGAGCCACCATGCCCAGCCAATGCCTGGTTTTAAAACTTCAAAAAAACAGGCTGACTCTTGCTAGGGGCTAATGCAGTTGGTGACTTTAAGTTGAAGCCAATGCTCACTTACCATTCCAAAAATCCCAGGGCCCTTAAGAATTCTGCTAAATGTATTCTGCTTGTGTTCTATAAATGGAACAACAAAGCCTGGAAGACAGCACATCTGATTACAGAATGGTTTTCTAAATATTTTAAGCTCACTATTGAGAAAACAATACCACTGCTCAGAAAGCAAGATTCCTTTCAAAATATTACTGCTTGTTGACAACACACCTGGTCACTCAAGAGCTCTAATGGAGATGTACAAGGACATGAATGTTGTTTCCATGCCTGCCAACATAACATCTAACCTGCAGTCCGTGGATCAAGGAGTAACCTTGACCTTCACATCTTATTATTTAAGAAGCACATTTTGGGGCTGGGCGCGGTGGCTGACATCTGTAATCCTAGCACTTTGAGAGGTCGAGGCAGGCAGATTACCTGAGGTCAGGAGTTCAAGACCAGCCTGGCCAATGTGGTGAAACCCCGTCTCTACTAAAAATACAAATAGCTGGGCATGGTGGCGGCCACCTGTAGTCCCAGTTACTCAGGAGGCTAAGGCAGGAGAATAACTTGAACCCGGGAGGCAGAGGTTGCAGTGAGCCGAGATCACGCCACTGCACTCCACCCTGAGTGACAGGGCAAGACTCCGTCTCAAAAAAAAAAAAAGGGAAAAAAAAAGGATATTTTGTAAGGCTAGAGCTGCCAGTGATCATGATTCTGCTGATGGATCTGGGCAAAGTAAATTGAAAATCTTCTGGAAAGAATTTGCCATTCTAGATGCCATAAGAACATCTGTGATTCATGGGAGGTCAAAATATCACCATTAACAGGAGTTTAGAAGAAACCGATTCCAACCTTCATGGGTGACTTTGAGAGGTTCAAGATTTCAGTGGAAGGAGTTGCTGTAGATGTGGTGGAAGTAGCAAGAGAACCAGAATTAGAAGTAGAGCCAGAAGATATCACTGAACTGTTGCAATCTCATGACCAAACTTGAACAGGTGAGGAGCTGATTCTTATGAATGAACAAAGAAAGTAGTTTCTGAAGATGGAACCTATTCCATATGAAGATGCCGTGAATATTTCTGAACCAATTCAAAGGATTTAGAATATCACATAAACTTCGTTGAGAAATCAGCAGCAGAGTTTTAAAGGATTTTAAACGATTGACTCTATTTTTGAAAGAAGTTCTACCATAGGTAAAATGCCATCAAATAGCATCTCATGCTACAAAGAAATCTTCCGTCAAAGGAAGAGTTAATCATCGTGGCACACTTCATTGTTGTCTTAATTTAGGAAGTTGCCACAGCAATCACCGCTCTGATCAGTCAGCAGCCGTCAACATCAAGGCGAGACACTCCACCAGCAAAAAGATTAAAACTTGTTGAAGACTCAGATAATCATTAGTATTTTTAGCAATAAAGTATTTTTAAATTATGGCATGTACATTTGTTTTTTAGACATAATTCTATTGCACACTTAATCGACTACAGTATAAACAACTTTTATATGCACTGAAAACCAAAAAATTGTGTGACTTTCTTTATTGTGACATTTGCTTCACTGTGGTCTGATACTGAACCTGCAATATTTCCGACGTATGCCTGTAATGGCAGTAACACTGGAGACCTTTATTAGTCACCTTAGGTTATCATACAAAAAACCATAGATTGGGGGCCTCCAGCAATAGAAATTTATTTCTCACAGTTCTAAAAGCTGGATATCTGAGCTCAGGGTGCCAGCAGGGGCAACTTTCTTGCTGCATCCTTAATGAGATATCTCTCTGTGTGTGTGTGTGTGTGTATGTCTCTCTCTCACTATCCATCTTTCTCTCTTCTTTTTATGAGACCACAGTCCTATCAGATTAATGCCTCACTGTTATGACTTCATTTAGCTATAATTATCTCTTAAAGACCCTGTCTCCAGATACAGTGACATCGGGGGCTAGGGTTTCAACATATGAATTTGAGGCAGGGGGACACAATTTGGTCCATAGCAGCATCATAGCCATCAAGAGGCAGAGCTAGGATGAGAACCTGGGAGGTCAGACCTTAGAGCCAAAGTGTTGAAACACTCACGCTGCTTTTCTTCCCTCAACGTTCCTCCTTTGCCACACCCATCCCACCAGGGCTCCCACTACTGGGCCACCCTCACTCTCTGGGGCATGGCTTTGCTTTTCCTCTCTCCTTTGCCTTTGTTGTCTTAAACCCAAGAGAGTAAAACAGCTTTGCATTAGAACAACTGAAAATATTGCACGTGACAACTCCACTTGGGTCATCACAGGCTTAGGAGCACAAATCATTCATTCTTTAGAGGCAAAACTGCTATGAAAATTAATCAATGCAGGCCTTTGCCTCTGCCAGTTACGGAGCATGTCAGCAAAAAAGAATAATGAGAAGGTGCACAGTCAGGATTTCCAAGGCTGCAATAATTCACCCTCCATGTAAAGTGATGAAAAGCTGATGTATCATTAATATGAGGTGGTGGTGTCCTTATGACCCCGACAGGCAATTCCACACTGTGTCCTCTTCCACTAGGGGTGAGAGAGGCCACCAAAGACTAGCACAGCTGGAAGACATCCATCAGGGAAGAGGTAGGGTGCGGTGCCAAGCAGGGAGGGGCCAGGGCCCCATCACAGCAGCTGTGGTAGGGAGGTGACCAGAGTGGGCCATGAAACCAGACAGCCTGGCTTCATGTCCCATCTCCTCCACTTACTAGTGGCATGACTCAGTTGCCCCATCAGTAAAATGGGACCAAAAATAGTGGGATAATAGTAGGAAATGAAAAGAGCTGTGGGGAGAATTGAAGAAGTTCAGTAAGACACATATCAAGTGCCCAGGAGATGTTAGTGGTCAGCTACCTGTAAGAACTGGAAGCATTAAGGCATGGTGGGTCTGTCTGAGTCTGAATTGCAAATCACATGGTTCAGGCAAGATAGTGAACTGCTTGGGGCCCTGCTTTCTGTCTCTGAGAAATGAGCAGGGCTGATAATGGAGTCTCCTGGATAAGGACACGTGCATGTGGGTAGCAGGCACCAGTCCGGGAGCCGCACAGACTCTACTTGTTTTCTTCTGGAAACAGCTCTGAATTTCCCTCTGGAGAGCCCCTTCCCTCACTACCTGTCCATAAGACTCAATGGGACAAACCTCCTGCACCGTCCTCTGCTGTGTCAGGAATGGGCGTGTGACCCAAGCCAGGTCTGTCACTGCCCACAAGCCTCAGCCTCTGCTGCGGCTGTTCAGCTGGCAGGAGAAATGGGACTTGCCAGGACTCAGCGTGACTCGTGGCTCTGAAAATAAAGCTAACACAGGGGAAAGCAAAAGAAGGCAGTGCAAGACCAACATCAGCTCTCAGTCTAAACGTTTTAGTTATGAAAGCCAATTCCCTTTTGTGCTTACGCAAGTTTAGGTTTTTCTCCTTCATGATAAAATAAATCCTGACCCCTGTCGTGTGCAAAGTTCTGAGCACTGACCAATGATCTGGTGACCTTTCTCCTTTTAACTTGTAGCTTGAAGGGCCATTGTCTATCAATCTACCTATCAATCATCTATCTATTTATCTATCATCTATTCATTTATTTATCATCTATCATCTCTATCATCTGTTAATCTAGCCTATCATTTATCTATCATCTATCTAATATATCCATCTATCGTTTGTCTATCATCTATGTACTTATCTATCATCTATGCATCATACATATAGGCATGTATATATGATAATAGGTGGATACTATATAAATAAGTGATAGATACACCTATTTATCTGATATGGCTGACATGGTTTGGCTGTGTCCCCACCCAAATCTCATCTTGAATTATAATACCCACAATCCCCATGCATCATGGGAGGAACCCAGTGAAATGTATTAGAATCATGGGGCAACTTCCCCCATGCTGTTCTTGTCATAGTGAGTGAGTGAGCTCTCATAAGACCTGATGGTTTTATCAGCATCTGGCATTTTCCCCACTGGCACTCACTCCATCCTGCTGCCCTGTGAAGAAGGTGCCTGCTTCTTCTTTGCCTTCTGCCATGATTGTAAGTTTCCTGAGGCTTCCCCAGCAATACAGAACTATAAGTTAAACCTCTTTTCTTTATAAATTATTCAGTCTCAGATATTTCTTCACAGCAGCATTAGAGAATTGATGAATACAGTACGTTGGTACCAAGGTAGTAGGGCGCTGCTATACGGACACCCAAAAATGTGGAAGCAACTTTGTAACTGGGTAACAGGCAGAGGTTGCAACAGATTGGAGAGCTCAGAAGAAGACAGAAAGATGTGGGAAAGTTGGAAACTCCTAGAGACTTGTTGGTTTTGTCCAAAATGCTGATAGTGTTATGGGCAATTAAGTCCAGGCTGAGGTAGTCTTAGATGGAGATGAGGGACCTGTTGGGAACTGGAGTAAAGGTCACTCTTGCTATGCTTTAGCAAAGAGACTGTCAGCATGTTGCCCCTGCCCTAGAGATCTGTGGAACTTTGAACTTGGGAGAGATGATTTAGGGTATCTGGTGGAAGAAATTTCTAAACAGCAAAATGTTCAAGAGGATGCAGAGCATAAATGTTTGGAAAATTTGCAGACTGACAACGTGAAAGAAAAGAAAAACCCATTTTCTGGGAAGAAATTCAAGCCGGCTGTAGAAATTTGCATAAGTAATGAGGAGACAAATGCTGATCACCAAGACAATGGGGAAAATGTCTCCAGGACATGTCAGAAACCTTCACAGCAGCCCCTCCCATCACAGGCCCAGAGGCCTAGAAGGGAAAAATGGTTTCATGGGCCAGGCCCAGGGCCTTACTTTTTGTGCAGTCTTGAAAGTTGGTGCCCTGTGTCCCAGCTGTAGCTATAAAAGGCCAAAGTTCAGCTCAGGCTGTTGCTTCAGAGGGTGCAAGCCGCAAACCTTGGTGGCTTACATGTCGTGTTGGGCCTACAGATGCATAGAAATCAAGAATTGAGGTTTGTGAACCTCTGCCTAGATTTCACAGGATGTACAGAAACACCTGGATGTCCAAGCAGAAGTCTGCTGCAGGGGCAGAGCCCTCATGGAGAACCACTGCTAGGGCAGTGCAGGAGGGATATGAGGGAGCAGAGCCTCCACACATAGTTTGGGCAGTTCTTTATAGCAGTAGGAGAGTGAACTAATACACATACACACATATATAACCTCTTACAGTGAACAACAGTTTTACTTACAGAAAATATACTTTCATGTCTTCTTTTCAGTTAATTCTCAAAACAGTCCTAGTGGTAAACAAGGCATTATTACGTAATTATGACAAGTGAGGAAGCTGAGGCCCAGAGTCTGAGGGGTGACTCCAAAGTCAAGCAGTAGGCTCACCCCTTTCTTGCTTATGATGGAAATAAAATACAAAGCCACCAAAGGCTGACATTTGCAGATAATTTTCTTATATACTCAGCCCTGTCATGTAACCAAAGGGCATCTGTTGCTAGACCATGAACAGAGGATCAAGAAATGGTGCCTAAGACTGGGTGCAGTGGCTTATGCCTGTAATCCCAGTAATTTGGGAGACTGAGGTGGGCAGATCACCTGAGGTCAGGAGTTCGAGACCAGCCTGGCCAATGTGGTGAAATCCTGTCTCTACTAAGAATATAAAAATTAGCCAGGTGTGGTGGCGGGAGCTTGTAATCCCAGCTACTTTGGAGTCTGAGGCAGGAGAATCACTTAAACCTTGGAGGCAGAGATTGCAGTGAGCTGAGATTGCACGATTGCACTCCAGCCTGGGTGACAAAAGTGAAACTTCATCTCAAAAAAAAAATGGTGCCTAAGAAAAGGCTGCTCCAACACATTCCTCTCCTTTAACACACATCATACAAGCTCCACTAGGCATCTGATTTTCTTAGTCCACCTAAAGGTGTCCCACCTGAAAAACTTCAGGTTCAGAGAGATTCCTCTCAGAAGTATTTACATTGGCAAAATAATTAGAAACAGCCCAAGTAACCTACGTGACAGAATGAAGGTTTGATGAGATGGTTTATTGTGCTTTTCCTTAGTGGAATATTATGTAGCCATTAAAAATGATTTACAAAAAGTTTGCAGTAATAAGGAGATAGTGCTCCTGCCAGATATTAATTCAGAAAAAAAAATTCAAAATTTATCTGAATGTTTATATATCAATAACACATACAGTTATATGTCATTTATATGAAAAAATACAAGAAAAGGAGTATAAAAATAATTACACATGAAATTTTAATCTGAACCTGAAGAGATGCTGGGTAATTATTGTTTTCTTATGTATTTTATTCTCTATATTTTGCCAGGAACATATGTTGCTGTTTGGATTAAAGATTCACTTTAGAAAATTCCCTTGCATAGCAATCAAAACACGAAGGGGTTTATTTATCCCAAACAATCAAAGTGTTTAGATCACTGTGTAGAGACACAAGGAACTCTGAGTGGATACTGAGACTCTGGCAGACAAGATTTGGTTTGGGTTTTCTCCATGGCAGTGCCCACGTCTGTGGCACCTGGCACTCACACCTTGATTTTCTCAAATGGGACAATCTGTGTTCCTCTTTGTTCTGCTATCATTCAATGTTCAAAGTGCTTCTAAGTGTGCAGAGCAACCGAAATCAGTGGTGGTAAAGTACGTGCAAAGCTAGACTCACCCCTCCAGGGTGGCCGTCCCAGCTCTTAAGGTCAGTGGGTCAACTGAGCCGCTGAATGAAACGGTCAGAATTCATTTCCTAAAGCAGCCTGTTCTCTCTCTCCCCTTCAACACAACGCAGCTTAGGAAACACTTGCTAAGTCCCTCCAATGTGTCAGATACTGTGTTAGACTCCCAGAAACAAGCAATTTCTGTGTGAGGACAGAGAAGTAATGCAATAATCTGGGTTCACTGTGATAAAGATGGTGTTAGGTCAAACACAGGACAAGACAGGTCGTAAGGGGCACTCAGCTGGCCTGTGGGTCTTCAAGGGCTCTTAGGAACCTAAGGGTTTCCTAAGCTGGGTGCCAGGAACGCACAAGTGTTGGTTAGGGGACGCTGGAGACGGGGACGTGAGTGTTTTAGGAAGAGGTTTCACACGCAAAAGCACAGAGGCAGGGAACCACCAACAGGCTGTGTTTCTAGGATGCAAATTTAAAGTGAAGATAATAGCCAAGGATGGGCTGGAGTGAAAGTTCTGAAACATGGGTCATGGCAGGTTTTGGGGGCTGGATTGAGAACTCCGAATTTGGTACTTCCGTGATGGGCAGCCATCTGTACTGAAGTAGAATACTGGTTCCCAGTGGCCCTTCCTGCCATCAGCTCTACGGCTGTGACTTTCTGAAACACTGAGCTCCCCACTCCCTTTAGTAGCCTATCCTTGGCATTCTCTTATAACGTTCCACATATCTTCTCAAATACACAAAACCTTTCTCCATTTATTTTCCACTCCGATTCATCAGATAAGAGGACAGAATTAAAATGAAAATGAAACATATGCCTATAGACTTCATCAGAAAACGTATTCTACAAAATAGTTAAGAATAACTGAACCCAGAACATTTCATCCCTTTCTCTTTACCATGCAGAAGAGTCCTTCAAATTTGCATGTGGCTCCCCATAGGAGCCCTGGATAGAGCCACACTCACCATAGATTGACCAGGAAGGGGTGCTCCAGCCCTTGCATGATCTGCAGCTCCCGGAAGACATTCCGAACCTCATCCCTCTCGATGCACTTCTGCTTGTTCATGTACTTCATTGCATACATTTTCTTAGTGTCTCGCTTCTGCACGATGCATACCTGAGTAACAGCCAAAGGGGAGAACATTCAGGCCAACAATAGAAAAGGAAGACAAAGGAGAAAAGCCACCCCGCACTGCGTTTTTACTTCTGGATTCACGTCCCTGTTCTTAAAATCTGCTAGCGGAGCGGCTCTGTTAAGTGAGCCACAACCTCTCTGCATCTGCAAAATGGAGGAGTTGGACCAGATTCATCGGTTTATTAAATATTTACATGAGCACTGGCCAGGTACTAAGTGCTGAAAGAGGAGACGCAAACACAGAAGATGGAAGAAGCAGGCCTGCCCTCAAGAGGCTCACAGCCCATGAGGAAAATAGATAAAAGCAAAAAGCACCAGTGACTATAACCCTGAGATGTGTGGCATGCACAGGTGTTGCAGACTCTGTCTGTGCCCACCTGAAATCTCCTCACCTTTCCTACTTCTGCACCCACCTGCCTGACTTCCATCCACCAGTCCTGCATTTCTCTCCCTGAGGACTCTCTTTTGCCAGTAGGACCCACTTTGCTGCCCATGCAGCAGACCAGCCAAGCCAGGGAATTAATGTCCTCAGAGCAACACTCGATCCACGACTGTTAGAAACTGGAGTATCAGCACCCCCTCTCCCTTGCCCGTCACCTGGGATGAGGCTGAAGCCGGTGTTTTACACTGGCTCCCGGAGTTTGTAAGTCTGCCCAGCCCCACAGTGGGGTAACAGGCTTGACAGCACACCCTTTCCTGGCTGTCTCCCTTCCTATCCTTCCCTGTGTTCTCTTTGCCTCTCCCATGCCCTGTCCTCAAATCCTTGCCTTGGAGCCTGATTCTGGAGAAACCCAAACTCGGGCACATGGGTTCTGGGGGAGCACAAGAGAAGCTGGGGACAGCTATGATGACAGTGGTCCTGTATTGAACACTCTACTGCAGGCCAGACACTGAGCAAATTATCTCCTTAATCATCTCACTGAATCCCTCTAAGAACCTTATGGATAAAGCATGAGGAAGCTGTAGCCCCAAGTGTACTAATTAACTTGTTCAGAGTTCAACAAACCACCAAGTGGCAGGGTGGGGGTTCAAATCCATAAGGCCTGGACTTTTGAGTGACTGCCTTACCTGGGGGCAGTTGGGGGCAGGGTGGGAGGATGGGAGCTGTCAGAGAAGGCTCTCCGCAGGATCAAAACCGGGGGGGGTAAGCTCTAAAGGATGGGAAGACGGTAAGGGTGAAGGAAGAGGCTTCGAAGGAAAGGGAACCCTGTAAAGGAGGGCGTGGAGCCGAGGAGACACAGCAAGCATGGCAGGAAAAGTGAGCAGGGCTGACATGCACCATGTAGCATGGACAGTTAACAAGGATTATATGAGCTAGTCTTCCCAACACCCCAAGGAAGGACTGTATTGGTTCCTTGGACAGTTAGCAAGGATTGTGTGAGTTAATCTTTCCAACACCTCGAGGAGGGATTGTGTCGGTTCCTCAGGTTGCTATAACAGTACCTCAAACTGGGGGGCTTAAATAACAGAAATTTATTGGCTCATAGTTCTGAGGGCTGAAGTCCAAAACCAGGTGTAAGCAGGGCCCTGCCCCCTCTGAAGGCTCCTGGGGGGATCCTCCCTTGCCTCTTCCAGAGTGGAGCAGCTCCAGCAACCCCTGGTACTTACAGCTGCAGCAGCTGGTGCTCCAGCAACCCTTGGCTTACAGCTACAGCACTTCCGTCCTAGCCTCCGTTGTCACATGGCATCCTCCCCTACGTCTCTGCATCATTCATCTTCTTATAAGGACACCAGTCAGTGTGGACTTAGGGTCTACCCTAATCTAGTATGACTTCATCTTAACTAATTAGACTTACAATGATGCCATTGCCAAATAAGGCCACATTCTGAGGTTCCAAGAGGACTTGAATTTGGAGGGAGTGGGACACCGTTCCATCAAGGACAATGACTACTACTATCCCTGCTTTACAGAGAAAGGAAAGTGAGGCCTAGAAAGGTTTTAGTGCTTTCTGAAGGCTCAACTCCAACCTGGGTTCTCTGCTTCCCCAGCTCTCACTTTTCAACCACAGCGCGGCCTCCCTGAGAAATGGGACATGCTGGAAAACACCAGCAATAACACCGTCGGCCTGAGGACCCAGCGAAGGAGTTCAGGCTTTTCTCCTGGCATCACAGCCGCTCTTCTGTTCAAAACTGGACCCCATTCAGCTCTGACACGTTGCAAATCTATTCGAGGCAGATACAGTACGATGGCAGAAGACTGAATTCCGACTCCGGCTTTGGTTCTTGCTGCCTCTCTTGGCCTCAGTCTCAGCATATGTCTGAACTGAGTCAGCAAAACCCACTCGGCACCACTGGGGTGAAACTAAACAGGACCGGGAAGTGGGAGTGCCAGGCGGCACTGTGGGATGATAAATGTCAACTGCATCTCAATTAAATAGCATGTTTCATGAAATCTGCAAAAAGATGTTCTTTCCAGAATACAATTTGCGGCATGAGGTCGAAGACCCACGGAACACCCATTTCCAGTAGTGAACGTGAGAATATAAAATGCAAGGAGGCAAAGGTATGATGTACAAATGTACCCTCAGGGGTCCTGGCTTTGTGGGAATCCAAGCAAGGACTTCTGGAGGCCCGGGCACCAGGCCCTGAGACCCACATCTGAAGCCAGACATGTCGTGGGAGGATAATCCCACTAATTAGAATTTGTCATCTCTCTCACTTCTCATTTGCCTTCTCAGAAGAGACGGTGGGCACTGCCTCTGCGGGGCCGGGGCCTGACTGTCAGCTGGCTGCATCACTGTGAAAAGCTTAGACTGGGATGAGAGTCTGCGCAGCGCCCCCGGGGGCCGCGTCCCTTCAGATAAAGACATCCATGGCGCTCCTGGGTTTCAAGGGATGGCTCTCACCTCAGCTCAGAGACATTTTAGGAACTCGAAGAGATTCTCCAAAATTAAAACTGCCTTTCAAAGAAGAACTAATGATTTCAATAGAGCTTGGAAGTTTGACTTTTCAATTCAAGCAAAAGCAGGCGGTTGGTACAGGATATTGGATGCAGTCTGGAAGTTCTGATTTGCAAATAAGAGAGACCAAGGATCAGGGGTCTTGGCCAGCTTGATGCAGAGCCCTGAGTGCGGCTGGGATCCATTAATCATCTGGACCTTGGCGACCTCCCCGGTAAATTGAGGGCTAAGACCACATGCTCTCTAGGGCACCTCAGAAGCATTCCGTTTCTCAGGAACACAGAGCAAAGAGGGCTAGACCAGGGGTCAGGAGAGCTGGGCTCTGAGCTTAGCCCTCTTGCAGACTATGAGTGGGGCTGTGCACAAATCCTGGCCCCTCTGGACTTGCTTCCTCACTGACCAAGAAGGGTTGGTAACAACAACTAACTTAACCTGACCAGGAGATAAAGACTTAAAAAAAAAAAAAAGAAAAAAAGAAAAAAAGAGCCAAGTTATATCTAATGCACTGAGTGGAGACAAGGGTCTTCCTGGGAGTCAGAGTCACAGAGAGTTTGAGCTCAGGGGCTACTCTGAGCAGGGCTTAAATTCCAGCTCTTTGCTGTGTGACCACAGGCAAGTCGCCCACCGTCTCTGAGCCTCATTCTGCTCATCAGAGCTCCTGCTGTTCACCCTGTGCTAATACGGTGTGAAGCTAGCAGCCTGCAGCCTGGAAAAGGGCCCACTCCAGAATCTGACCGTGCTGCTGCCTTAATCTGGGACTTGCAGCCTCTAGAAAGGGGAGAAATAAATATCTGTTCTTTCAGACACCCAGTCTGTGGCATGTGTGACAGCAGCCCAGGCAGACCAAGACAGTGCCCTTATTTGGATAAGGGTCTTTGCAGATGTAACAGTTAAGGATCTCAGGATGAGATCATCCTGGATTAGGATGGGCCCAAATTAAATGACAAGTGTCCTTAAATAAGGGAAGGGGAGGAGACACATCCAGGGGGAAGGCTACATGAGGACGGATGCAGAGGCTGGAGTGATAAATCTACAAGCCAAGGAATGCCGAGGCTGGCCAGCAGCACCAGAAGCTGGGTGACAGCATGGGACAGACCCACCTTCAGAGTCTCTAGAAGGAAACTACCCCGCCCACAGCTGGATTCAAGACTTCTGGCCTTCAAAACTGTAAGGTAATAAATTTCCATTGTTTTAAGCCACCTGGTTTAAGAAGCTATCACAATCTATAAGTGTCCACCACTGCCACCCACCAGTGGCTAAATAACCTGGCCAAACACTCTGTGGTCCTCAGTCTCCTCCACTGTGAAATGGGTCTACAGAGCCACCCCTCCCAGGTCCACAGTCAGGTCTCCATGGGACAGAGTGGCAAGAGCCAGCCACAGCATGTGAAGCAGCAGAAAACACAGGCTGGTGGAGTAAGGGGCGGACTGATGCCTGGACCCAAACCCTGAGCCTCTGGCAAAGTGTCCTCTCTCCATGGGTTCCCTGTAACTAGAGTGATTTCTGGTATTTTAAGGTTTAATGTTTGGAATTTCAGAAATAGGGAGAATTCACTGATAGCTTCCAAACTGGCCACCCCACCTCTGCTCTGGTCTCTGCAGATGTCCTTTTGCCTGGTGAGAATGTCTGAAAAATCAAAGACTTAAAACCCTGTAAGAACCTTCTTTTGCCTTCAGAAAATGTTCGAAGTCAAGGTCTTGGCATTCAAAGACCTTGTCCCCTCTAACATATTTCTCGCTTGCTCTCTCCCACACACACACACCCTTCACTCTACCTCAAACTCTTTAGAATTTCTTTGTAGATTTTCTCTAGTACCAACCTCTCCCGCCCTTGTTACCTCCTTCTCTGACCTACTGCCACCCAATCTGGCCTTCCCAGACTGGCTAGCTCCATCTCTGCCCAGACATTACATCTTCCAGAACCTTCCCTTTAATCCTCAAAGCTGTATGTGCTGCCCTTCCCACCAAGCTGCCATAAGTCCTGTTTCTACTGTAAGGCTTGACATACTGTATTATAAACCCCTGTTATGATCTGGCAGTCAGACTCCAAGCACCCTGAAGACAGAGGCCATGTCAACTCAGTTCCTGTTCAGGGGCTCACACGTGTGAAAGTGTCACCTTTCTGCATTAGCATATTTCACTTACTCTGCCTGGAATACCCTCCCTGCAAGCCTTCTCATGCCTCACTCCTTGCCTGCCATTGGCTCAATGCTTCCCTGGCCCTGACCTCCAAGTCTGAATCCTCAAAGCAGCTGAATTTCATACACACTGGTCTATTATGTCCCACATGGCCCAGAGCAGGTCAGCGGTACTCAGTGACTCCATATTTACAGTGTAGGAAGAGAGACTTCCATACCTCCCTGCCCCAAATCCCATGACAATCATGTGATTGAGGGATCTGCTGAAACTGATGTTGCATTTTGGCCTCAGAGCTCACAACAGGTGCTCTAGAAGGAAGCTGAACACTTGTCACCAACGGCAGACTCTATCCAGGTCCTGGGAACCTTCAACTTCAAAATAGAAGAGCTACGTCTCGAGTGGCACCTCGCCCAAATTTGGGGTCCTTGGCAGGGCTGCTCAGAGCCCTCTTCTATAGGAAATCACAGTTAATGAGGTGAGAACAAGCAATTTGGCCAAAGCCACCCAAGCTGCTACTGAAAGGCAAGCACCCAATTAACATTCCTCATTAGTCTAATTCAATTAGGATCTGATGTCATCATTATTAATTACGACTTAATGGGACAGATAGATAAATGCTAGCTAGCACGGATTTCAGCTGATTTGCTGTAGGAAAGGCATGCCAAGCACACTGAGCATCAGAAATTTGGGAATGGATCCTGAGTCAGTGGGGAAGGCGGCTGGAGCGTACTGAGAACCTGCAATGCACCTGCACGCAGTGGTCACAGTCCTGACTTTACAGTATATTCGGGGCGCTGACGATGTTGATTCTGCAGTACACCCAAAGCTCTGGGAGGCCCTGGGATTTTGCATTTTTTTAGATGTGCCCCAGCGACGGCTGAAGTACAGCCCGAGTTGAGAATGATTTTTTGAGAGATGAGTTCTTCTCTGTCGCCAGGCTGTGGGTGCAGTGGCCAGATCTCTGGCTCACTGCAGCCTGCCTTGGCTATACCCATTCTCCTGCCTAAGCCTCCCAGAAGAGGACTACAGGGCGCTCAAGAAAAGTAGTAGAGACGGAGTTTCACCACATTAGCCAGGATGGTCTCGATCTCCTGACCTCATGATCCGCCTGTCTCGGCCTCCCATAGTGCTGGGATTACAGGCTTGAGCCACCGTGCCCAGCGGATTTTACTGGAATCTTCAAGAAAGTCCTTGCTTGGTGTCTTCACAGCATCCTTTATGGTCAGGACTCTAATCGCTGGTTAGCAGCTCAGGCAACCCAAGCTCCAGGCCGACAGACGAGTACAGAACAGAGAGGCTAGAGCTGTGCCGGAAACCCAGGACTATGGAGTGCAAAGTCTCAAGGATCCTTTCATAGCAAGCCTGGGCTGCCCTCTTCTCATCTTGCTTGCTGGGCAGCTGTGGGTCTGACTCTACCCCACCAATGGAACTTGAGGCAGACACTGGGCTAGTTCTTCTCTGTGCTGCCCACCTCTACCATCCCCCAGCTTGAGTAGCACACAGCAAAAACTGTTGAATGAATAAACTGCTACAGTGTGACATTAAAAGATAATGGTTATGCTTGCAGGGACAAGATTCTGGGAAATGACCAATTTGGGGTGGGTGGGGGGTAAGAAAAACAGAATTAAACATGATTACTAAAGAGATGATCAAGCTGGCTACTATTGCTCAAATAATTCACTGAAAGACGACTATCTTTGGCAGATGAAGCTTTTTACTACTTAATATGCAACCTGCCCTTTTGTCCTTTACAGCAGGACCATTTACTTCAAGAAAGCAATGTGATCCGTTCTATACAAATGTGATCCGTTCTATATGCACTTACAGCCAGCAACAGCCACAGTTCTAACCAAGGACATGTTAGTTTGCTAGAGGTTTCTAGGGAAAGTCCTGCTTTCTGCATAAAAGAGAATAACTACAGACGGTCTCACCTTTTTCTCTTCTCCAGCTTTCTTCCTGTCCTTCCTACCTTGAACACAGATGTAATATCTGGAACAACAGCAGCCCCTTGTGACCATGAGGCCAAGAAAGTCTCAGAGACGCTGAATCTGCTCTCATGGAGCCTCCTGCCTTCAGATTTCTTGTTATGTGGAAAAAATAAACCCCTCTTTGTTTAAGCCACCATGAGGCAGGTTTTTTCGTTCCTTGCTGCTGAGTCCACCACAAATGATACACATATTATGACTTTTCACAGCACATAAATCCCATGTGGGCTCTGATCAACGGTGGTCTCATTGGAGGGATCAAAAGTTGGTCTCAAGAAAAATACTTATTTGGATGAATATTTCACTCAATAAACATATATTAAGTACATGCCATGGGCCTGGTACCATGTCAGCCATGAGGATATCACTCTCCCCTAGGAACCCGAGGAATAATGGGATAATCAGACAATACGCAGGAGTAAAAGCCAAAGTCCTTCACTGTGGATCCCCAGGCCCTAAGTGGCCCGGTCCCAGTTCCCCTCCTACTTCTCACGGCGACTTCTGCTCCTTCCCTGTACCCACTATGCTCTTCTCAGGCATCCACAGGTCTTGGGCCCTTGTCTTCTTCAGGCTCTGCTCACAGGTCACGTTACCAGCTAAGCCACCTCTGACCTCCCTGTGCGAAGGGGCAAAGCCCTCCCCAGCACCCCAGCCTCCCTCTCTGCTGCACTCCCATCACAGGACATGCTTCCTGCTTCGTTCATACATTGTTCACTTCCCCTACTGAGTTGTGAACCCCCTGACAACAGGGATTTTTCTCTTAGGTTCACTGTATCATCCTCAGCGTCTGGCACACAGCAGGCACCTAGCTGATAATTGTGGCTGAATGAATGAAAGAGTCATTACTATTTAGAAAACACAAGGGAGAGGTGAGTACATGGGGCTAAGGGACCCCAGAAGGGGGATCCTAAACCAGATGTGGGATTTAGGAAAGGCAATTTGGAAAAGGTAGCATTTGAACCTTAGCATAGTCACCAAGGGTTGGTCTCATGAGGACGGAGGTATGGGGAGGGGGAGAAGGAAGGGGGTTACCAGGAGAGGGCACAGCCTCTGTGGAAGTTCAGAGAGATGAGACGTGCCGTGGCACGTGTTCACACGTTGGTCGTTTTCTCAACTTCCCATCTGTACAGTGGGGATGAGTGGTATTTGCCTTAATGGGCAATTATAAAGACTCCATGGTAAGCACTGAGTATGCTGCTCATCACGGGTGTGTGATCAGCATCCATCTCTCTTATGAGGAACACACGCCATTGTGAAGATGCGCAAAGTGGCTCAAGAAGGGCTTCAGGAATGAGTTCGTGGTTGTCTGGTGTGACGGATAGTTTTCTGTGTCAACTGGGTGGCGCCATAGCGCCCAGATTTTTTTTTGTCAAACATGATTCTGAATGTGTCTGTGCAGGCGTTTTGGGGTGAGGTTGATATTAAACTGGTGGACTTTGAAGACAGGATTGCCCTCTGTAAGATGGGTGGACTTCCTCAATCCGTTGAAGGCCCGAATGAAGTAAAAGACTGACTTCCCATGAGAGGGGATTCTGCAGCAGATGCCCTTCAGACTTTATCTGTAGCCTCAGCTTCTTCCTGAGTCTCCAGCCTGACTGTTTATCCTAAAGATTTGGATTTGGCAGCTTTCATAATCATATAATCAATGAAATCAATCAAACTCCAATAACTTATATATATATAGTTACACCCCATCGGTTCTGTTTCACTAGAGAACCTCAAGTAAAACATTTGGTAATGAGCCAGCCGGTATCAGAATTCAGCACCTGAATTCAACTTCCTACCAGCCTAGAGAGCCACTGTAGCCACGAGTACTGGCATTTGGCATTTCTCCATAGTCCCTTAAAGAGTAAGCACACAAAGATCAAACAGCTTGTTACTTGGTTCCAAAATACGTTTCCTCAGTCAGCGCACACAGAGAGACTGCACCATGGGACACCCCCTTGGTAAGCACAGCCCTACAGTGTCCGAGCCGTGTTCCAGCAAAGCAGGCCCACTCATGGGGAGCTGAGAAGCAGTATCCTCCTGCCCCTTGTCAGTGAGTTCCAGCCTGTGTTGACCAAAGCTTGCTGGTATTCACCTGCAACATTGTACAACTGACATCACTGAGATGAGATGACAGAGGTGAGTGATGGAGTAGGTGACAGATGGCTTGAATGACATGTTTAAAGGGTTGGTGCCATGGGCTAAACTGTATGTCCCCCAAGTTTGTATGCCGCAGTCCTAAGCCCTAGCACCTCAGGATGTGGCTGTATTTGGACATGGAGGCTTTAAAGAGGTAATTAAGGTAAAACGAGGTCTTTGGGTGGGCCCCAATCCAATATGACTGTGTCTTGTAAGAAGAGGGATCAGGACAGACACACACACAGAGGGCTGACCATGTGAGGATACAGGGAGAAGACGGCATCTGCAAGGCAAGGAAAGAGGCCTTGGAAGAAGCCAACCCTGCCAATTCCTTGACTCGGACTTCAGCCTCTGGAACTGTGAAAAATGTGTTTTGTTGTTCAGTCCCCCCACTCTGTAGTCCTGTGTTGTGGCAGCTCGAGCAGACTAACACTGTCGACTTTTGTTCTGAGAGCACTGGGGAGCTGTCTTAAAAGAGGATCCTAAGTATACAATTATAAATGAATGAATAAGGGAATAAACAAACTACGTGGAGAATTTGGCTTGGGGGTGGGGAGCTCTTTCTGGCGGCAGGTGGAGGGGAACAAAGAGAGGTGATGGTGTGCTTTAAAAATAAGTGAATGCCGTGTTTGGTTTTCTGTCCTTGCAATCACACACCGGGGCCTGTTGTGGGGTGGGGGAGAGAGCGGGGAGGGATAGCATTAGGAGAAATACCTAATGTAAATGAAGAGTTAATGGATGCAGCAAACCAACATGGCACATGTACACATACGTAACAAACCTGCATGTTGTGCACAGGTACCCTAGAACTTAAAGTATAATAAAAATAAAAAATAAAAATAAAAATAAGTGAATGCCCCTGCTCACACACACTGGAGGACATCACAGTGTCAGGAAACTTCACAGCAAAGCAGGGTACAGGGACCCCAGGACCAGCGCTGTGCCACTGGCACCCTTGGTGCCCTCAGGGTAAAGGGAGCTGGGAAACACTCTGTAGATGGGCAAAGGCCTGAGAACGCTTGGCTGCTGGATGGAAGGAGACGTCATTATGAGAAGATGCTAAGAAGTGCAGATGAGCAATGAGGTCCACCAAGCTGGTCAGTAATGGATCATCTGCTCTGGCCGATGTCTGCAAGCATTTGCAAGTGAGTCTGCATTTCCTGTAAAATTTAGCTCCTAATAAAGTGATCCCCAGGAGCTGACACATTCCTCCAAAGTATGCCTCAAGCCAAACACAACCTAATTAATATGAAATGAATAAATATTTCATTAAAAAGAAATGGATTCCATCCTTCATGAAGATGTCTGCACGAACAATGAAGGCTTCTAGTAAACGCATCATTGTTAAGAATTCTAAAGATGATTCCTACATAGGAATAGCAGCTAACTCAAGGCTCAGAGAAGTTAGGCAACTTGACCAGAGTCACGTGGCTGGGCCAGAATTTCAACTTGGTTCTGTCAACCTTTGCAGTCAAAACTGTTTAACTAATAGGCTCTTAGCTAATTAACTCATTCAGCTCACTACAAAGAGCAACCAAACATTCTGAGTCCTCACTTGTGGCAGACACAGTGCCGGGCATTGGAGATACCCAGGCTGCTACATGCTCCACTGCTAACTCTGTTGCTGCCTCAGGACTTTTGTATCTGCTGCTCTTTTGGTCTGTGATGACCTTTTCCCCAGATCCCCACGTGGCCCATTTCCTTCTCAGCAGTTGGATCTTAGCTCAAATTTCTCCTTTGAGAGAGGCTGTCTCTGTTGCCCTCACCCCCAATGAAGCAGTCCCACCCTCCCAGGTCACTGCACTACACGTTTTCTGCAGAGCAGCTATCATCAATGTAAATCATCATGCTTATTTATTGTTTGTATGTTGGTCTGCTGCTTCTATGAAACTGTCAGTTCTTCAGTGTCAGGAACCTTGTTCAGCTTTTATTTTTTATTTTTTATTTTTTTCCGACATCCTCACAGGTAGCTAAAATAAGGCTAGGGCAGAGCAGTGATCCGTGAACATTTACTGTTGAACTCAGTATCCTGCTGTGCATTCCAGCACGCTGCCATTATCTTGGAGACCCAGTACCTTGAAAGATCAAAAAGATTCTAAAAGAATACATTTCTAAGGGAAAAAAACCTGATAAGCCAAATGCTTTTGAACATTGAAACTTACAAACATATATCTAAAATCGAATCCCTGCTTAATTCCCAAATGGATTTGTTGCAGTCTGAGCACTAAGTTGGTTAGTCTGCTATTAATCAAATCTTTTTTTTTCCACACTCTGAATTCACATGCAGCTGCGAGAGCCTGGAATGAGGCTTTCCTCATTCTCATGTGGAATGAGACAAGTAATAATATGCTTGGGTCTGGAAATGATCATCATTGCATAATAAGGCAGTATAGAGTCTGGAATTATCATTTGTGCAACTCTTGCTCAAGTTTATCCAGAATCTTCCTTCGAAGGGCATAAAGAGCTATTATCATATAACACTGTGCCACTTTCTGCCATTTTATGTGCAGACTGCCTCCAGCTATCCCATGAATTTTAATTAACTCCATGTTTACTTCACTTGACCCTGCGGCTCTCCAAGCAGAAGGCCCACGTGCCAATCCAAGAAGACACTTTTGAAGCACACTCCTCAGAGTCCTCCCAAAGGTATCCTCCTCCTTCCCACGGAAATAAAGAAGCCCTGCTGGCCACACAGTTAACTCAAAGTGGAGCACTTCACCCTGGACGCTCCTGCTGGCTCAGCCATCAAACAGGTCAAGAGGAGCCGATGGAGCGTGGAGAGTAGGGGCTGGAGGAGGGCGAGTGGAAATAAGAGGAGTGTCTGTGAGAAGTGAATTTGCATGCAGAGGAGTGGGAGAAACTCACCTCTGGGTACTAACCCTGAGTAAATCAATATAAGCCATTTGTGAAAATCGTATCTGTTGACTGGTTAATTGTTAAGTTCTTCATTCATTTATAGTTATTTATTTCTATAATATTCATATATGTTATCTGTATCACAGATACATATATGTGCACATGTGTGTACACACAGACCACTTTAGTGGTGTATGTATATATGTATATTTATACACATACATATGAGTGTATATGTGTGTGCATATACATGTATGTGTATGAATATGTGTACTGTATGTTTTGTGGTGGATCTATATGTATATGTACATATATACTGTTTAGTGGTTGTATATATCATGTAGAGAGGTATATATGTATATGTATATGCACATGTGTATATATTGCTTAGACACTGTGTATATATGTGAACTGTTTGGTGGATATATTAGTCTGTTCTCACATTGCTGTAAAGATACTACCTGAGACTGGGTAGTTTATAAAGAAAAGAGGTTTAATTGACCCACAGTTCCGTTTGGCCAGGGAGGCCTCAGGAAACTTACAATCATGGCGAAAGTGAAAGGGCAGGCAGGCACCTTCTTCACAAGGCAGGAGGAGAAAGAGCAAGGTAGTGCCACACTTTAAAACCATCAGCTCTCGTGAGAACTCACTATCATGAGAACAGCATGGGGGAAACCGCCCCCATGACCCAATCACCTCCCACCAGGCCCCTCGCTTGACATGTGGGGATTACAATTCGAGACGAGATTTGGGTGGGGACACAGAGACAAACCATATCAGCACATATGTCAATATGTATATGCATATACATATACGTGTCTCTATAAACTGTTTGACAGGTGTGTATATGTACATATATGTGCGCGTGTGTGTGTATGTGCGCGCGCGCGCATGCGCATATATACTGCTTACCAGGAACTGGGGATAAAACAGGGAACAAGAGGAAACATTGCTGCCTCCAAAGAGCTTATGTTCTGGTGCATGAGACCCATAACCAAGAGGACATCTGAATAAACACATAATAGAATCACAGGTAGTTATAGGTACTACAAAGAAAAGGGGAAGAGAAGGGCAAGGAAACATGGAAGGCTGAGGTGGAGACGAAGAGGGTGGGCATTCTGGGAAGGTGCCGCAGAGTGGACACCTGAGCAGAGCCCTGTATGCTATAAGTGAGCCTTGCAAACACCTGGGGAAAAGGTGACTGAGGTAGAGAGAAGAGCAAGTGTGAAGGTTCTGAGTTAGAAATAACTCCAGTATGGTCAAGAGACCTGAAGGACTGGAGCAGAATGAGCAGGAAGACAGAGGGGATAGAAAGCAGAGTCAGAAAAACAGGCACAAGCCAGATTGCATGACCTCGTGGGCTGGCATGGAGGGACTGGCGCATATCCCGAGTGGGAGGGAGGCAGTAACCAGGCAAGCTAATTCACGCTTTGCACACATCCCTGGCTGCTATCTAGACCAAGACTTGCTGTCCTCTTCCCTCTCTCACCCGAGCACTCACTAAACCAGCACTTACTGAGCCTTTACCGCATGTTGGGCACCAAGCTAAGTGTGGATGGGCACGACCAGGTCCCAGCCTCTTGGGAATCTCAGTCACATAGGGATGGCAGATCAGCAGCCTGGCACTGCTGTATGGCAGAGATGGTGAGGACAACACTAGGAGCACCAGACACAGGAAGGGCCTCAGTCCCAGGTCTTCTCCCTGGAATGTTCCTCCATGTGGATACCCAGATCCTTCTAGAACCCACAAGCCAAGTAAAATCCTAGCCATGCTGGCTTCAAGAAGACATGGAAGGCAGCCAGGCATGGTGGCTCATGCCTGTAATCCCAGCACTTTGGGAGGCCGAGGCTGGTGGATCACCTAAGGTCAGGAGTTCGAGACCAGCCTGACCAACATGGTGAAACCCCATCTCTACTAAAAATACAAAATTAACTGGGCCTGGTGGTGCATGCCTGTAATCCCAGTTACTTGGGAGGCTGAGGCAGCAGAATTGCTTGAACCGGGAAGGTAGAGGTGGCAGTGAGTCAAGATTGTGCCATTGCACTCTAGCCTGGGCAACAAGAGCGAAACTCGGTCATAAAAAAAAAATAATAAAAGAAGATGGAAGGCATTTGAAAAAGGCCACCCAGTCATAGATTAGTAGGACTCTCAAATTCCATTATTATTTGTGTTTATTCTTTCATCAATAACATACTGTCTTAATCATTGTAGGTTCACAGTAAATCTTGATATCGGGTAATATACCTCTACAACTTTGATCTTGTTTTACAAAATTGTTTTAGCTCTTCTAAGTCCTTTACTTTCAACAGAAATTTTAGAATCTATTACTGACAACTATAAAAAATCTTCTGTGACTTTGATTACAGAATCAAAATCAAATCTGTAAGTATATAAGTTTGTAGAGAATTGCTATCTTAATAAAAATATTCCAAAGCATAAACATAGTTTTGTATATTGACTTTGTATTCTCCAAGCTTGCTATGCTCATATTTTCATTCTAGTAGACATTTTGTAGTTTCTTTGATATTTTCCATGTAGAAAAAACATGAGTCTAAGAATAGAGACAGTTCTGTTTATTCATAGTAAATCTGTATGATTTTATTTATTTTCTTATTGTAATAGCTAGGACATTTGTTGATGTGTATAGGTGTGGCAAGAGTCATATCTTTGCCTTGTTTCTACTTTGGAAAAGCATTTGATCTTTCAGCATCATATAAAATGTTTTTGTATGTTTTTGGTAAACGCTTTTTATCAGGTTGAGAGTGTTCCTTCTAGGCCCTACTTTCCTTACAGTTTGTTTGTTTTTGTTTTTTGTTTTTTCCATCAATGAAGGCTGAATTTTACCAAATTAAGAAAACAAAAACAAACAAAAAAAGAAAAAGGCCATCCACACACCAGGTACCATGCTGAGGGCTGAACATTGCTTGCCCCCTTATTCTCACATAAGAACCTGAAGTCCATTATAATCATTACTTTTCCTCAGAAGACAAAAGGGAGGGTTGCAGGAGCCACATGGTCCAAGTTTCCATGACTGGAAGAAGCATGCTCTGACCTAGAGCCAGACCTCCCCCATCTGGAAGCCTGTACCCTTTCCTCTACGCCCTGTTGCATCCAAAACCAAATGTCTGTCATTGGACACTGATGGGCGTTTTCCTCCGGACCCCACTGGTTTCCAGCAGATGTGCCTGTGATAGAAGCCAGTTTCAATGTCACTTCTGCATCTGAGAGGGACATGTGAAAATAAAATGTGCTGTGCGTGGCGGAGGGGTCCTCTCCAGGCCTCGGATTCATCATCTGTAAAACGGAGATAATAACATCCAGCATACTGGGCTATTAGTGGGACAAGGGAGACAATGGGTCTCCAGTTGCCAGGACCATCATTATTAGTTCCTGATTAGTCAGGACTCTTTAGGTGGCAAACACTGGAAGCCCAACATGATCTCACTTGAGCGGAAAAGGATGTTAGTTCCTGCAGCTGGTAAGGACAGTGGGTAAGTCACGGGAACAGGAAAATGAGAAGGTGGCAGCGCTGCTGTGTCCACCTAGGTCCCTCTCATCACATCCACACACCTCAGGCTTACTGTGACACCTGCAATGGCCCACAAAGAGCAAGCCAAAGGTGCAGGAGAGGCAATGCTGCACGGGCAGCCCTCCACCGTCACTGAATGAAAATTGCGCATCCATGCATTAGCTTCTCATCTGCGGCCACCAGACACACACTCTGCACTGTTTCCTGACACCCTCCATGAAAGTAAGCTGCAGAAGCCCACCGGGGTGAGTGGCTTGATCAAAAACCCTTTACTGACTGCCTTCCTTTCTCTGTCTCACTACTCTCTCACAAATGTTTCCTGGGATCATCTTCGAATAAACAGCTTGCACTAAATTCTTTCTCTCAAAATCAACTTCTGGAGGAATCCAGGTGAGGACAGTCATCAGCAGAGCCAGGACCAGGGTGAGGCCAGTGATGTGCCCAGGGTGCAAAATTTAAGGAAGCAAGTGCCAAGCCTGCATGTGCAAAATTCAAGAAAGCAAGGTACATGTTTAACTTACTTGCCTCACCTTAATCTCAACCCTCACCAACAACACCATCTCTTCACCTACCTCGTATATCTGTTTCTGTTTGCTTTAAGCTTCATTCTTTTCTTCTACAGGTAAACCTTCATCTTCACCAACTGCTAAGGACAATGACCAAAAAAATGCAGACCTGTTTTCTTACAGCGCATGATAACTGAGAGCAAGTTTTTCACCTCTGATTCCACAGAAGGTTTCTGAACGGTTGGGCTTGGATCACACGGCCACACCTTGGACCAAGCACTATGTCTGGCTGAATATGGTCCATGTGGCTGGCACAGGCACATCACACAGTCAACATGAATGGGGGACCACAGTGACATGGAGAGCAGGTGTTCTCCAAAGGGAAGGAATGTTATTATAATAAGAAAAAGGGATCCAGAAGCATGCTGGAGAGTCAAAAACAGCCACTCCAGTGTACCACGGTTCTCCATTCCCTTTCCATTTTACAGATGAGAACACTAAGCTGCAGAGAAGTTAATTTGCTTTCCTAGGTACCCACCACTAACACATATCAGCATTGGCCTGACTCCAAAATCTAAACCATTTCCACTGGTTATACACAAATTAATCTGGTGTGCCTCAACCGTCCCAGAATTTAGTCATAAAATGGTTATTTAAAATGTGAGTAAATTATTGCTAAAAATCAATGGATTGCCAGCAGTTGTTTACTTTGGTGCTATACTGGGAGGCACAACTTCTCCCAGCATGACAGTGAAATGAGATTTCTGTGAATTCACATGTGTTCTTTCCTGATAACCAAGGCTACTGTCATAGTTTAACAATGAAATGTCTTTCTGGAAAACTCTTAATAAATGCCAGATATCAAAACTGCCAAAGGCAGACGGCAAAGCCAAAATATTTATTCAATATGAGGAGGATGGCTTTCTTCATCTTATGTCAGCCCCCTCCACCTTCACTTGAATGATAGTCATGTAGACTTCACCTGCATTTATTATGAAAGGCAGGGATTATTTAGCATTTTGACCAGAGTAAAGCTATGCTTTATTCCCTTAAAGTAGGCTAACCTCATGCTGAATACTGGACATTTGTGGACATTCTATATAAATGTGCGTGTCATCAAGAAATTGCTACCACCCAAAAGCAACTTAGAAATAGACCTTCTAGAAAGCTTACATTTCTCAAAAGATCCATTCCATTTTCCAGGGATGATGACAGGCTACAGCCAATTTGAAAATCTTGAGGCCACACGCTAACAGATTTGGTCGCTTGTCATGAAGGAGTACAAAAGATTCAGGAACAAAACTCTCAATGACATGGGGGGAAAGTGGTATGCCTCTTTGTGATGTCAACTGGGTCATGGATTGAAAAGGAATGCCTCAATTGTCCTGAAGCCATGAATTCTCCACATTAAGATGAGACACTACTCTAAAATATTTTTGTTTTTCTTGCTGTTGTTTAAGTTCAGCCACTGTTCATGAGATTATGGGCAAACCTCCTAACTTCACTGGGCCACAACTCTTTCTGAGAAATCCAAGAGGATCCAAGAGGAGAAATCCAAGAGGAGCCTCAAATGTGGTAAATAACCTCTGACCAAATCTACTGCTGACTCCTAAAGATCACAGACATAGAACAAGCTGAAAGCGTTCAGTTAAGTAAAAAAAAAAAAATGGTCTGAGATTTATGTGCCTGCCCAAGAGGCAGAATATGCAATATAAGTCCAACCAAGTTAACTGCTTGTTAAAAATATGTTTTCAAAAAATACGATAGAATTCAAAGTTTCTACCAAATAACACTCACAATGTCCAGGATGTAAGACAAAACTACTTGACATATAAAACCAGGAAAATGTGACCCACTCTCAACAGAACACAGATAATCAATGGAGGCGAATCTGAAGATGACCCAAATGCTGTAATTAGCAAAAGGACAATAAAGCAGTTGCTATGACTATGCTACATGATATAAAGGGCAATATGACTGAAATAAAGGAAACGATAGGAAATCTAAACAAAGCAAGAAAAACTGTTTTTTCAGTCAAGAGTTTCCACCGATGCATATCATAGGTAAACTTCTAAAAGTCAAATTTTAAGGGACTTTTTGAAAGGAGGAAAACAAAAGTGACACATTACATACTGGACAATAACAATTCAAACTTTGATGACTTCTCATTAGAAATTGTGAAAGTCAGATGACAATGAGACAAAATCTTTAAAGTAATGGAAGGAAAAACACCTGTCAACCTAAAAATCTGTATCCAGTAGAAACATTCTTCAAGAAAGAAGTTAATGGGTGCGCAGCACACCAACATGGCACATGTATACCTATGTAACAAACCTGCACACTGTGCACATGTACCCTAGAACTTAAAGTATAATAATAATAAAAAAAAGAAAGAAGGTGAAATAAATACATTTCAGATAAAATAAAGAGAATAAATTAAGAGGAGACACGTCCCACATAAAATACTAAAGGAAATTCCTCAGGCTGAATGGAAATGATACCAGAGAGAAACTTAGATTTTCCTTAAAAATATGGATAAATATCAAAAACTATTTTCCTCCTAATTTTTAAACGCAAAATCTTACACCTAATAACAATATATTCTAGCTGTTTCTATTTAATTATACATATATATTTTTAAAGCAAAAACTATAACGTTGTATTAGAGACTTAGAATTTAAGAAGCTGCAATACATTTGACACCTATACTATAAGGCAGACAGGGTGGTAGATGGGCCTCTACAGTTGTAAGGTTTTCACATTTTATGTAAAGTGTAAAATATTAACCCTCAACAGACTGTGAAATAAATCAAGAATGTACAGTATAATCCTTTAGAGAAACATTTTAAAAACATAATACTGGAATGTACACTTAAAGTCAATAGATAAATTAAAAGATAGTTTTAAATATTCAACTAATCCACAATACAAGAAAGAAGAAACAGAGACAAGAAAAAAAGAAGAGGTAAGAAGAAAGCAAATAAAACAACAGTAGGCCTAAGTCAAACTAAACAATACAATTAAAAAGCAGAGATTGTCAGAATGGATTTTTTTTAAAGCAAGACCTAACTATACACTATCCTCAAGAAATTAATGTTAAATATAAAAACAAAGAATGAAAATAAAAGCAGAGAAAAATACATGTCATGGAAACAGTAAGCATAAGTAGGTTAGAATGGCTATATAAATTCATTGTAAATCCTATCAAACATTTTAAAAAGTAACACCAACTTTACACAAGCATTTTAAGAAAATAAAGAAGAAAAATGTCTGAACTCAATAAGCATAAGTAGTGATCATAGTAGTAATCGTAAGTAGATTAGAATGGGTACTCTGATCTCAAAATAAGTTCCAAAATAAAGAGTACTAGAAGAAAAAGAGAAGGATATTTTATAATAATAGGCACAATTCATCACAAGGAAATAATCATAAATATGTATTCCTCTAACAACATATCTCAAAGTATAAGAAGCAAACATTGACAGAATTAAAAGAAGAAGAAATAATTCCACAACTTTAGTTGGATATTTCACACAACCGTCCAGAAATTAATAAAACTAGATTTTAAAAATCAGCAATGACATGGAAGCTGTGAATAATATTAACCACTTTGACTGGACTAATATCTACTGAATCTTACACCTAACAACTTTGAAATACACATTTTTTTCAAGTGGGCATAGTGTGTTTATGAAGGTAGATCATAAGCTGGGCATAAAATGAGTCTCAAAATTGTAGAGTATGTTCTTGGACCACAGTGAAAAATATTAGAACCAGTAACAATAAAAAGCTTCGAAGAAGACCAAATATTTGCAAGTTAAACAACACATAACTAAGTAATTCATGGGTCAAAGAAGCAATCACAAGGGGAATTAGAAAATATTAACTAAATAATAATCAAAATACAATATATCAAATTTGGGGGTGTAACTAAAGTAGTCCTTAGAGGAAAATTTATAGCTTAAAATGCTTATATTAGAATAAAATATCTAAAATCAATGACCATAGGTTCTCTCTTGAAGAGTTAAGATTATAAACTGAACAAGAAAATAAGAGAAAGAAGGCAAACTGCTAGTATCAGAAATGAAAGGAGTTACAACCACAGACACTACAACAATTAAAAAGATCCTATGAGAACATCATGAAATACTTGTGCCAACAAATTTGCCAACATAGAGAAAACTAATTTCTTGAAAAATATAACTTACCAAAAGTTAGATATGAAAAAACACAACATCTGAGAGCCTTATATCTACTAAAGAAGCTAATTTTGTAGTCAAAAGCCTTACTAGAAAGAAAACTCTATACCCAGATAATTTCATTTGTAAATCCTACTAAACATTTAAAGAATTAACACCAACTTTACACAAGTGCTTTCAGAAAATAGAGAAGGAAAATGACTGAACTCATCTTAGAGACTACTATAACCCTGAAGACAAATTTGACGAAGATATTACCAAAAAAGCAGACTAATATTCCTTATGAATGTAGATGTAAAATTCTCTAATAAGATATTAGCAAATCAAATTCAACAATACATAAAAAGAATAAGGTATCATATTCAAGTAGGATTTATCTCAGTAATATATAGTTGGTTTAAAATTTCGAAATTAATCAATGTAATTTAGCATAGTAACAAAATATGGAGAAAAAATATGATCATTTCAATCTATGTAGAAAAAGTATTTCATAGAATTCAACAACAAAACATGATAAACGGTTCCAGAAAACTACAACTAAAAAGAGTTGCTCAATTTGATAAATTGTATCTCTGAAAAACTTAGAAATAAACATGTTTTTAGTGGTGAAAGACTGAGCACTTTTTGCCCTAAAATTAAGAACAAAACAATGATGCTTGCTCCCATCACTTCTCCTCAATATTGTACTGAAGGTTTTAGCTACTGCAATAAAGATTTAAAAAGCATAAATAAAGGAGAAAATAGGTAAACCTTTTATTAGCAAATGGAATGATTGTTGACATAGAAAATCTCCAAAACACTATAAAACAACTATCACAACTAATTAGTTAATTAGCAAGGTCTCAGGGCATGAGATTAGGATACAAAAATTTTATTGTATTTTTCTATCTAGTAGTAAACAATTAAAAACAATTTCATTACAATAATGTCTTCCCCTGTCCCCCCACAAAAAAAATCATGAACTATTTGAGAAAAACACTAGTGCAAAACAGGGCAAAACCTCTACCCTAAAAATTACAAAACATCACTAAAATAGAATTTTAAATACCTAATAAAAATAGAGATAAATAGAAATAAAGAGATATGCCGTGTCCATGGATTAGAAGACTCCCTACTCTTAAGATATAATTATTTCCAAATTGATGTGCAGGTTTAATGTACCAATTTAATTCCACAGATTTTTTGTAGAATTGATAAGCAACTCCAAAATTTGTATGAAAATCAATGATCTAGAATATTCAAAACAATCCTGAAAAAGAATAAATGTGGAGAACTTATACTACTTGATTTTAAGACACACCAGAAACCTGCAGTAATTAAGACAGACTAGTACTTGCATAAGGATCAACAAGTAGGTCAAATGAACAAAATTGAGAGTACAGAAGAAGACATACAAATCATCTAATTTTTTCATATGAACCCCAAAGCTATCTGTGATGGTTAATACTAAATGTCAACTTGATTGGATTGAAGGATGCAAAGTATTGGTTCTGGATGTATCTGGGTACGTCTGTGAGGGTGTTGCCATAAGAGACCGACATTTGAATCAGTGGACTGGGAGAGGAAGACCCCCCTCAGGAAGACCCACCTACAGCATGGGTGGGCACCATCCAATCGGCTGCCAGTCCAGCTAGAAAAAGCAGGCAGAAGAAGGTGCAAGAAACTGACTTGCTGAGTCTTCCAGCCTTCATCTTCCTCCTGTGCTGGATATGCTTTCTGTCCTACAACATCAGATTTCAAATTCTTCGGCTCTTGGATTCTTGGACTTACACCAGTGGTTTGCCAGGGGCTCCCAGGCTTTCAGTCACAGACTGAAGGCTGCGTTGTCAGTTTCCCTAGTTTTGAGGTTCTGGGACTTGAACTGAGCCACTATTGTCTTCCTTGCTCCTTAACTTTCAGATGGCCTATCGTGGGGCTTCACCTTGTGATCATGGGAGGCAATTCTCCTTAATAAACTCCCCTTCATATATACATATATCCTATTAGTTCTGTCCCTCTAGAGAACCCTAGTACACAATCCAATAAACAAAAAAATCCTTTTCAAGAAATTGACGTCCACACTAGGAGGAAAAAAAAACAAAAAAAAAAAACAAAAAAACTTGACCCTACCTCACACCACACAAAAAACCAAATCAAAATGAATTATAAAATTAAATTTATAAGCTAAAACTATAAAACTTTTAGAAAGTAAACACAGAAAAATATCTTTGTGAATTGAATATGTTTTGGTGAGCCAGGTTTTCTTATACAAATTGCATAAAACAATGACCCTAAAAGCAAAAACACTCTACAAATTAGATTTTATCAAAATGGAAAACTTTCATGTATCAAAACTCACCACTAATAAAATTAACAGGTAAACCAGTCTTGTTGAAAATAGTCTCATATCTGACAGAATGTATCCAGATATGTATCCCACAATTAAATAATAAGACAACCCATTTTTTAAAAAAAATAGCAAAAAGTTTTGAACAGGCACTTTACCAAATTTCTGTAATTGGCCATTAAGATATATAACTGGCCATTAAGCATATGAAAAAATGCTTATTGTCATAAGTCATCAGGGAAATGTAAGTTAAAATCACATTGAGATACTACAAAACACTCATCAGAATAGCTAAAGTTAAAATATTGATAGTATCATATGTTGGCAAGGATATGAAACAATGGAACTCTTAGTAGGAGAATAAAATGGTACAGACACGTTGGAAAATCTTCTGGCATTTTTGTATAAAATTAAATACATATCTATCCTATGTCCCAGGAATTCCAATCCTAGACATTTACCCCAAAGAAATAAAATCATATGTCCACAAAAAGATTTCTATACAAATTTTCATAGCAACTTTTTGCAAAATAGTCAAAACTGGAAACAGTCCTGGAGTCTATTATGATGAAAATGGATTAACCAACTGTGATATATTAATGGGATTGAATACTATTTCTCAATAAGGGCAAAATACTGATACAAAGCAACACAAATGAATCTCAAAAACATTATGCTGAAAAAAATTATATAAAATGTAAAACATTATGAAGCTTTAAACAAAAGACTATATATTGTATGATCCCATTTTATACAAAATTTTAAAACAGTCAACTCTAATCTTAATGGATGGAATACTTGAGTTTGGGATAGGTTTTGACTGTAAAGGGTCAAGAGAGAACTTTTGGATGGTGATATTCTATATTTTGGTATGGGTTTAGGTTACTCAGATGCATGCATTTCTCAAAAGTCAACAAATGTAAGTTTAAGATGTGTGCATTCTGTTGTATGTACATTTCACACCAAAAGAAAAACTATAGGTAAATCTCTACGCTGAAATATTTAAGGCAAAATGTACAAATATTTGCAATTTACTATGAAATGCATCAAAAAATAAAATGGATTGATGTGTGGGTAGAAGGACAGGTATTTCATAAAATAAGTTTGGCAGAATGTTAATTGGGAATGTAGGTGGAAGACACTGGTGCTTACTGTAAAATTCTTTCACCTTCACTGTGTGTTTGCACATTTTCATACTAAAATGATGGGAAAAAATCATATGGGTATCCAGTCAACCCTGCCCTTGACAGCAAGGGCATCACAGCTTTTGAAGTTTGAATTAGGCATCCTCCATTCCAACCCTGTACACCCATAAACCATAAGCGTTCCTCCCCTACCATGCTTTTCAGAGTGGACTAGAGTTAACTGTTTATTTCTCTGCCTCCTGCATGTATCTGAGAGATCCTCAAAGGCAGGCATCATATCTGGTTCATTTTTGTAACCTCAGTACCTAGAATAGGGCCCAGAGCAAATTGGTCCTCCGTATGTTGGATGGATGGATGGATGGATGAGTGAATGAGTGAATTAACAAATGAACCTAAGCTGCCTGATTTTGTATCAACTCCACACAAATTTCCAATAACCAGAAAAGACACAGACTTAGAGAAAATACAAAGACAATGTCAGTGCTAAGCCCAGAGCTGTACAGTTTCCAAGAAGAATGAGTATCATGCAAGATCATGAGTCTTGTTAGGCCTTATCCCACCGTTTATCAGCAGTGACATATGTCACATGGTGAGATATTCTGGGAACTTAAGTATACACAACAGCCCTGCCTGTCCCAGTACCATATTTGTGTCCAGACAAGTGGCCCTCCAAGCAAGAACTCTTCACGCCACAAACTGCCAAAAAGCACTTTCAGTTGGTCTCCCTTCCTCACTCCCTGCTGCGTAGGGGAAAAAGAGCCTTAAGCAACAAGAGAATCAATATTTATTGAATATCAGGTTGGATTCTGTGCTAGGCATTCTACTATACCATCTCATTAACCTCTCACGACAGCCCTATATAGAAGACACCAATATGTCTATTTTACACGTGAAGACACAGAGGCTCAAAGTGCATGCATGAATGGCATTTGAATCCTTGTTTGTCTAGTTTTCAAACTGCTTGCTCCCTGTGCTATGCCACACTGCCTTGCACTCTCATAAACACTTGCTGAGCTGACTTCCCAGTGGTGGTAACTATCCCAAGGGAAATTTGTGTCTGCCCAAGATATTATGTAAGAATGAGCTACTCCTTATGAACACTGACTAACCGATCACTCCTATGGAAAACACTCTAAAGTAGAGGCCTAATTCCAGCTGGGTCAGGGGAGTAGGTGGAGGTACAGATGGCGAACTTGCTTCAAGAGGGAAAATGTCATTGACATCACAACATCCTGGCTGGTGGAGGCTGGAGTGGACATTCAAAATACAAGTTACTCACTGGAGACACATTTTTAGACGGGTGCTAATGGAGGAAGAAGCCAGCATGAATGACGGAAGGTCAGACAAAGTAAGGGGAAGCTTTGCTAAGATCCACCTTCTGGAGAAAAAGAAGGCAGAGGGAGCACCTGGGTCCCCCTTTGGGAGGGCAGCAGGGACCACTGGGCAGCCTCAGGGCCCTGGAGTTCTAGGGATTCTGGGAGCTTGGTCCTGACTTTGCCTGGCACTTCCTTCCACTTAAGAAGTGCAGGTAAGAAAGGAAATAGGAGACCTAGAGTCCGGGTCCTCATGCTGGCCAGTTTGGAGGCACAGAATTCTTTTTTTTTTTTTTTTTTGAGACATTCTTGCTCTGTTGCCCAGCGTGGAGTGCAGTGGTGTGATCTCGGCTCACTGCAAGCTCCACCTGCTGGGTTCACACCATTCTCCTGCCTCAACCTCCCGAGTAGCTGGGAATACAAGCGTCCCCCTCCCCGCCACCACACCCGGCTAATTTTTTTTTTTTTTTTTTGTATTTTTAGTAGAGACAGGTCTTCACCATGTTAGCCAGGATGGTCTCCATCTCCTGACCTTGTGATCCTCCCACCTCGGTCTCCCAAAGTGCTGGGATTACAGGCGTGAGCCACTGCTCCTGGCCAAAGACAGGGAATTCTCAGGGATAGTATGAGTGCCAAGCAGACAGGACAGTAGGCTGGGAGCAAATGCCTATGGGAACATAGTGGAGGCAGGAGGAAGGGCTGAGAGGTGTGTGTCTGTGAACTGGTCCTGAGATTGGTTTATCAGTCTGCAGGACTACGTGGCTCCTCTCACCATACAAGGGAAACTTCAACTCTTCACCATACAATCCAGGCCTGGAGAACTGAACATCCTCCCTTCCTGACCCATGAGGAAGTGTGAGAAGGAGGAAGTGAGGGGCTGGTGTGATGCATGGGCTCCAGAATAAAAGCAGGCATGGGAAGCTCACCAGGATCCAAAGGGGCACCTGTCAGATATACAACACGATTTCTGAATAATCATTTGCAGAGAGTCAAAAGCACCAAGGAGACAAGAGGTTTAAACTCGTACAGTTTGCTGTACATGTGAACTCTTTTCTCTTTGGCTCTTTCTAGAATCCTCCTTTTCCCTACCTGGGCTGGAGCCTGCACGTGCTCTTGTTGTCCCACTAGCGTGCCATGTGTCAGTCAGGGTTCTCCAGAATACAGAATCAACAGAATATGGATGGATAGACAGACAGACAAAGACAGATTTATTTTAAAGAACTGGTTCACACAGTTGTAGGGGCTTGCAAATCTGACTTCTGACTTTTACGGGGCATGCTGGCAGGCTGGAAATTCAGAAAAAAGCTAATATTGCAACTCCCGTCCGAAGGCCACCAGGAGGCAGAATTCCTCCTTCATCAAGGGAAGTCAGTCTTTCTCTCCTAAGGTCTTCAACTGGTTGGATGAGGCCCATCCACATTGTGGAGAGTCAACTTCTTTACTTAAAGTCTACTGATTTAAACGTTAATCTCATCTAAAAAAATACCTTCGCAGTGACATCTACATCGAGGTTTGAGCAAACATCTGGGCACCATGGCCTAGCCAAGTTGATACATAAAATTAACCATCATATACTGTAACAAAATTTACTGTTTTTTATATCTGATTTTTAAACAAGATTTCTGCCCTCAGCAAGTTCCAAGTCTTGCCAGGAAAACAGAGTCTAATGCAGCACATGGCCCCTTCGGTGGCCCAGTGAATGTCTGTTAAATTATCCAGTGACCCAATTCACTTGACAACATGAATGACCAACACTGTTAAATGTGCACATAGAGGAACTCAGGAACGAGATTCAGAAAAGGCAGGAGGCTCTGTGGTGCCTCTATGTGCCTACGGTGAAGTCCGGATTGTGTGGAAAAGACAAATTAAAATGGTATTGAGTTGTGCAGAACGCGGCACAACTCAATACCATTCTGGTTAGTGAATTAACCCCAAATGTGTCATGTTTAGAAAGGCTTCTGTAAGAAGGTCCACATAAGCAAAAGAGAAGCAGAAATCATCAGAAAATACTCCCCACGGAAGAAGAGATTTTTCCCAGGAATAGAGTTGACCATTGAACATACTGGTCCACACAACTGTCTACCCCATCAAACGACGAGTTTCTGGTCAGTCGGGACCACATCTTACTCAACTTTGCTCCCCAAGCAGCGGGCACAAGGATAGTTAGTGTATCAGACATTCCCAAGGGCACTTTTCTGTGTCCACCCAAACTATCCTCCTGCCCTTCTCTACTGGAAGAGCTCGTCTCCCAGCTACAGGCTGAAAATGGAAGATGCTTCCCTCAGTAGCAAGCGGTGGTCATGTGACCAATTAGAGCCAACGAAACAAGGGTTGGCTGGGAGGTTTCCAGGAGGGAAGTCCTTCTCTGACAAAGTCGCACAAGTGAGGAGCAGTTGTGTGAAGATGTGATACACAGAACTTGGCAACCTCTAAACCATCAGATAGGAAACCTGAGGAGAAAGTCTCATCCCACTGAGGAAGGTGGAGGGCGTGGATGAAAAGTGTCCAGACCTGTGATGACATCAGACAGCCTCTGAGCTACTGCAGAGACCCCCTACCTATTGACCACTTGATTTGGGGACACTTTCAAAATATATCCAAAATCTGACTCTTTCTCACCACCCCCAGCACCGCCAACATGCCCCAGGCCACCACCTCCTCTCCCCACAGGGCTCCCTGCTGCTGCTGTGGCCACTCCCAGGCTGTTCTCCACAAGGCAGCCAAAGTGAACTTCTATGAACTTCTACAAACAGATCATGCAACTCCTCCCCCAGAACCCCCCAAGCCTTCTCTTCTCACTCCGTGAAATGACCAAAGCCTTTACCACATGGATGAAGTCCTCCAAGACCTGGGCCTTGCCCACTTCACTGACCTTACCTTGTACCACTCCCATTGCCTGGAAACCCCTCAAAGACACAGAGCACACTCCCTTCCACGGAATGTACACTTGAGGTTCCCTCTGCCTGGAACTTGCCTGTCTTCCTCCTTCACTTCCTTCAGGGCCCTGCTCACATGTCATCTTATTATCAAGGATGTCCCTGACACCCTGTATGAGAGCACTGTCCTGCAGAACCGTCCATGATATGGAAATGCATGAGAGCACTGTCCTGCAGAACTGTCTATGATACGGAAATGCTCTATAACCTGAGCTTCCAATACAGTAGCCACCGGCTACACGTGGCTACTGAGCATTTAAAATGCAGTTAGTGTGCTGCGGACTGAATTGTTATCATTTTACTTAATGTTAATTTAAATGTAAATATCCACATGTGGTTAGTGGCCACCCTAATGATAGCTCGGCTCTGCAAAACAGCAACTTCTCCCTGCCGCTCTCCTATAACTCCGTATTCCCCTTACCTTACTGTATTTTAATGTACTTATCATTATCTAATGTACCATAAAGGCATACGATTATCTGTTTCTCATCTCTCTCACTTTTTTTAATGTAAGCCCTAGGAGAAAAGACACTTGGGTCTGTTTTGGTTACTACTGATCAAGAGAGTCTAAAAGAGTGCCTGGTACAGGGTTTGCATTCAATTAGTATGCATGGATTGGATTAATAGAAGTAGGGAAGGAGGGAGGGAAGTTGTCTGGGTCTATCTAACTTCTTAAGTCACATGCCTCAGTTTAGCTCTATGAGTTTTAAATAGTCTAACCAAGAGTGTGGGTTGCTGAAATAGGAGGCCCCTGGTCAGCCTTCAGTTCAAATCCCAGTTCTGATACTTCTGCCTGTGTGGCCAAGGGTAACCTGCTCGATCTTTCTGAGTTAGAGAGACTACGTTTTACATCTAAGCTTTTCCATCTGTAAAATGGAAATAACAACAGCTATGAAAAAACATAACAGAATATCTGGCATTCAATAGGTACTCAAAGAAATTATTGCCCAAAAAAATTTCTGAGTATGTGGGAACAGACTGGGGCTTGACTGGGGGAGCATTTTTGTTTTCTAAAAACTCCTGCCATCTTCTCCTAGTCTTTTATACCCATTCAAAAAAAATAGTCAAAGATCACAAATACGAACTTTCCAAAACAACAAATGTCTATGTTGCTGGAAAGAGCTGCCTTTGTGATGTTTATGGGCTTTTTTCAACTTTCCTCATTTAGATTCTCAAGGAACAAATGGCATTGGCAATCTTGAAATAATTACCACTGTAATTCACCTAAACCAGGGCTGTTGTGGTAATTTAATTTTCAGAAAAAAAATTACACCAGATCCAAAGGAAACTATTCAGACTTCCTTTCACATTTCAAATTTGTCAAGTCGAAATCTTACTGCCAAACAGAACATTCCCAGTGCCCAGCAACCAACACACAGACGCACAAATATACACACATACTTAAGCCCAGTGGTCTAGACATTTATATTCTTACCTTTCCAAAACTCCCTTTACCAATGGCCCGCAGAATCTGAAAATGGTCAAAGTTGACTGTAAAAGAAAAAAAAAAAGGAAACAAGTCAGATTTGCTAAACCTGGTATTGCTCCTTGAATATCCTTACCTATGTACCTATCCACCTATTCCAAAGGCTTCTGGGTCAGGTGCACTATACTTGCCAGAGCAGCTGTCCACCCTTGAAGGGATCCACAAGGGAATTTGCAGCACATTCCATTTTTTCCCCAGCACACATATTGTCCATCTGAAGCCTTCCTTCACACCACACTTCTTGATGGGGCTCTGCAGTCTTGCTGCTTCACTCTCCACCCCACTTCTGCCTGGCTTCTACATGCTTCCCTACACCAAGACAGGTCAACAATGCATGGCCTTGCCAGTAAATCCCATGGACATCCTCCCCTCCTTTGACTTGTCCACTCTCTCAATTATCCCTTTCATGCTTCACTTTCTTATGCACACTCAGCCCTGTCCTCCCAGGCATTAAATACTAGAGTCTGTCAAGCCTTTGTCCTACAACCGTTCCCTTGTCATGGGCTCCAAAGGCTGCAATGACCATCTAATTGGCAATGGCTCTCCAAGGTGTCTCTAGCCTTGACTGTATGTGTCAGTGCCTGCCACAGGTCCTCATGGAGGTTCCAAAGCCACCGTGAACTCAACAGATCCAAAGCAGAATGCAGGATAAGTGGTCTCAACATTCACGGGCACTATATGTGTTAAAAAATGGGACTCATCCTTGACTCCTTTCTCCCCTTACCCCATGTCCGATCTTTCATCGGGTAGCTCCATGTTGTCTCCACACAGTATCTCATACCTGTCCAGCCCTATGGCCACTTTTCTAGTCTAATCCACCATCTTCTGTCTCCTGGACCACTATGGTGGCCTCCCAATACCCTCACCTGACTCTTCCACTCAGGGAAATGTGTGAGGAGCTGAATGATCTTGCCTGTCCTCTGCTTCCTCCCCTCCAATGTCCCCTCCATTGCTCTCAGTGGAAAAAGGAAATCCTTCCCCAGGGCTGCAGGGCTTCAGCTGCTTCTCCTGCCTCCCCTCCCTGCTCACTCCCATCACCTACTGAATGCCAGACATGTGACAACAGCCACTCCCAGGCCTTGAGTGCTCTCTTCCTTGCCCTACCGTTGTTCTCTCTGCATCTCCAGAAGGCTGCCCTCACCCTCCAGACTAGGTCTGGCTCCCAAGGATACACTTTCATGGCGCTGTGGAACTTTCCCCAAAATACATCACTTTGTATAATTTTACCTTTGTATATTTCATTAAGTTCACTTTTCCCTACTAGACTCTAAGCTCCCTGAGTTCAAGGGCCATGTTTATTTTTTTCTATTGTACCCTTAGCACTCAGCACACTGTTTAGTACACAGTTAGTGTTCAATAAATATTCATTAACAGAAGGAATGATTGAATGAACTAATCTCCATATTCATAGTGCCAAACACAACTCCTGGTACATAATAAGTGTTCGGTAAACATTTTTGAATTAGATTGAATTACAGCCAGTTTCCAATAACTAGAAAAGACATGTTATTTACAAAAAAAAAATGAAGTGAATTGATTAGTTCACCACATAATGGAAGCAAGGACGTGAGGAAGTAAATGAATACAATTAGTTCCTTGTATATTAAACTTATGCAATGGAGGATAATTATGTTGAGTTGTGTCCCTGCCAAGCCAAAGTCAGAATACAGCATGTGGTCGAATGCCTAACGTGCTTAGAATAGAGAGACGGAGTTAATGGTTAATTTACTAAAACCTTGGTTCTTTGACTTAGATTTATTTCCTTTCAGGATAACTTGCCAAGAAAGAGATTCCATATTTTCACCTCTTACTCATTTACCAAAGGTCAGAGAAGAGGAAAAAAAAGCAATGAGCTTGCACTGCAGCTTGTTATGTAACCAGCAGCATGCTGGGAAATGCAGATGTCCTGTCGAGAAGCTCCTGAGGTCCCCACAGGGCAGGTACCACTGTCGGGTCCTCAAATCTGCAATGAGCATCACGGGTTCCCTGAAGGCACCATGCTGCGGCGTGCTGCCACATCTCCATGCTGCTGTTTCCCTTGCCTGCAAGACCATGAACCAACACCCCTTATTTTGGGGAAAACTTTTCATTGGCCTTTGACATGCAGCTCATGCGCTTGCTCTCTTGGGAAGCTTTTCCCCAACACCCAACTAATGATTTTTTTCCTTAGAGGTAACTCTGAACCTTCTGTAGACATCTAAGAGTTTGGGAGAACATTCCCTGGAGTCAGACTGCTCAGGTCCACAACACAGCTCTACTCAGTGTGTCCTTAGCCGCATCATCTAACCTCTGTGTGCCTCAGTTATCTCATTTGTAAAATAGGGAAAATGGGGCCTACCTTCCATAAAGAGCTCAGAATCATGCCTGGCATACCACAACCTTTCAAAAAGTGCTAGCTCTGTGTTAGCGGGTGAGGAATAATCCCCGCCCTCTTTTCTGGTTTCTTGCAGTTGGGATATTGCCCCACACATCCGTAGCCTCTTCTCCCATCCAAGGTGGTGCAAGTTATCAGAGTGGTGAATTGGAAAAGGAATGGCACCAGCATATGGATGCTCACGGTGCCCTCTCTGTAGAGTCTGTCTGACTTTAGGGAGCGGCCTCTCTTCTGCTCCTTCTTGCCAGAAGCTTTTCAGAACCAGCTGCCATGTGGAGAGGTCTGTGGGGTCCAGATTCAGCACTGGCCAGGTGGGAAAGTCCAGCTAATTCTGGGCTTCAGCATTAGGGAGCGCATGATTACTGCCTCCCTTACGTTCCTTGGCTGCAGCTTTATTGCTGTAGAGGTGAGAGTTGGATCTCTATCAACCTCCTCCTCTGGCTTGTCTCCTAACTGGAGGGAGGTGTTAATTACTGAGCAAATGGTCAAACGCCAAAGGCCATTATTACTTTAACAATTAGTGTGATAACATTGTAAACGTTCCCACTCACCCATGTCATCCATATCCCCTACAAAATTGTGGGCTCCTTTGGGGAAACTAACAATGTATGGGGCACGAAAGGCACTTAATGAATGCTTGTCTGCTTATTGGACTAGATTGGTTCTAGATGACTTTGAGCACACAGCCTGTGGTTCCTATTTATTTGGCATCTCCCTGGAGTGTACTACACTGATACTTACATAATAGTGTCTAAAAGACACTTTGAATAAGTGGAAAGTTAACACTTGGCTGATAAACAGATTAAAACGGCTTCAGTCAATGAAAATGCCAAGCCAATAATGGGTCCTAGAATCACACTGTCACGTGAGGTTGCCTGCTCGGAGTAGGAAGAATTGGCTGGGGGTGTGAGAGGGTTGAAGAATGGTTTCTTTGGGTGACCATCTTATCCTGGTTTCCTTGGAATCTTCCTGGTTTTAGCATGGGAAGTTCTGTATCCTTGAAAACTACCCAGTCTGGGGAAAACTAGCTTGGCACCCTTGGTTTCTTATCATGAACCCATTCCATCTGAGGAAGCCACAAGTACTGCTTGGGCTGGCAGAGTGACTGGACTGAAGGTGAAGTATATTCTTGAAAAGTGGTGTCTCACCACCAGACTCAGAGAGAGTTGCAAAGGGTGACACCACTAAAAGTGTACCACTAGGAAATAAATGGGCAACACATTGCTGCAAAGGCAAAGACAAGGAGTGTCAGTGTCCTTGCCAAAAACATAAGGACAGTGGCACCTGCCTTGCCAGGCATCATGAAGAAAATGGAACAACACATTAGGGGCATTATTTGCTCAGCTAGGCTCCATTCTCCCTTCTTTCTTGATAACAAAACCCCAGCTCTCCTTAGGGATCACTGTGGCCAGCCCCAGGCAATGAATGATAAGCTGCCCATCCCCAATAAAGTCATAATTGATCAAATCCAGTGGCGTTTTCAGAATCACCTGGAACCTTGTTAAGAGATCAGTGGGTACCACCTCCTGAATTCAGCTCCTGAATTTCTAAGAAGGCATTAGAGAATCTGCATTTCTAAGAAGTTTCTAGGTGGCGCTGATGGTTCTGGGGCTGCACTTCGGGAACTACCGATCTAATTAATCTGGACAATTGCATTCCCCACTTTTCCAGCCACTGTGCAGCCAGCAGTGACCTTGTGATCCAGATCTAATCAATGAGATCTAATCAATGAGATGGAGACATTTTTGGGAAAGTATTTTTTTGTGTATGTGACGAAAGGGGCACATTGAGCTGGAGCGGACCTTCCACCCTCCCGCTTCTTCCTGCCTTCAATGTGGACGTGATATCTGGAGCTGCAACAGCCATCTTGTGACTATAAAGCCAAAAACATGAGCAAAAGACCAACACAGATGCAGGGAAGCCACTCCTCCTTGTGAGCCTCTGAACGCGTGCCAGCAACCACTTACCTTGGGACTTAATCTATTAGAAAAAATAACAAAACAATTATATTTGTTCAGTGGGTCAGGCTGGCTACTATTAGAAGCCAGAAACATTCTTTTCTGATACTCAAAGCCAGGCACACAGCAGTGGCTTAGTAAATGCTATTTTATTGTTAAATTTCCAGGCTTACTGAGATTTTACTAAGAGGCCAAAGAACAAGAGTTATCTGGGACAACAACATAGGAGCCAGGCTGCCTGGATTTGAATTCTCACTCCAACACTCAGTGGCTGGGTGATGCTGGGGAAGCCACTTAGGCTCTCTGTACATCAGCCTCCACACTTATATGATGGATATAATAAAACACCTACCTTATGGTGTTGTACACGGTGTGTTAACTAATATAGGTTAAACATTTAGAATAGTACCAAGCATGAACTAATGACTACAAGTATTAGCTATTACTATGAATATTATTCCATATTAGTGGCTTTTCCTCATATTTCACCCTTGTGATACAACAGTTGTCTGATTAAATCATGACCAAATATTCCACGACTGATAAATCTAGAAGTATATTAGTGCCAATTAGTTATTGATCGTGATTGATCACGCTGGGTAACTCTGGTTGTCCTACTTTACATGCCAGTGGGCTCTTTTCTCATTTCCACTAGACCAGTTATTTCTAATGAATTTCATAGCACGCTTTCAACACTGCAATATTCATGAAGCTGTTTATTCAAACAGCCAAGAGTGAATTTTCAAGATGGCTAGTAATTCTTTCAAACAATCTCTAATGGAAAGTAAACCACAGTCCACATCCTGTACAAACACATGCATTCAAGCACTGTGTGTATCAAGCAAGAAAAGTAAGCAAACATCCCGTTCCTGCCCTCCTAAAAACATGAAACCTGCAGCTCATTCCTTGCAGAATTGATGCTGGGCACAGGATTGCACATGGGTGGGTCATGCGTGTGTTTACTCTAGCTAGTCCATTGATTAAAATTGTTTTGAGTAAATTACAGTATTTAAAAGTTATAAAATGTCACCCCAAAATTCTTGTTGCTGACATGTCTTAGTCTGTTTTGTGTTGCTATCACAGAATGCCACAGATCGGGTAATTTATTTTTTTTAATTATTTTTCACAGTTCTGGAGGCTAAAAAGTCCAAAATTAAGGTGCTGGTATCTGATGAAGGCCTTGTTTCTGCATCATCCCACAGGTGAAGGGCAGGAGAGTACAAGACAGCAAACAAGCAAGAGGGGGCTGAGCTTGCTTTTGTAACTCCACTCTCGTGATAACTAATCCACTCACATGATAATGACAGCAGTCCCTTCATGAGGGGAGAGATTTCATGGCCGAATCACCTTTTGTTAGGCCCCTCCTCTCAACACTGTTTCATTGGAGATTTAGTTTCCAACACATAAACTTTGGGGAACACATTAAAACCACAAGAAATTGGAAGATTTGCAAAAAAAAAAAAAAAAAAAAGTGGGCCGATGATGCCCTTCCACAACATTCTCTCTGATTCACCACTGTCACACCTGGCCCAGTTTATGCATCTCTGTTTCCTGCCTGATTCTGTAAGCATCTGAGGTATGGGTTGTTGGGCTGTAGCAGAGAGAGGTCCTATCTGTTGATGGGGAGAGAGTCAGGTCATGGATGAAAAGGAGGGTTTGGTGTTCCTGGGCAAAGGTTTAAACAAAGGTTTAAACCCAGTCCCACTATTTGAGTCAGTGTGAACCTGAGTACATAAGTTAACTTCCAAGCCTTGATTTTCCATTTAATAAAACGGGGGTAGTGGTGCCTGCATCCCCAAGTCAGGGTGAGGGCCACAGACAGTGACATAGCAAAAGGCCAACTCAGCAAACAGAAGCCACTGAAGAGTGGCCACCCAATCCCCTGGTCCAGCTATGGGCCTTCAATATAGTCACTTAACATCTCAGAATCTCAGTTTCTTCATCTGTAAAATAAGGTTAACACCTCTCTGCTAAGATTTTTCTTGGAATAAGACTATTATACAATCAGCATATAATGATGATGATGATTTGTTTTTGTCTCTCCTTAGTACAGAAATAATCCAGATAACCAGGTGACCCCTTAAGAAAGGGCCACAGTCCTGTTCACTGCTTACCCCAGGTGCCAGGCAGGTGGTGCTATGTTAAGTACTCTGTCAAGAGAATGACACATATGCATGAATGAATGACCTACATTGAGTAGTAGGAGAATGGCGAGGGGGCTCTCCCAGGGAGTGGGAAATGAGATCACCCTCTCTACAGGAAATTGTGGAAGTTTACACAGAAAGGGGGCTGACCGAGCTGCGGCAGGCATCTACCGTGAAAAGCTTCCATTAGTCACTCATCCAAAAAATATTTGGGGGAGAATAAATGCATTTTTAGTAAGTGGGTAAACACTTGTTGAAATGATGACTGAGTGTATGCCGTCTTCGAGGTCCTGTACTACGTACTGGAAACCAACAGTGAACAAAACACACAATGGACCTACATCTGGGGAGCTGACCTTCTGGTGCAAGGAGACAAATCTGCAGTTCAATGATAGAAAGTGGTAAATTCTGGCCAGGTATGGTGGCTCATGCCTGTAATCCCAGCACTCTGGGAGGCTGAGGCAGGTGGATCACTTGAGGTCAGGGGTTCAAGCCAGTCTGGCCAACATGGCAAAACCCCATCTCTACTAAAAATACAAAAATTATCCAGGAGTGGTGGTGCATGCTTATAATCCCAACTACTTGGGAGGCTGAGGCAGGAGAATCACTTGAACCCAGAAGGCAGAGGTCGCAATGAGCCAAGATCACACCACTGCACTCCACTCCAGCCTGGGCAACAGAGCAAGACTCTGTCCCCTCCCCCCTCCCAAAAAAAAGAAGTGGTAAATTCTATGATTGAAAGTAAATCCAGGTGTATGAGTTTCCAGGTGCTGCTATAACAAATGGCCACATACTTCGTAGGTTAAATAATACCAACTTATTATCTTACAGTCCTGGAAGTCTCCCTGGACTGAAATCCTGCTGTCAGCAGGATATGTGTTTCTTCTGGAGGATCTTGGGGAGAATCTGTCTCCTTGTCTTTTCAGCTTCCAGAGGTGTCTGCATTCCTCAGCTTGTGATCCCATATCACTGTGACTTCTGCTGTGGTTGTCACATCTTCTCTCACCCTTATGCATTCCCTTTTATTTATTTAACTTTTGTTTTAGGTTCAGGGGTGCATGTTCAGGTTTGTTACTTAGGTAAACTGCATGTCACAGGGCACTGGGGTACAGATTATGTCATCACCCAGGTAGTAAGCATAGTTCCTAATAGGCAGTTTTTTTATCCTCTCCCTCCAACCAGTGTTTGTTGTTCCCCTTTCTGTGCCCCTGTGTTCTTATTGTTCAGCTCCCACTTATAAGTGATATCCAAAGAAATATAAATCATACTATAAAGACATATGCACACAGATGTCCATTGCAGCACTATTCACAATAGCAAAGACATAGAACCAACCTAAATGCCCATCAACAATAGAATGGATAAAGAAAATGCAGTACATATACACCATGGAATACTACACAGCCATAAAAAGAGGAAGATCATGTTCTTTGCAGCAACATGGATGGAGCTGGAGGCCATTACCCCATGCAAACTAACACAGGAACAGAAAACCAAATGCCTCCCTCTTGTGAGGACTCTGATTACATTTAAGGCCACCTGGATAATGCAGGATGCTCTCCTCCGTCTCAAATCCTTAAGTTAATCTCATCTAAAAAGTCCCTTTTGCCATGTAATGTATACAGAGTTCAACATTTAAGACATAGTTACATTTCAGGGGCAGTTATTCTTCCTAATACGTCAGGTAAGGTGATAGTGATTGTGTTGGGGACAGGAGCTGCAATTTTAGACAGGGTGGTAACGGCAACCCTTTCTAAAAAGAGGATAATAGAGCAGATCCATAAATAAAGTGACAGAAGATGCCATGCTGATATGAGGGGGATGGTTATTTCAGGCAGAGAGAACAGCATGTGCAAAGGCCCTTGGCAAAAACATGCACCACAGTCCCTAGAAGTAGCAGGCAGGCAAGGATGGCTGGACTGCTCTATAGGAAGGAGAGAAAGTGGGCAAGCCAGGGTCAGAGGAGAGGTCATGAGCTGGGGGCTTCACAGGCTGGGGTAAGGGCTCTGGGAAGTTTTTCAAACACGATGAAAAGGTACTACAGGGTTCTGAAGAGGAGAAAGAAAAATGTGGTTTGTTGATGTTTGTTTAAGCTGTTTGGAAATATCCAAACTTCAATCAAAGCATCTTAGATATAATCCGGTGGAGATAAAATTGCCACATGACAGTAACTAAGGAAGCAAGATCTCAGTGATTGTACAGCAATCTCATCCTGCCTGATGAAAGCTGATTGAAAACATGGGGTGAGTGGTCAGACATCAGCCCAGAAAAGGGGGAGGCAGAGCAAGCCCTTGGCAGTGCTGGTGCAGCCTGTGCACACGTGGGAAGCAGTGACAGGGACATTCTCATTACTCGATTTAGCTCTGTTCTCCTCAAACTTTCTGAGTTCCCTGACAGGAGTAAAGGACTTCAGGTGTGATGGATCTGCTCCCAAGGACCCTCTGCCTAGCAGAGGCATGCCCAGGTCCTGGCAGACATCAAAAGGGGGTGATGGGTGCAGCAGCAGAGTCAGGCACAAGGTCAGGGAGAAGAATCCACTCCATCCTGTTGGGACCATCGGGGAAAGTTTTGAAAAGCACAAGACACTGAGCATAGATACGAGGAACAACAAGAATTCCCCAGGGTATGAGGAGAAGAAAGGATTTCAGAAATCTTCAGCAGTCGCATGAAAGAGCAGGATGAGTTCCATGAACAGCAAGACAGAAGTATGAGTGGAAGGGATGAGTGGGGCAGAGTGGAGGAAGGCTTAACCCACCGGATTGGTAGACATTTCCTTGGGCAGGAGTGGGTCAGGCCTCAGCAGAGTCTTAAAAAGCCATTGCTCAAGGGGCCCTACCTCCCTTTGTTTACCAAGTTGCCCTCCAATGCCTGATTTGGCCTCCCAGGGACTTCAGGTTTTGGAAAGGGGTGATTTTGGACAACAGATTAGACCACTGCAGTTCTCAGGAAGGTGTCCCCTTGGTGTGAACCTATTGGTTCCAGGGTGCTGAGTTTGTTCACAGGTCCAAGGCCAAGAGATTACTTTCTTCTCCTTTTGCCTATCTTCTCAAAGTCGACAGCCCAAGCCCGGTTTAGATTCTTCAGTAGCATCGCATTGTGCATGAAATAAGATCCATGCTCCTCACCATGGCCCAGAAGAATCCCAGTCACCCCTCCCACCAAACCTCCCTACCGTCACTCTCCTTGCCCTCACCACAGTGTGTGTCAACCACATACGGTTCCTGGCTGTGCCCCACAGCTCAGGCACTCTACTATCATAGAGCCTTTGCCCTGATGTTCCTCTGCCTGGAACGCCTGGCCCTGGTGCCCCAGTGCTGACTCCTTCCCAACCCCCAGGCCTCCCTCCTCTGGAGAAGGTGAGAGGTCTTCCCTGACCACCCCATCTGGGTCACCTCCCTCAGTATTCCCTACCTCACTGCAGTTTCTTTTGTATTTTTTACTTCTGTTTTAGGAAATGTCATGAACAGAAACATTTACTGTTCTCCTGTTGACTAGTTTATTGTCTGCACCTCTCTTTCGGGATGTCAACTCCTTGAGGACTATGAGTTTTGCCTGGTTCATTCATTTCAGCATCCCAAGCACCTAGAACAGTGCCTAGCATACAATAGGCACTCAATAAATATTTATTGAATAAAAAAAGAAAGAACAAGTGAATGAACAAATATTGAATGGAAGAAATCCAAAGGAGTGCTGGCTGTACATATTTGCAATGAGAGGGTCACTTCTGCCTAGCGGGCGAAAGGATATCTTTCGGAAGTATCTCACCATAGTCATTAATAAAAATAGGCACAATGATACCTACTTCTTAGGGTCGTTAAGGTGATTAATGGGGTAAGGTACTAAAGGTTGAGGCACACAAGAAGAGAGAGAAGTCAGTACCTCTCAAGTTCGTGTTCACATTTAACATAATTATAATCAAGGTTGTTCCCCAAAATTGACAAAATTATTCTTAGGAGAATAAGTAGGTGAGAATAGGTCAAATGTTCTGTCAAATAAGTTTTGAAAAGTTTCATCCTACCAGATATAAGAATACATAGTTTATTCATTCAACAAATAATCATTGCACAGGATAAGACACCTACAATGAACAAAAGAGACAGAACTTCTAGTGATATGTATTCTACCAGAAACCAAGTCACGAAAATGTCCACCAGAGCTTGAGGAAGGTGTGAAGGGAAGAACACAGCTTTGGAGGTTAACAGACCTAGGTTGGACTCCAATAAAAAAGAGAAGAGTTATTCAGTGAGCAGGGCAAGAAGAACTGGCTAGCTATTGGGGAAAAATAAAATAAAATGAGTGTCTCTCCTTTCACTAGACTCCAAAATAAATTCCTGAGTGGTCGGAGTTACTTGTAACAACATAAAAGCCATAAAGCTCACTGCCTAACATGAAAAGCGTTCAATAAATATCAGTCTCTTCCCTTCTCCATAACTCATGGAGACGACTATTTACGTGTGTCATTTTGCCTCTCAGCAGATAATCTATTAGTTCAAGGCCACAGCCTCACAGGCTACACAAGGGCTGGAATCGACAGCTCTCCAGGCAATATGCACTGAGAAACTATGTGTATGTCCTTCGCTCCAAATGCTGAAGGTGATGTTTCACCCCAGAAATTCCAACTACACCCTGTTTACAGGCCAATCCTAACATTCATGGCCCTGATTACAGCAGCCTGCACACAGCCTCCATTTCTCACCTCATTCACATTCATATCCTGAGTGGATAGCAGCCAGAGCGAGACTCAGCTCCTGGCCAGTGTCCATTCTGGCTGGCCAGGGCCAGTAGCCGACCAGTTGTTCAGAAGGGACTTTTCCTCCACTTCCCGTTTACTCCCCATGTGCCTGAGGCACTGCCTGGCACGAAGTAGACAGCTGGTATTTGCTAAGCTGAGCTGCAACCACCTCTTGTTGCCTCATTAAAAATTGTTTTGTTTTCTAGTTGATTAATGTGCTTCGTGAAGCCTTAAAACCTCTTTTTACCCCTCCCTCCACACTCTTATCAGCAAAAACACTGAATCTATAAGCATTCAGGAATTCATACAGGAAAATATTACACAGCAATAACCTCAGGACAGAAGATAATTTGGATGCTGGTGGAAATGTGGAATTCAGGATAAGAAAAGAATCAAACACATGTTTGAGAGACAATAAGAATTAAACTATCGATTCCTCGAAAGCAAAGACGGTCTTATGCATACCTCCTTCCTGCATTCCCGATGTGTATGTTTCCTAGGACAGTTGTAACAAGTTACCACCAGCTACACGGTTTAAAACAACAGAAATTCATTGCCCCACAGTTGTGGAGGCCAGAAGTCCAAAAGGAAGGTGTCCTCAGGACCATGCTCCCTGCGAAGGTGCTAGGGGAGGATCTGTCCTTGTCTCTTCTGGCTTCTGGGAGTTGCCAGCTGTATTAGTCTGTTTTCACGCTGCTAATAAACACATACCTGAGACTGGGTAATTTATAAAGGAAAGAAGTTTAATCGACTCACAGTTCCACATGGCTGGGGAGGCCTCACAATCATGGTGGAAGGTGAATGAGGAGCAAAGTCGCGTCTTATATGGCGACAGGCAAGAGCGCTTGTGTAGGGGAACTCTCCCTTGTAAAACCATCAGATCTCGTGAGACTTATTGACTATCACGAGAACAGCATGGAAAAAACCCACCCCCATGATTCAATTACCTCCCACAAGGTCCCTCCCACAGCACGTGGGAATTATGGGAGATATAATTCAAGATGAGATTTGGGTGGGGACACAGCCAAACCATATCATCAGCCATCCTTGGCCTTCCCTGGCTTGCAGCTGCATCACTCCAACCTCTGCTTCTGTCCTCACATGGCCTTCCCCTTTGTGTGCCTGTCTCTGTTTTCTCTTCTTATACGTCCTATTTTAAATCCAGGATTTTATCTCAAGATTCTCAACTAATTACGTATACAAAGACCCTATTTCCAAATACGGTCGCATTCTGAGGTTCTGGGTGGGCATAATTTTGAGAGAATTGCTCACCCAAAATAGCACCTGACATAAATAAGAGGTTCAATAAATGATGACTGGATGTAACTGAATGAACTACATCTGTGCCACCTATGAAGAATCAGGGCAATTAATACTGTCAATTAACCACAGCCCCAAACTATTCCCTCTGCCCCCTGCACTTAAGAGCTGCCTGGTTATCAGACCCTTACACAAGGCCAACTTCACCAGGAAAGATTGGGTTCCCAGCAGTCAGTTGTTTAAGTACTTAATGTGGTTAATATCCATTCTACACAATGAGGACATTTAAATTTTCTGGGACGCCCAATTGTATGGCAGCTAATGGAGGATGTTTGCTTATGTTTACTGGAAAGATAAGTAAAAATGTAATCATCGGCATCAAGATCCTAGTTTGTTTATTTTCATCTGGTTAAACTCCCTTCATGGCTCATGAATAAAGCACTTAGGCAGCACCAATGTCCATGGCACCTTTATCTCAGCATTGAGCATTCTGAGCATTATGTGAGTAATGCTGTCATCTGTGCAAAAGGAGGACTAGACATTATCCCAACTATTACCTATCACCACTCCCCTTTTTCTGCTGCTCAGTATCGAGCTGAAAAATATCAGTGGACTCTAAACCACAATTAGGTCCCAGACCCTGTATTATTCTTTCCCTAAAAAGATCAGGAAATTGAAAACTGGGTTTTCAGTAGAAATGGCCATGCTGTAGATATTGCAGAGCTGCCCTTCAAATCATTTGTTCAGAGATAGGTAGCTTTTACAGGTGATATAGTCATGATACTTTCTATTCACCTGATTCGTCCTAAGTTGCACTGCTGAAGGTAGGTTTAAGGCCTAAGCAACTAAAGCTATCTCACCTGGCACTGTCAGCTCTGACTCTACCAGAATGAAGAGCTAAATGACAACATTTTGTTTCCAAAATATCTTTTTATTTCTACAACTTCAACATACACAGGTGCACATCTAGTTTGCCATGAGAACACGCCCAGGCGGAACCAGACAGTGAGACACTGGGCAGTGTTAGTAGCACAGCCGTCCTGGTGAAGACACCCTAGACTATCTGACAACCAGCCAACCCCCATATAAGTGAATGAGCTCAGCCAAGCTCAGCAGGGCTGGCCTGCAGGGCAGTGGGGTGCTGAAGGCTTAGCTGGAGTGGCCGCTAAGTAGTATTACTGACAAGCAGGTGGAGAGAACAAAGGAGGGATGGACAGAGAGAAGAAAAATGACAAGAAGGGATGGAGCTAAAGGGCATGAGGACTATCCTAAGAGGAGCCAGGTATTTTAGCTACAGGAGAACTAAAACAATTTTAACAAAGAAGTGGAGGACCCACTCTATCCAACAGTAAGGCCTTCTCTGTAGCTCCAGTACTCAAGACTGGGTGATATGAGAAGACAAACAGACAGATGGAGGAATGGAACATAATGGAGAACCCAGGAGCAGACCCACTTGATATGCCCAACTGGCTTTTGATCGAGGTGCAGAAGCAATTCAGTGGAGGGAGGATGGCCTCTCAACAAATGGTGCCAGGGCAACTGGACAACCACAAGCCAACGTGAAGCTCAACCTAGGCTGAGGCAAGGGCCTCCGGTAGATCTGTTGGGGGCAGATCACTGAACAATTCTCCTAGATGGGAATGAGAGGCAGTCCCTTCGTGGGGGTCTGTGGGAGAGGGAGGTCCACAGGAGGCAGAATTACAGACAGAGTGAAGTCACTGATCTGAAGCAAGGAGTTGGGGAGTAGCTATGTTCACTGTGAAGGAGGAAGCAGACCCCTTGATGAAAGCAGAAGCAGATGGAGAGTGAGAGAATAGAGGTGCGGGGACGACAGTAGAGAGGAAAGCCAGGGAGAGGTGTCCTGGATGAACCTGGAGCCCAGACATATGCATGTGATCCGATAGCTTCCAAAAGCCCACACTGGGTGCAGCAGCAGGCTCAGCCTCCTGGCCATCTTCCTGCATCGCTGGCCTCAGGCCAAGTAAGGCAGCTCTGGTCCACCATGTCCACCACACCAGGTGCTGCTGCAGCTGCCCCCATGACTCTGCCTGAATCCCTTGATTCCTGTCTCTAACCATAAGCTGCTCAGGGAGGGGGCTGGAGGGACCTGTCACATTAATTTCTACATTCTCAGTTCCTAGCCCGAGGCCACACATAGGAAAGCCTTGTATTAGTTTTCTATGCTACAAAATAAATTATCACAAATTCAGCAGCTCTCAGCAACATGCATCTACTAGCTCATGGTTCTGTAGGTCAGAAATCGGAGCAGGATCAATGGGGTTTTCTGTTTAAGGTATCAGAAGGCCAGCATCAAGGTGTTGACCAAGCTGCTCTTGTTGGACATCCTGGGGAAGAATCTGCTTCCCAGCTCATTAAGATAATTAGCAGGAATCTGTTCCCTGCAGCTGTAAGACTAAGGTCCCTGTGTCTTTGCTGGCTGTGATCTGGAAGTCTTCTCAGCACCTAGAGGCTTGTCTAGTACAATGCAACAAATTCCTCTTCTGCTTCAAATCTTCCTTACTTTCCTTTCTGCTACTAGTTGAAGAAATCTGTCTGCTTTGAGAGAGTTCCTGTCATTAGGTTAGGTCCATCTGCATAATATCCTCTTCACAATGTAATGGAACATGACCCAGGAATAAGGTTGGAGGGGAAGGTTCATGATGGGCCATCTTAACATTCTTCCTCCTACATTACCCAGTAAGTGTTGAATTCTTTGTTATGAACAGCCAGAGTAAGGATGTCCCCTAAAACACACATGTGCACCTATATGCATGCTCACACGTAAATACACACATGCATACAGGTGCATGCACACACACATATGTACACATGTGTGCACACATACACGCAGTCTTGTTTCCTTACTAGCCTAACACAAACTGGAATAATAAAATGGGAAGCCTCATTGAGACCATTTCTATCTATGGCCTGTGGTGTCCCTGTAGAGTTAAGATCTTCTGTGTATTTTGCATTTCCTTTCTGACCTTCCATGAGGATCTGGCTCTATTCCAGGCCCTGAGACAGGAACAAACCAAACTCAGTCCTGGCCACCCAAGCCCTCACTTTCTGGTGGATTAGGAAACCCTGCATGAGATGTGGGAAAAGAGAGAGATCCTCAGGAGGCAACAGGCTGGGGGCCAAGAAGGGAGTGTCCACCCACCTCCAAGAGAGTCAGGGAGGCTTCAGAACTAAGAAAATGCCGATGGTTTTACAGAGAAGAGTAGAAAGCACATAGCTCTCAGAAACACAGTGAAGCCTTCTGCTCACTCAGACATCTGATGAACTTAGAACAGCCAGAGATTTCGGGACTTTTTTTCTGTGAGAGAGCAAAATTATGTAATTTGAGGAAATGAGTTCAACTTTACAAGCTGATGGGGTTTGTGATACTTCCCCTGGCCAAAAAACTGGGAGGATGGTGACATTTTGGCAGAACCAGGGCATGAGAAACCTACTTTTTTGAACAGATGATGTGAGAATTTACCTTACCTCTCTTCTCCTCTGCTCCTATAAAATAGAGGTCACAGGTGTGTGGTGAAAATTAAAAAAGACCACACATGAAAAAGTTAACAGGCTTTGATCTGAGCCCCACACATACTAAGTGATCAATAAAAGGCAGGAGAGAGGATGGTAAAAAGGTGAAATGATATGAGGATGAGGAGGTTGATGGTGGCGGTGGTGGTAATCACAGTTGTTACAGATCAAATTGTATCCCCCGCAAAACTCATGTGCTGAATCCTAACCCCCAGTACCTCAGAATGTGACTGGATTTGCATATGTGGTCTTTAAGGAGGTAATTAAGGTTAAATGGGTCAAAAGGGTGGGGTCCTAATCCAATATGACTGGTGTCCTTGTAAAAAGAGGTGATAAGAACACAGACGCACCCAGGGTGGCCACGTGGAGGACACAGAGGGAAGGTGGCCGTATAAAGCCAAGGAGAGAGGCCTTGGAAGAAACCAACCCTGCTCACGCCTTGATCTCAGACTTCTTGCATCCAGAACTACAAGAAATAAACGTTGGCCGTTGAAGCCCCCCAGGCTGTGACACTTTGTTACAGCAGCCTCAACACGCAAATATGATAACAACGATGCTGGCGTTGTGATTGAAAAAGCACAGCGCTGGGTGTCATCAGGACCCTGGGTTATGGAGGAAAACTCCTCCTTCAATCCTCATTTATGCCGGCTGCATGAGGCTCCAACGAAGATGAGGCCGGGAGCAAAGAGAGCAGCCGGGAGTCATGTAGGATCCAGGCAGTGAAGAAATGAGGGAAACTTGAGAGACACATGGGAAACTGACCAGCAAGACCACGGGACATGGCCAGAGAAGCGTGGGGCGACACCTTCTGGCTCCACAGCTTGGGGCATGGGTGAGGCATGGACAGCTACTCCTCAGGGAGCAGAGCCCACAGGATAAAGAAGAACCCTCTGGGGGGAGGTGGGGAAGTTGGCTTGGGGCCTGTTAAGTTTGAGGCAGCTGTGGTGATAAAGAAGGAGACCCAGCAGTAAGAAATGAGGAAGGGAGCTGGGATTTGGGCTCTGCAGCCACGGGAGGAAATGCATGAGCTGGTGCAGGTGGAGCAAATAGAGAGTCAAGGCAGGGGCCGAGGGTGGAAAAGCACCAACAGCTGAAGTAGGTGGAGAAGGGACTCAGGCAGAGAAGGGGTGCACAGAGAGGTGGGAGAGAACCAGGGAAAATATCATGGAACCCAGGCAGGAGAGTGCAGCAAGGGAGGGGTCCAGCAATGCCAACACCAGATGCACTCAGCCCAGCAACCCCAGTGAGAGCTAGGACCTGTGCATAGGAAGTCCTCCAAGCACTGGCAAAGGAACAGCTGAGTAAATGAGTGAATGAGTAAATGAATGAGTTGAGTGAATGAATGAGTGAATGAGTCAGGGAACAAATGAGTGAGTGAGTGGGTGGGTGAATGAGTGAGTGAATGATCAAGTGAATGAATGGGTGGGTGAATGAGTGAGTGAGCAAGTGAATGAATGGGTGGGTGAATGAGTGAGTGAAGGAGCAAGTGAGTGAGTGAATGAATGAGTAACATAATGAGTGAATGAATGAGCAAGTGAATGAGTGAATGAGTGTGTTAATGAGTGAATGAGTGTGTTAATGAGTGAATGAGTGTGTGAATGAGTGAATGAGTGAAGGAGTGAGTTAATAAGTGAATGGATAAGTGAGTGAATGAGTGATTTAATGAGTGAAGTGAGTTAACGAGTGAATGAATGAGTGAGCAAGTGAACGAGTGAGTGAATGAGTGAATGCATGAATGGGTGAGTGAATGAATGAATGAGTGAATTAATGAGTAAATGAGTGAGCAAATGTGAGTGAATGAATGAGTGACTAAGCAAGTGAATGAGTAAAAGAATGAGTGAAGCAGTGAGTGAAGGAGTGAAAGAATGAGTGCATGAGTGAATGAGTGAATGAAAGGGTGAGTGACTGAGTAAATGAGTGGGAGAATGAGTATGTGAATTAGTGAATGAATGAGTGAGTCAATGAGTGAATGAATGAGTGAGTCAATGAGTGAATGAATGAGTGAGTGAATGGGTGGACACTGTGAACACACAATCACTCTTGCATGGTTCTGTGGAGGTTGATCCCCTCTGTCCCTATTTCCCACCGACAATGAGATCACAGGCCTGGGCTGTGTTCTCCTCAACTTTTCTGGCCCCTCAATTGTGGCTGGCAGCCAAGTGGTGCCCAGGACAAGTCTCTTTTACAGGATGACTGTCCCCGGCCTGTCCCTGGGAGCAGCAGTCTCCTTAGCTGTAACAGTGAGACTGAACACAGACTTTGGTGCCAGGCAGGCCCCACTCCAGCCTCATCTCTTCCACCCACTAGGACCTGAGGCTTTGTTTCCATTTTTGTGAAGTGGAAACAATAATATATCTCACCTTCAGAAGTCATTAAACACCCAGTCCAGTACACTACCTGGCGGATCAAACCTGCTCAACAAATTATGCCTGCTGTTATCCTTTGCCCTTGGTGTTATTCTATCATAATTATGATTACTGCTGGTTGGTCCTATTCTCATTAATAGTATTATAATGACCTGATTGCACAGCCAGAATTGGAGCCAGCTTTTCCTCTTTCACTAGTTTTATGACCTGTTTCCTAATCCTTAATAGAAGAATCATAACAACAGCTATGTAACAGGGTCGTTGTGGGACCAAATTCTTTAATACATGTAAAGTGCTTACAATTTGCCATTGCAAGGATATGGAACCAACCTAAGTGCCCATTGACCAAGGAGTGAATAAAGAAAATGTGGTATATATACACCATGTAATACTACTCAGCCATAGAAAGGAACAAAATGTATTTTGCAGCAACTTGGATGGAGCTGGAGGCCATTATTTGAAGTAATTCAGGAATGGAAAACCAAATATCATTTGTTCTCACTTATAAATGGGAGCTAAGCTCTGAGGACGCAAAGGCATAAGAGTGATATAATGGACTTTGAGGAGGTTGGAAGTGGGGAGGGATAAAAGACTAGATATTGGGTAAATGACTAGATTGAATGTGCACTGCTGGGGTGATAGGTGCACTAAAATCTCAGAAATCACCACTAAAGAACTTATCCATGTAACCAAAATCCAAAATCCAAAATCCACCTGTACCCCGAAAACTATTGAAACAAAAGAAATAAAACCAAATATTCTTAAATGAAATATGTATTATAATCTTATAATATAATTTCTTAAATGAAATGTTATATTATTTTATTATATAGAAATTATGTTTATTTTTCTATACGTATTTTCTCTATATATTTCATACATATATGTAAAGTGCTTAGAAAAAAGCTTGGCATCAGATACTTTCTCAATCAGTCATTAGGCTTTTAGTTGTAATTTGTCACTAACACAGGAAATCTCAAAAATTCTCATGATTACACACATCATCTCTAAACATTACATTCACTCCACAAGTATTTTGTACAGTATTTCCGCCTTATCCAAGGGAGATACGTTCCAAGATTCCCACTGGATGCCTGAAACTTTGGATAGTACTGAATCCTATGTATACTATTTTTTTCCTATAATGTACCTCCCTATGAAAAAGTTTAATTTATAAGTTAAGCACAGTAAGAGATTAACAATAACTAAATATAGAAAAATTATAACAGTATACAGTAATAAAAGTTGTGTGTATGCTTTCTCCTTCTTTCAAAATATCTTCTTGTACTGCACTCCCCCTGTCCTTTCTTGTGACAATATGAGATGATAAAATGTCTACGTGATGAGGGAAGTGAATGCCACAGGCATTGTGACACAGCATTAGGCTACTATTGCCTTCTGTTGTATCGATCAATCTGATTCAGGCGATCCCGGATCATCAAGCCATGACGATGTTGATGGCCAGATGTCAGGAGCAGATTATGTCAATGATTACCAGTGTCATTGGCGCAGTGTCTATAGCGTGGATCCACTGGACAAAGGGAGATTCATGTCCTGGGTGGAACTGAGGACAGCATGAGATTTCATCATGCTACTTAGCAGAAGGGCATGCAATTTAAAACTTAAAAATTGTTCATTTCTGAAATTTTCCATTTAATATTTGAGACCATGGTTGACCGAGGTTCACTGAAACCGAGAAAAGTGAAACCACAGATAAGGGGGACTACCGTACCTGAGTCCTGAATGTCTATGCGCAGATTGCATATTGAAATAAATGCATGTAGAAAAGAGAAAAATTATTACAACTTTTAAAAAATGGAATTTATGCAAAAAAAAATAGCAACTTTTGTAGCTCCAGTCAGCACATTAGCTTCAGAACATGAAAGCATGTCATCTGAGATTTAGGTTGCTCACATACGATGTCCTCCCTCATGTTGATAAGCTGGCTGCATTCCTTCAGAACTGAAAACGTCCTGATTTAATTGATTTTAGAAGCAGAAGGGAAAAGAAGCAGAACGCTTTGCACAAATCCTAACACAAATTGCTGAGCGTATGCTCAGGTTTTGTCAGATTCTTGGAAGGAGATAACCCTGAGAACAGAAGCCTGGAGATACTGACAATATTTGAGAGGGAAAAAATATGACATGAAAGCTTTCTGGAATTCTCGTGCTTCCTACTGTCAAGCACAGCTCCCAGGCATTCATTTTCAGAAGGTTGCTAAGAGAAAGGCCAAACTATTTCCCTCTTCTCCATGTGGAAACGGAAAATGTTCTGGCCCGGTACTCAAATGTTTCTAAAGCCCCATTGGTGGGAGGTGCTCTTGCTCCTGCCTTGAGTCCTTCTAGCTAAGAGAATACCAAGCTTCTCTCATCTAGTAGCCGTAGAATTTCACAAACAGGACAAGGCACAGAAAGTGCTGGCTAAACGCTGTGGGAATTATGACAAACCACCAGGCTGTGAGGGTGCGGGATCTGCTAGCCATGAGGAGAGCCTGCAGCCTGCCTTCCCAGCAAGGTGAAGGCTGGCTTTGGGGGACACAATAACCTTAGCCTTTTATGTGGAAAACACAGATACATACAGATTACATAAAAGACAGGGAGTATATCTATGGCATCAAAATTTCATGGTAGGTAGGGAAGACAATTAGGAAAATAAAATGTCTAAAAAGGCTCCTGGGTGTGGGGTGGGGGTGGTAAGGAAAGAAGGGCTGAGAAGCACTAGTCTATGGTGCTGAGGCTGGCACAGGAGGAAGACAGCACAACACACGGTCCTCTGCTGCCCCTTGGCCAAATGTGGGTGAAGTCTCCATAGTTACTGGTGAACAGGTACTTGCCATAATGGAGAGCCCACCTGTGTCAGACATGGGATAGGTGCTGGGGAAAGAGCAGTGACCAGGGTTGACCAGATCCCCAGTTCCCTGTGGAATTTACCTTCTGAGCAGGAAGACAAAGAGCAAGGGAACAAATAAGAAGGACAATTGTGTGTGGCAACTCTCTGCAGAGGGAGACAAAGTGGCGGTGGTGTCAGTGAGTCATGCAAGGGAGGTGGCTTACCACAGGTGGCCGGGACAGGACTCTCTGAGCATGTGGCTTCTGAAACAAGACCTAGAAGGAGAGGAGCCCCCAGCCATGCTTGATAAGAAGCTCATTCATGTTTAGCACAGAAAACTGCACGGGCAAAGGCCTGAGGCAGGAGTGAGTTCAGTATTTTTGAGAATCCAAGAAAAGGTTTGTGTATCTACATTACAACTGATGCCACAGAAATACAAAGGATCATAAGAGACTACTATGAAGACTTACATGCCAGTCAAAACTGGATAACCTAGAAGAAATGAATACTAGAAGTGAGTCTGGGCCAGGCGCGGTGGCTCAAGCCTGTAATCCCAGCACTTTGAGAGGCTGAGACGGGCGGATCACGAGATCAGGAGATCGAGATCATCCTGGCTAGCACGGTGAAACCCCGTCTCTACTAAAAATACAAAAAACTAGCCGGGCATGGTGGCCTAAAAGCATACTATCTCCCAAGACTGAGTCATAAAGAAAAAAAATCTGAACAAACCAGTAACAAGTAGAAAGACTGAATCGGGAAGAAAAGAATTCCCCTAACAAAGAAAAGTCCAGGACTTGATAGCATCAATGGTGGATTCTACCAAATATTTAAAGAAGAATTAGGGCCAATCCTTCTCTAACTGTTCCCAAAAAATTGAAGAGAAAGGAATCCTTCCAAACTCATTTCACAAGTCCAGCATTACCCTGATATTAAAGCCAGACAAGGACACTACAAGAAAATAAACTTACAGGCCAATATCCCTGAGGAACATACATGCAAAAATCCTCAACAAAATTCTAGGAAACTGAATTCAACTGCACATTAAAAGAATCGTTCACTGTGATCAAATAGGATTTATCCCTGGGATGCTGGGATGGTTCAACATACACAAATCTGTAAACACGATATGCCATATTAACAAAATGAAGAATAAAAATTATATGATCTAAAATCTCAGAAGAAAAGAAACATGAAGGAAAAAACTGGTGTATTTGATTACATAATATATACAATTTAAGATTTCAGTCCTTCAAAAAATATAAACTTATTTAAAAAGCAAATGTTATGCTAGAAAAAAATATTTGGAGCAAACATGACAAGAGGTAAATATCCCTAAAATACAAAGCAGTCTTAGAAACCAATGATAAGAACTCACCTCCCCATTGAAAAAATAGGCTAAAAATAAGGGCAACCACAAAGGAAGAAATACGAAAAGCCAATAAAACAAAACACACAACACGTATTTAGTCCCACTAATCAAAGAACTGCAAATTACAAGTACAAGGAAAATTATGTTTTCTCATCTGGAGTTGACAAAAATTTAAATAAATGTAATTCAGTGCTGGAGAAAAAAAATCATATAATCATCTAAGCAGATGCAGAAAAAGCATTTGACACAAGTCAACATTCTTATAAAAACTTCCAACAAATTAGGTATAGCAGGAATACTTCTCAATATAATAAAGGCTGTATATGACAAGACCGCAGCTTACATCATACCCAACGATGAAAAGCTGAAAGCTCTTTCCTCTAACATCAGAAACAAGACAGGGATGCTCACTCTCACCACTGCTTTCATCATAGTGCTGGAGGTCCCAGCCAGAGCAAATAGACAAGAGAAATAAAATGCTCAAATTGGAAAGGAAGTTATGAAACTGTCTGTTTTCAGATGACATATATCTTATGTAGAGAAAATTCTAAAGACTCTAAAAAGACTGTGAAAACAAATGAATTCAGTAAAGTTGCAGGATACAAAGTCAACATGCAAAAATCAGTTGTTTTTCTATATACTAACAAGGAACTATCCAAAAAGAAATTTAGAAAACCATACTATTTACAATAGCCTCAAAAATAATAAAATACTTAGGAATAGATTTAACAAAAGAGGTGAAAGATTTGCACACTGAGAACTGTAAGTCATTGGTGAAAGGATTTGAGGAAAACACAAACAAATGGAAGAGTAAACATTTTAATGGACTGGAAGAGTCAACACTCTTAAAATGTCCATACTATCCAAAGTGATGTGCAGATTCAATGCAATTTCTTCAAAATTCCAAAGAAAAATGTTCACAGAAATAGAAATCCTAAATTGAATCCTAAAATTCAAATAGAACCACAAAAGACCCCAACTAGTTAAAGCAACCTTGAGCAAGAAGAACAAAGCTGGAGGCATCACACTACCTGATTTCAAAATACGCTACAAATATGTAGTAATCAAAATAGCATGGTACTGGCAAAAAAAAAAAAAAAAAAAGCACATAGATCAGTGAAACAAAATAGACCAGAAATTATGATTTTATGGTCAAATAATCTTCAGCAAAGGTGAAGATCACATAATGGGGAAAGGACAGCCTCCTCAATAAATAGTGACGGGAAAACTGCATATCCACATGCAGAATAATGAAATTGGACCCTTGTCTTACACGATATGCAAAAATTAACTTGAACTAAAGACTTAAATGTAAGCTCTGAAACCATAAAGCTTCTAGAAGAAAACATAGGCAGAAAACTCATTGGAATTAGACTTGGCAATGAGTTTTTGGACATGACACCAAAAGCCCAGGAAACAAAAGCAAAAATACACAAATGGAATTACATCAAACTAAAAAGCTCCTGCACAGCAAAGGAAGCAATCAACAAAGTGAGGAGACAACCTGTATACTGGCAGAAATATTTGCAAGCCATGCATCTAATAAGGGATTAATATCCAAAATACATAAAGAACTCAAACAAGTCAACAGCCAAGGAAACAAATAACACAATTAAAAATATGGGCAAAGGGCCTGAATAGACATTTCTCAAAAGAAGGCATATAAATGGCCAATAGGTACAAACAAAAATGATGATCACCACAGCTAATCATCAAGAAAATGCAAATTAAAACCATGATGAGATATTACCGTACATTTGTTTGAATGGCTATTGTCAAAAAGAGGAAAGGTAGCAAGAGGACAAGGATATGGAGAAAAGAGAATCCTTACCTACTGTTGGTGGGAAAGTAAATTAGTCCACCATTATGGAAAAGAGCATAGAGTTTCCTCAAAAAAAAAAAAAAAAAATGAAAAACTGATCAACCATATGATCCACCAGTTCTATTTCTGAGTATTACATCCAAAGGAAATGAGGTCATTTCCGTATATTAAAGAGGTAGCTGCACTCCCATGTTCACTGCAGCCTTATTCACAATAGCCAGGATATAGAATCAACCTAGGTGTCCATCAAGAGGTGAATGGACAAAGAAAACGTGGTGTATATACAGAGTGGAATATTATTCAGCTTTAAAAAGAAAGAAATCCTATCATTTGCAACAACATGGATGAACCTGGAGGATATTATGTTAATTGAAATAACGCAGACAGAGAAAGACAAATTTTTCACCTGTACGTGGCATCTTGTAAAAAGCTGAACTCATGGAAGCAGAGAGTAGATGGTGGTTGCCAGAGACTAAGGGGAGAGTCGTGGGGAGGGTGCAATGGAGATGTGTTGGTCAATGGATATAAAATTTCAGCTAGAGAGGTGACATGGGTTCAAGGGATCTATTATACATCATGGCAACTATGGTTAAACAATATATTCTATATTTGAAAAATGCTAAGAGTAGATATTAAGTGTTCTAACCCCAAAAATAAGTATATAAGTTGATAGGTATATTAATTAGCTTGACTGAGCTATTCCACAGATATATGTACATCAAAACATCACGCCCTAGACTGTAAATATATACAAATTTTATTTTCAAATAAAAATAAAATGTACAACAACAACAAATTATTAAAAAGTGTAAGATGGTGATGACAGAGCATTAAACCAAGCATGGGGCCGTTCTAAGTACAGAGCCTCTGTGACTGCCCAGGTCACACACACACACGCCTTGCTTGCAGGTAATGTAGGAAAACATCCCGTGTGTGCACCGCACACACACATCTGAGTGAGTATATAGAGCAGCTGATGCACGGGCAGTGTTTAATAGAGTCAATAAATGGAAACCATGTTACTCTAATTTGGATCCACTCACCCTCCCTAGTCTGAGGGTCCGACTCTCCCCCTTAACGAAGGAAAGAAAGCCAAGGAGGGAGAGAATTAAAGTCAGTAGCAGTCCTACCATGTAGTAGAAGATTTACATTCTTACAAAACCCTGGTGAGGTTTTGATTACCCTCAATTTTACAGTTAAGATGACTGAAGCTCGGAAAGGTTAATTAATACTATCAATTTCATAGAGATAATAATGTTTCATGCTGGTGTCGTTCTCTCTGATTCAGAAAGCATTTTCACCTTTATTTGACCTTCATGGCAGCCCTGGGAGGGGAAAAGAGCAGAGATGCTTGTCCTTGATTTAATGAGGAGTCAAATGAATTGCCAAGTTTCCACCACCAGCAAAGCACCAGCTCTCCTGAGGACGTGTCCTGTGGCACCCCTAGGAGAAACTCCTCCCTGGGCTGGGGTCAGGCGCTGCTCTGCACTGGGACTGGTTTCCCTGTGCGGATAACGGCCCAGGCTGTACTTTCCCAGTTGCCCTCAAGGAAGCTCAAATCTGGGAGAAGGCTTTTAAGATGCACGTTTCAAGCTTTGCCCCTGACACATTTCTGTCTTTGTTTTTCTCCTTTGTCTTTGTTCAGATGCTCATATGTGCCATCCTGTTATACTTAAAGTGCCTACCGAGCCAATTTAAATGTTTCCTGTAATGCTGTAGGGAAGCAATTTTTCAAGCTCACACACGCGTGTCTACCCCACAAACTCTGATTTTTTTTTTTTCCAGGGCAGGGGCTCTGGGAAGCATACTGATGCAGAGATTAGAACTGGGCTTGGGCCTAATCCAATGTGTGCAAATCATTGTGTGAGGTCCTTGGGGCATCAGAGAGTTCCAACGAGTTGCAGAATGAGTTCCTCCCATCTAGAGAGTGACAATCACATTTGGATGATAAGCCAACAGAGTAAACTCAACCAAAAATGCAGGACAGCTTGAGATCTCACACTCAGAGAGAATTGCCCAAATCCCTTAGCTTCCAACAAAATAAGTCACAATTTCACTATTATCTTTGCAAACAGATGACAGAGTCTGAGAGAACGTCTCCAGGGGCCCTCGCCCACGTCGAGCAGGTTTTCTTACAGCCCATAACTTTACAAAGTTGTTTGAACAGTGGCTCTCTCCCTGCTCTTGTTCATCATATGGGGTCAGGGTATGGGAAGAGGCTTGGGCTGCAGGGTGCTGAGGAACGAATGACAGGCTCCAACCTGTGACATGCAGCAGGGCACCACCCCGTGGAATGAGACTGGGCCCTCCCAGTTAGAGCACTACATGGCTTCCTGAACAGTTACATGGCCCCTGCTGGAGGAATGGCACGTTCTGGAGATGTACTGCTTGGATATGAACGTCTCCCTTTTATTGGAAGACGGGAGCGAGTTGTTTGAAAAGATCTGAACTGAACAAAAGTAAGTTATATGTCTCTACTCAAGACTCTCTTTAAAAGAAAACCTGGCATTTAATGAAAACAGTCTAGTGGGAAAGTGCCAGAAGAACCTTTTATTTATTCATTTAACGGATATTTACTGGGAGCTCACTCTTTGTCACTGTCAGTGCTACGTTCTGGGGACACCAGGAGAAATAAGACAGACATCATCTCTGGCTTTGGTGAGCCCGATAGCTAAGAGGACGCCTGACACTAAACAGGAATTTCACCTGAGATTTGGAGAAGGGGTGCTATAAGAAGATGTTTTAAGGGAGGAAATATATCTGGGTCCAGGAAGGCTCCTTGAAGAAGTGAACTTTAAGCTGAGACCAGAAGGATGTGTAGGAGTTGGGCAAAGTAGTCAGAATGAAGGGCAGGAGGGGTGGAACTGGGGAAAGTATGAGAATCTATTCCAAGCAGCAGGAATAGCAAGTTCAAAGACACTGAGATGGGAAGGAGAGTGACAGGTTCAGGTGGGACTGGCCTGGAGAGAATGGGAGTGGTCAAAGACATGATGCTGATGAGGTAGTGATATGGCTTGGCTGTGTCCCCACCCAAATCTCATCTTGAATGGTATCCTTCACAATTCCAATGTGTTGTGGGAGTGAATCAGTGGCAGGTAACTGAATCATGGGAGCGAGTCTTTCTCATGCTATTCTCGTGATTGTAAGTCTCAAGAGACCTGATGGTTTTTTAAAAAGGGGGGTTTCCCTGCATAAGCTCTCTTCCTTTTTGCCTGCTACCATCCACGTAAGATGTGATTTGATCCTCCTTGCCTTCCGCCATGATTGTGAGGCCTCCCTGGCCATGTGGAACTGTAAGTCCATTAAACCTCTTTCTTTTATAAATTGCCCAGTCTTTGGTATATCTTTATCAGCAGCATGAAAACAGATTAGTACAGGTAGGCAGGAGCAGACCATGCGGGGCTGTGCAGGCTTTGATAAGGATGTTATTTCTTATATTGAGGGCAATGTTGAACCCTACAGGGTTTTTAGTAGTAGAAGAAAGTGTGTGTACATTAAAGAAATGGAGTGATATGATCAGTTTTGCCATTTAACAACATAGATCACCGGTCAGTATGGCTAGGTTATGCTATGTAACAAACAAACCCAAAACCTTAATAGATTACAATGAGAAATACTTATTCTTCACCCGTACTACGTGTCTACACAGATCAACAAGCAGCTCTGTGTGCTGCATTCACACAGCGTCTTAGTCCATTTGCACTGCTATAACAAAATATCATAGACTGGGCAGCTTATAAACAACAGAAGTTTATTTCTCACAGTCTAGAGACTGGGGAATCCAAGATCAAGGCATGGCAGATTCAATGTCTTATGAGGGCTTGCTTCCTGGTTCATAAATAGCCATCTTCTTGCTGTGTCCTCACATGGTGGAAGGGACAAGGGGTCTATCTGGGGCCTCTCTTATAAGCACACTAATCCTATTCATGAGGTTTCCACCCTCAAGACCTAATCACCTCTCAAAAGACCCCACCTCCTAACACCATCACACTGGGGATTAGGTTTCAATGTAAGAATTTGGGGGGAATACAGACATTCAGATGACAGCACTCAGGACCCCAGCTGACAGAGGCTCCATCTCATCTACTATAAATTTTCCTTCTTTGGTTATTGTCAGTCTCTTCCCTTAAGAAGTAGCATATTTGCCTGTTTGGTTCATTCTTTATCCCCAGTGTCTCGTACAGTGTCAGTATTCAATAATATCTTTTGAATACATGAATCTTGTTCACTTTGGTCCGTCACACTCATCTGTCAACCTCCAGAGCAAGCTAAGCTCTTCTCTTCCCTTCTTTTGAAATGTTCTTCACCTATACTGCTATATTTTGTTATAGCAGTGCAAATGGACGAAGACACTGCATGAATGCAGCACACAGAGCTGCTTGCTGATCTGTGTGGACATGTAGTATGGGTGAAGAATAAGTATTTCTCATTATAAGCTATTAAGGTTTTGGGTTTGTTTACTACATAGCATAACCTAACCATACTGACTGATGACCTATGTTGTTAAATGGCAAAACTGATCATATCACTCTTCTCTTCCTTTCTTCTGAAATGTTCTTCACCAGCTGTTTGTGAACCCACTGTGGTTCATTTTTCCAATATCAGCTTAGATTTTTCCTCCACAGACAAGCTTTCTTGGATGAGCTTTGTGATGGTTCATTTGTACGCCCGTTTGACTGGGACATGGGGGGCTCAGATATTTCATCAAACATTATCTTGACTGTGTCAATGAAGGTGTTTGGAAATGAGATTAACATTTGAATTGGTAGACTGACTCCCTACGTGGGTGGCCCTCTTCCAATCAGCTAAAAGTCTAAAGGCTGACCCTTCCTCCAGTAAAAGGGGACTCCTCCTGCCTGACTGCATTGAGCCAGGACAGCAGCCCTCTTTGGACCCAGCTTTGAAATGTCAGCTCTTCTTGGGTCTCGAGCCTGGAGGCTTTCAGACTGGACCTACCCCAGCAGCCCCCCTGGCTCTCTAGCTTGCCGACTGCAGACCTTGGGATGTCTTCGTCTCCTGAACACATGAATCAATTCCTCATAATAAATCTCTTTCTATACAGATCTACATTCCATTGACTCTGTTTCTCTAGAGAATGCTGACAAATACAATCTCACAGCAGACACCTCCACCGATCTCCCCTCTGTCCTTACTGTTTCAATCCACACACTGCAAGCATCTGCCTCTCTTTGCTGTAGGTCATTCTCTTGTAGTGAGAACCCCTTCTGCCCTGTACAGCAGGTGAGAAATGTCTGGGATTGAAGTACTCTGACAGCAGCTCTTACCTGGTGACTGATGGACATGGGTGGGTCAACGTCCCAAGTCTCTTAAACAAAGGTTGGGATGATTTTAAGACCTGTTGTGCACTGCTTACTAAAGTCTGTACATGCCCACAGTGGTACCTGCATGATAACAGTTCCTTTATTTGCTGCTTTCCCTTCCCTGTCTCACTTCTCTTCCTACATATGTTTCCTGGGACCACATCTTAAACAAACTATTTGCACATGGATCCTTGTCTCAGAATCTGCTTGTAAGGAAACCCAAACGGAGAAACAATCATCAAGGAGGTCCATGCACATTGTTTTCTTTCTTTCTTTAATTTCAGATTTGGGGGTATATGTGCTTGTTTGTTACCTGGGTATTAGATGCATAATGACAGGGGTTGGGCTTCTAGTGTATCCATCATCCATATATTGGATGTTCTACCCAATAGAAAATTTTTCAACCCTTTCCCAATCCCTTTTGGAGTCTCCAGAGTCTATTCTCTCCATCTTTATGTCCAGGTGTAGCCTTCACTTAGCTCCCACGTATAAGTGAGAACATGTAATATTTATATTTAATTTTCTGTTTCTGTATTAGTTCACTTAGGATAATAGCCTCCAGGTCCATCTACATGGCTGCAAAGGACATGATGTTTTTTCCTTTTCATGGCTGTATAGTATTCCATAGTGTGTGTATATATACACACACACACACAACATTTTCTTTATCTGATTAACTGCTGATGGACACTTAGATTGGTTCTGTGGCTTTGCTACTGTAAATAGTGTTGCACTAAATCTACAAGTGCAGGTGTCTTTTTTGTGTAATAATTTATTTTCCTTTGAGCAGATACCCAGTAGTGGGGCTGCTGAGTCAAATGGTCATTCTATTTTTAGTTCTTTGAGAAATCTTCATACTGTTTCCCATAAGGGTGGAACTAATTTGAATTCCTATCAACAGTGTATGAGCATTTGCTTTTCTCCACGTCCACATCAACATCTGTTGTTTTTGACTTTTTAATAAAAGCCATGCTGACTGATGTAAGATGATATCTCAATGTGGTCTTAATTTGTATTTCTCTGATGATTAGTGATGTTAAGCATTTTTATGTGTTTGTAGAAGCTTATTTTTTTTTTTCAAAAATGTATTTTCATGTCTTTTGCTCAGTTTTTAATGGTGTTGTTTTATTCCTGTTGAGTTGCTTGAGTTCCTTATAGATTCTGTATATTAATCCTTTGTTGGGGGCATAATTTGTAAATATTTTCTCCCATTCTGTAGGTTGTCTGTTTATTCTGTTGACTATTTCTTTTGCTATGCATAAGCTTTTTAGTTTAATTAAGTCCCATTTATCTATTTTTTGTTTTGTAACATTTACTTTCGGGGTCTTTGTCATAAATTATTTGCCTAGGCTGATGTCCAGAAGAGCATTTCCCTAGGTTTTCTTCTAGGATTTATATAGTTTCAGGTCTTACATTTAGGTCTTTAATCCATGTTGACTTAACTTTTGTATATGGTAAGAGATGGGGTCCAGCCTCACTCTTCCAGTTAAGATCAGCCAGTTTTCCCAGCACCATTTATTGAATAGGATGTCTTTTTCCCATTTTTTATTTTTGTCGACTTTGTCCAAGATAAGTTGGTAGCAGGTGTGTGGCTTTATTTCTGAGTTCTCCATTCCGTTCCATTGATACATGTGTCTATTCGTGTGCCAGTACCATGATGTTTTAGTTACCATGGCCTAGTAGTATAATTTGAAGTCAAGCAATCTGATGTCTCTAGATCTGTTCATTTTGCTCAGGAGTGTTTTGGTTATTTGTGCTTTTTTTCTTTTTTTTTTTTTTTTGGTTCCATATGAATTTTAGGATTTTTTTCTAATTTTGTGAAAAATGACACTGGTAATTTAATAGGAAATGAATTTCATCTGTAGATCACTTTGAGCTGTATGTTCATTTTAATGATATTGATCCTTCCAATTCATGAGCATCGGATGTTTTTTCCATTTGTTTTTATTGTCTACAATTTCTTTCATCAGTATTTTGCAGTTTTCCTTATAGAGCTCTTTCACCTCCTTGATTAAATGTATTCCCAGGTATTTATTTTTTGTGGCTATTGTAAATGGGATTGGTTCTCAGTATGAATGTTATTGATATACAGAAATGGGCTACTGATTTTCATACATTAATTTTGTATCCTGAGACTTTACTGAAGTCGCTAATCAGGTTTAGGAGTCTTCTAGAGGAGTCTTCAAGGTTTTCTAGGTATACGATCATGTTATCAGAGAACTGAGATAATTTGACTTCATCTTTTCCAATTTGGATACCTTTTATCTCTCTTTCCTGCCTGACTGCTCTGGCTAGGACTGCCAGTACTATGTTGAATAGCGGAACTTGTCTTATTCCAGTTTCTAGGGAAAATGCTTTCAACTTTTCCTCATGCTGGCTGTGGGTTCACCATACATGGCTCTCATTATCCTGAGGTATGTTCCATCTATATCTGGCCTATTGAGGGCTCTTATCATGAAGGATTGCTGGATTTTATAAAATCCAGCTTTTTATCAATCTGCTTTTTTTGTACCTACTGAGACGATCATATATGGTCCTTGCTCCTAATTCTGTTCATGTGGACATGCACATCATTTTCTATCACAGCATTCTGTATTTTTCTTTCCTAGTACATATTATGTTTGCTAATTTTTTATGTATTCATTTGTTAGCTCATTGTCTTTAGCAAAAGCATTCGTCCCTGTTTGCGTCCTTTGTGCCTATCATAAAATAGTTGTTCAATAAATATCGGATGAATACATGAATGAATAAATGAGTGAATGAATGAATGAATGAATGAATGAATAGCTAACTAGTCCTCTCCATTTGCCTTTCCCTTCTCTTAAGTCAGTTTTTTCATTAGAAAAATGAGGCAGCTGTGCGTGACACCTGGAAAGTTGCTTCTGGGTCTTGTATCCTGAGATTCTGAGACGTCAGGGCTCACAGGATAATAAAGCACATAGTTTTGTTGCTGGACAAGGCTCTGGATAAGAATGTGGCTTTAGTCTGCATTAATTGGACAAGGAAGCTGGGGAGACTATGGCAATTAAGAAGGAAAGAGAAAAATCCTCCTCAGCAGTGGTCTTTGGCAGGTCAGTAACAGAGTGCAGCCTTACGCAGCTCCAGCCTTGGGCGTGTTTGCATAGAAATTGCCATTTAAGGTTTGCATGATTCAAGACTAATGAGTGCTGCAGATTTAACGTAACTAGTCTTCCCTAATTATTGTTTTAGCCACTCTCCTGTTTTTGCTCATGATTTCTACTTGTGATTTTAGAGGGTAGAAAAACAGCCTACTTTGTGGAGTCAACAGACTCACAGCATTGGCAGATTTCAGGCTTTCAGGAGATCCTGAAGTCTAAGACATTTGGAATACCACATGAACTTGAACCACCCACTCTGCAAGTCACTGGACCACTTAACAAAAAAAAATGTAGAAAATATGAATAGTCCTCTACCTGGAAGTTGAATCTAAAATTAACTATATTGCCACAAATAAATCTTTAGGTTCTGATGGCCTCCGTGGAGAACTCTTCCATGGAAATATAAAAAACAACAACATTAAGTAAACTCTTCCAGAAAACAGAAAGGGGGAATATTTCCCAACGTGTTTTATGAGATCAGCATAACCTCAACACCCAAACATGAGAAGGGCACTTTAGAAAACTATTTAACAGCGCCAACCAAGACTGGGAATGTACACATGAGCTGGCGATTCCCCTCCAAAATGAATATCCAAAAAATTGTGGGTACAGCAAAGAGCATGTGCAGGACATATGCAAGATTGATTCCAGCCTCAAACTGGAAACAATCCAAATTGCCTCAGAAGCAAAATGGACAGACTGCAATATATTCAAACACTGGTATACAATGTAGCAGCAAAAACAGTCTACAACTACGTGAATCAGTACAGGTCATCATCACTAGAAACATATAAGATACAAAAGAATGACATAGCACAAGTTTCCATTTATAAAGTTCCAAACCAGAAAATTACTAAATAATGGTGGTAAAATCAGGGCAGTGGTTTCCTTAGGAGTGGCTACGTGGAAAAGAGTATGAGAGGGACTTCTTGTGGCCTGGTAATGTTGCATTTATTGATATGAGCAGTGATTATAAAGGCGTGTTCACCCTGAGGACTACCTCAAGTTGTAGATTAATAATTTGTGCAGTCATCTGTGTGTTTGCTATGCTTCAATAAACATTTATATAAAAATAATATTGCAATTTATTAAAATACATGGAATTTACAAAAAAATGAGTTCACATGAGCCTCAATTATAAAACAGGAGAAAAAAACTCACGGGATAACACTGGAATTTGTAAAGATACCAACTTCTTTGAAATTTCATCAATAAAGGGAAATACTTAAACATTTATTCTGCCATTCTGGGATGAATTTTATTTCAGGGAACCAAATAGCAGACGATGAGGTAAAGTTCTTTCACTTACAAAATATAGAAAGAATGATATATTAAATGTTACCATTTTGCAATTCTTGTTAATAATCAATTCTAGCAATGGTCACTGATGCCTGGTAAAACTACTAGGTGGAAAGTTGATGAAGGATTTTACCCTCATAAGATTGTCTCTACCTAATTCCCTGATCAAGCCCTCAGTGCAGTGGTCCCCGACCTTTTAGCACCAGGGACCAGTTTTGTGAAAGACAATTTCCACAGACGGGGGAAGGGGAGGATGATTTCGGAATGACTCAAGCACATTACATTTATTGTGCACTTTATTTCTATTATTATTACACTGTAATATATAATGAAATAATTACACAACTCACCATAATGTAGAATCAGTGGGAGCCCTGAGCTTATTTTCCTGCAACTAGATGGTCTCATTTAGGGGTGATGGGAGACAGTGACAGAACATCAGGCGTTAGATTCTCATAAGGAGCACGCAACCTAGATCTCTCGCATGCACAGTTCACAATAGGGTTTGTGCTCCTATGAGAATCTAATGCAGGAGCTAATCTGACGGGAGGCAGAACTCAGGTGATAATGTGAGAGTCATGGGGAGCAGCTGTAAATACAGAGGAAGCGTCACCTGCCTCTCACTTCCTGCTGTGCAGCCGGGTTCCTGGGGGTTGCGGAACCCTGCTTTAGGATCACGAAAAGTGATACAACTCAACACTGGATACGATGTATAGCACAAGTGAGGAATTCGTGCTGAAAAATATTCAATTTAAATCAAATCCACACTTTATATATAATTTAGATTCAACAGGACATTTAAGGGCCAGGGGAACAAGTTAAAAGACACCACAAGGAAGCAATAATAAAATCTAGTAAATGAAACATTTTTCAGGACAACTGGCCCTCTACACAAGTAAATATGGAAAAGTAATATTTAAAGAGAGACAACTATTACAGATTAAAAGAGACAATGAAACTTAAGGAGCAGGATCTAAGAAACAGAATGAATGGACCTACGTTTGGACTTGATTTCAATAAACAGTCTATAAATGGCATATTTTAGGCAATGGAGGAAATCTGAATATGGACTGAATGACATGAAGTAACTATTGTTTATTTTATTAAGTATGATAAAGACCTCTATTTTACACCTCTGCAAAAATCTATTCCAAGTAGGTTATAGATCTGAGTATAAATGTTAAAACCAAAGTTTTCTAGGGGAATACCGAGAATATAGTAAAATTCCTTAACACGGTAATAGTTGACAATAAAATAAAAAAAACTTTAAACATCATTGCAAATGTTAAAACTTTAGAAGCATTTTCATAAAGAATAAGACAAAGATGTCCTCTATGATTTAAAAAAAAAAAAAAAAGGTTTTTTTGAAACGGAGTCTCGCTCTGTCACCCAGGCTGGAGTGCAGTGGTGTGATCTCGGCTCACTGCAACCTCTGCCTCCAAGTTCAAGTGATTCTCCTGCCTCAGCCTCCCAAGTATCTGGGATCACAGGCACACACCACTACGCCCAGGTTTTTTTTTTTCTTTTTTTCTTTTTTTTTTTTAGTAGAGATGGGGTTTCATCATGTTGGATAGCCTGGGCTCAAACTCTTGATCTCAAGTGATCCCCCCACCTCGGCCTCCCAAAGTGCTGGGATTAGGGGAATGAGCCCCCAGACCTGGCCAAGGATGTCCTCTATGATTGATGCTACTCAACATTCAATCTACTGGGGAAAATGGGCAATTAATACAAAAAGGCTATACTTCTGTTATCTGTGATATCTTCACAACGTTAGAGGAGGCAAAGCAACCATTAAGGAAAAAATTAATTCATTAGATTAACTTAAAGAACATCTGTTCGTCAAAAGACACCAGCAAGAGAGTAAAAATGCACAATATAGAATAGGAGGAGATATTTATATCATAGAGCCAAGATCTCAGTGATAGAAGTTACAGCCAGAGTATACAGAGGACTCCTATAAGAAAGATAAACTCAATAGAAAAATTGGAAAAAAGACTAAACAGGTATTTCACTAAAGAGGATATCTAAATGCAAATAATCATATAAAAAGCTATTCAATATTATTTTTAAATTATTTTTTAGTTTTTTAGTTTTTATTTTTGTAGAGACGGGGTCTTGCTCTGGTATCCAGGCTGGTATTGAACTTCTGGCCTCATGTAATCCTCCCACCTCAGCCTCCCAAAGTGTTGGGATTACAAGCATGAGCCACTGCACCCAGCCTTCAACATCATTAATGATAGAAAATGTAAATCAAAACTGCAATGAGATGTCACTACACACCTACCAGTAGCTAAAATTTAAAATGTCAGACAACAACAATTGTCAGTAAGGATATGGAGCAAAGGGATCCCTCTTACGCCACAAGCAAAAATGTAAATTCCTGCAAATGCTTTAGATAATTAAGGACAGGCATACTCTATGACCTAGAAATTTCACTCTTAGGCATAACTCAAACAACGAGTGCTGTTCTATTATCAAATACATACTGAGAGCAGAATAGAAAAATATAATGTAGTATAGTCCTACAATGGAACTCCAATGGAAATAAACAAACTAAAGCTACATGCAACATGCATGAACATTATAAACATGTTGAAGAAACAAAGCAAGGCACAAACTAATATGCATTCATAATTCTATTTATATAAAGTTCAAAAACAGGCAAAACTAACCAGTAGTGTTACAATTTGTGATAAGAATGACCTCAGAGAAGAAGACAGAGTCATGAAAGGGACTTCTGAATTATACTGTTAATGTTCTGTACTTTGACTGGCTGCTGATTACATGTGTATGTTCACTTTCTGAAAATGTATCAAGCTTTATATTTATGCCTTATTACTTTTCTGTATGTAATATTTTATTTAAAAGTTGGAATTAGTATCCATTCATAATGCTTTATGAAACACTTAGCAAACTAGAAACAGAGTTAACTTCCTTAACCTAATAATAATTGTATTAGTCTGTTCTCATGCTGCTAATAAAGACACACCTGAGACTGCGTAATTTTCAAAAGAAAGAGGTTTAATGGACTCATAGTTCCACATGGCTGGGGAGGCCTCACAATCATGTTGGAAGATGACGGAAGAGCAAAGGGATGTCTTACATGGCGGCAGACAGAGAGTTTGTTCAGGGAAAACTCCCTTTCATAAAACCATCAGATCTCATGAGACTTACTATCATGAGAACAGGATGGGGGAAAACACTCCCATGATTCAATTATCTCCATCTGGCCCCTCCCACGACATGTGGGGATTATGGGAGCTATAATTCAAAATGAAATTTGGGTGGGGATACAGGCAAACCATATCAATAGTTAATATCAAAAACTTACAATCAACATCATTCTTAATGTTAAAACGTTCGAGGCATTTCCACCAAAGTCAAGAATAAGACAAAGATGTCTTTTATTATAGATGCTACTCAACAATTCAACCTATTAGAAAAACATGGGCAAGCATATGGTCAATATCCTTTGCCACTTGAGGTATCTGAGTGAACACTATTTCACAAGAGGCTCAATTTCACTAGTATTAGGAAATGCAATTAATGAGACACCATTTCATACTCGTCGTACTGGCAAAAACAATTGAAGTCCTAAATCATTCACATGTGGGCTACATCTGTGTAAACGACAGCTACTAAAATTGTAGGTGGACATGCAAATTACCCCACTATGGAGTAATTGTTAATATCTTGCAATTAACAAATAATTCCAAGATGGGCAAACTCTGTGGCCCAGGAATTCTACCATTTCTCAGAGTGTATCCTACAGTATGCACCCTACAGAAACTCCCATGGATGTGCACAAGGAAACCCAAACAACAATGTTCCCATCCAGTGTCAATAAGGGAATGAGTCAATAAATTATGCCATAATCACAGGTGATACTGTAGAGCAGTTAAATTAAATGAACTGCATCATATGAGTAAACATTAAAAATAATGGGGAGTGAGAAAAACAAGATTCAAAATGATCTAATTTCAGTTTGGTAGAGTTTAAAAATAAGACATATCCCTCTGGGTTATATAACATTAGACAGAATAAAAACCTGCATGGAAATGCTCAAGGTAAGCTCTGGGAAGGGAGAAGCATTCGGATGTGGCAAACATGGGCCTTTAACCACGTCTATGTTTCACTTCGTAAGATGAGGGCAGGGTACACGGGTGTGTGTTATATTATTTCTATACTCGTCTGTGTGTTTGACACATTTCATTTTTAAAATCTTTTACAAAACAGTAATCTTACTCGTGGATCCCCAAATCCATGAAGGATTCTAAAGGCAATTTTACTTGATCACACCTGAGGTCTCACAATTTCCCCACAAATGTAAAGACATTTGGAGTGGTACATTTGAACATTTCTCCTCCTATGAGCTGGTCAAAGCAGCCAGTACATGGATGCTGGCAGAAAGAAAGAAAAGGAAAGGAAAGGAAAAAAAAGGAGAGGAGAGAGGAGGGGGGAGGGGAGGAGAGGGGAGGGGAGAAGGGAGGGGAGGAGAAAGGAGGGAAGGGGAGGAAGGAGGGAAGGAAGGAAGGAAGGAAGGAAGGGAGGGAGGGGGAGGAGAGAGGTCAAGCATGGTGGCTCCTGCCTGTAATCCCAGCACTTTGGGAGGCCGAGGTGGGCGGACCATTTGAGGTCAGGAGTTCGAGACCAGCCTGGCCAAAATGGTAAAACCCCATCTCTACTAAAAATTTGTTTAAAAAACATTAGCCAGGTGTGGTGGCGCATGCTTGTAATCCCACCTACTTGGGAGGCTGAGGCAGGAGAATGGTTTGAACCCAGGAGGCAGAGGTTGCAGTGAGCCATGTTCGCATCACTGCATACTCCAGCCTGGGAAAGAGAGTGAGACTGTCAAAAAGAAAAAAAGGAAGAAAAGAAGGAGAGGGAGGGAGGGAGGGAGGGAGGGAAGGAAAGAAGGGAGGGAGGGAAGGAAGGGAGAGAGAAAGAAAGAAAGAGAGAGAAAGAGAGAAAGAAAAGGAAGGAAGGAAAGAAAGAGCTTTGTAGTCTCACAGCAGTGCTCCTCTCTAGCCAGTGCCAGAGCAGGGCCGCCTCCCGAGCCAGTGGCCACCCTCTCTTGGTTTGAACACCTCCCATGGTCCAGAGGAGCTCATGGTGGCCATGGAATCAGCAGGATCATCAAGAGCCCAGGATTGTTTACTGTGCTTGTTCTGCCACGTCCCAGATATAACTACCTGCATTTTACAAATGAGGAAACTGAGGCACAGTGATGCGAAGTAACTTGCCCAGGGTCAGAGGGCTATATGAGGGGGTTCTACCAGGAAAGGACAGGGATCATCTGACTGGTTCACTCCTTATCTCTGGGCTGAGAGCCATGCCACCATAATCAGCATGACCACACACTTTATTGTTTGAACCAGGACACAAGTGAGAACAGAAGAGGACACGAACCTGAGGGGACACTGGACAAACAGGATGGTCCTAGGCAAACCAGGATGGAAGGTTACTTTATAAATAAATGTCTGTTGAATGAATTAACTCAGGCCTGTCTTACTTGAAGGATTTTAACTACCACATGCCATTGAGCAAGGCATATTTACAAAACTGAATTTTACTGACAGGATGTGTTTGCTTAAAAGCCATGCTTCTAAGTGTTAATCTACAATTCACATTGGACAGGAATTCTGGTTGCAGTTTTATCATCACACAGCCCAGAGGGTGGAAATGCAAATTAAAGAAATGCTTTGAATTTAAAAAAATAATAAAGAAAGAAAACTCTTTCAGAAGCCTAAGTCATTATAGCCTGTAATTGGGGTACAAGATGGAATAAAATTTCTATTGTATCAGAAAAAATGATAAAGGAATAATTTCTATCATTCCATTCTTGAAAAAATAACAGCATTTCCAGTGAACTTTCATAGCAATGATGGTCTTAATTACCCATCCCCTTCTTGTGAGCCAAATGCCTTTTCTTTAGGCATTGACAAACGAAGTAATTTTCTTTTTTTTTTCTTCTTCTTCTCCTGCCTCTTCCCCTCTTTGTCCTTTCTTTTGTCTCTCCTCTCTTTCTTTCAGATAAACAACTAGAGTACATCCCATTCCTAAATGAACGTCCCCGATGTCATGCTGTGGAACAGTGCAGACCCTCCCGGGAAGCCACTGTGTGTGCCCCAAATATTCCTGCAATGACAGCATCTCTGAGGGCTGAAAAAAATCTTGTCCTCTGGAATCAGGCATGGTGGCTCATGCCATCAGTTCCAACAACTTGGGAGGCAGAGGCAGGAGCACTGCTTGAGGGCAGGAGTTCAAGAGCAGCCTGGGCAACACAGTGAGAACCCTAGCTCTACAATCAAATGTTTTTAATTAGCTGAGAGCCCCAGCTATTCAGGAGGCTGAGGCAGGTGGATTAGTTGAGCCCACGAGGTGGACAGTGAGCTATGATTGTGCCACTGCACTCCAGCCTGGGGGACAGAGTGAGATCCAAGAAATGAAAGGAAAGGAGAAAGGAAAGGAGAAAGGAAAGGAAAAGGAAAGGAGAAAGGAAAAGAGAAAGGAAAGGAAAGGAAAACAGGAAGGGAGGAAGGGAGGAAGGGAGGAAGGGAAAGAAAGAATGGAAGAAAAGAAAGAAAGGAAAAGAGGGAAGGAAGGAAGAAGGAAAGAGAGGAAAAAGAGAGAGAGAAAGACAGAAAGACAAGAAAAAGAAAGAAAGAAAGAAAGAAAGAAAGAAAGAAAGAAAGAAAGAAAGAAAGAAAGAAAGAAAGAAAGAAAGAAAGAAAGAAGGAGGAGGAAGGGAGGAAGGAAGGAAGGAGGGAGTGAGGGAAGGAAGGAAGGAGAAAGGAAGGGAAGGAAGGAAGAAGGGAGGAAGGAGGGAAGGAAGGCAAGGAGAGAGGGAGGGAGGAAGGAAGGAAGGAAGGAAGGGAGGGAGGGAGGGAGGGAGGGAGGGAGGGAGGGGTAACCTTGTCCTTCCACAGTAGTGCTCCTATAGTACTGCCTCTCTAGCCAGTGGCCACCCTCTCTTGGTCTGAACACCTCCTGCGGCCCAGAGACGACAGCCCATCCATCTCTGAGAGGAGGCTCACGGTGGCCGTGGAATCTGCAGCAGCATCAAGAGCATCAAGAGGGATTGCTCACTGTGCTGGCTCTATCACTTCTCAGCTGTGTGGCCTTGACAAGTCATTCCACCTCTCTGTGCCTCATTTCAGAGGTTACAAATGGAGACCCTCTGATTTCTATTTGACCTATTCAGTGTTTTCTTTATTTTTTTTTAAGAACTGAATTAAACATAAACTTTTAAAATCTGAACATTTCAAATAAAGATGCAGATTTCTGGCTTCTTCAGAAAACCAAGCATCTGGTCACTCCTGGCTCAGGTTCCTGCAGGACAACAGCTGGGTGCTGGCTGCCCACCCTGGCTCAGACAGGTCCCACTTGGAAACCCGGGAGCTCATGAGCAGAACAGGCACTCCTCTCATTCATGTGCCTGCTGTCCCTAGAAGGCAGCCAAGCTGGGTATCACCACATATACCTACAGTACAACACTCATTCTGTTGGTAGGAACTGTGCTTCTGGGATATTTCCTTTGCCTAGAATGTTCTCCCAACCAAATTTATTCTTTCAAATCCTATCTGTCCTTCAAGGCCAAGTTCATAGACCACCTCCATCACAAAGTTTCTGTCTACCTTCCCACCACTCAAAATTTGAAGCAATCTTCTTCCATGACCCTCCCCTAACTCCTGGGCATAACCCTGCCACACCACTTTTCACAGGCAGCCTTTTACTCCACTTAGTTGTGAACACATCACATATGCGCATGTGCGTGCACACACACATACACATACACACACACACACACGCACACACACACGACTGCAGAAGTCTTGCTGGTAGATGCTTCAATTCATCTATGTTTGTCGGTTTAGCACAATCTCTCTATGGTGGGCAGAATAAGGTCCCCACAGATGCCCACATTCTACTTCCTAGAACCTCGGAAAGGGGACTTAAGGTTGTAGACGGAATTGAGGCTGTCAATCTCTGACCTCCAGATGGGGAGATTATCCTGGATTATTTGAGTGGACCCCATGTAATCGTAAGGGACTGAGTCAGCGTGATGGGGTGTGAGAAGAACTCAAACAGCCATTGCTGGCTTTGAAGACAGGAGGTCATGAGCCCGGAAATATGGGCATCTCTAGAAACTGGAGAAAGCAATGAATAGGTTCTCCCCTACAGCCTCAAGAAAGAACTATCCCTTCTGACACCTTGTTATTAGCCTAGTGAAACACACTGTAGACAAAAGACATCTGACCTCCAGAACTGCAAGAAAATAAATGTGTGTTGTTTTAAGCCACTGGAGATGGTAGTTTGTTATGGCAGCAATAGGATACTGATATTCCCTCTTTCCATACAGTAGTGCTCAACATATTCCAATGGATGCTGAATCTGATAGCATCTTCTTTCCCTGGGTCCCATAATCACATCAGGGCAAGGCTGTGTTATATATGTCACCCCATGCCGTTGAGTTACTAGGGTATATGACTGCATTCCTACTAACAAAGCAGCTTGTAAAAGAGAGAACAGCTGGGAGACAGGAAGAGGGAAGAGTCTTTGGCTTCAGAAACTAGAAGTTAGAATCATGGACTACACTTAGCTATGGTGACCTTAAGTAGTGATTTCACCTTGAGAAGTCTCAATCTACTCACCTATAAAGTGGAGCTAGCAGTACCTCCTTACAGAAGAAGGAACTGGTACACTTCAAGCATGTGGTCACGAGATTTATTTCAAATGCTTAGCACACACATGCATACCACATACTCATGATGAAACTCCTAGGACAGCATTTCTACCCACTCTCTGCTGCTGATAGTAGGTTTTGTAACCAAGGAAATAACTTTCATTCTCAGCCAAGAGATGCTGGGGTGGTGATTAGCCCCAGGGCATACTCGTTCCCAGGGTCCTCCTGTTACATGAATAATACATATAGAGCCCAACTCCCTGTTTCCTTTCCTGTAGTACTGTGTAAACATAACTAAACATAACTCCTTCTGTTCCAAATCACTGTCTTTAACGCTTTTCACTGCTTTCCATACCACACCATGTGCAATGCAACTTTTCAGGTCCTCACTTCAAGACATGGAGTCTATTTCTGCATTACTTGCATTCAGGCTGAATTGGAGACCTGATCTGACCAATAAAATATAATGGGAGTGATGTTTCTTGGAACCCTGCCACTATCGACGACCAAGCACAGGTTAGCCTGTTAGCAGATAAGAGATCGTGTGGAATAGATGATACATCCCAGCCAAGACCATTATAGACTGGCCAGTACCTAGCTGAACAACCCAGCTGACTGCAGAGACATGAGTGAACCCCTCTGAGATGATCTAACCCTACCCCAGGTTAGCAGAACTCCCCAGCTGACTTGTAGACACATTAAGTAATATTAAAAGGTTATTGTTTTAAGCCATTGGTTTTCAGGGCAATTTGTTATGCAGCAATAGCTAACTGATACACTGCCCTCCTTCCTTAGTGACTGAAGCAACATCTAAATCACATGTTGACATGATTAATGAGTTAGTGATCAGGGTCCTGTTAACCTTTAAGTCTTTCAGAAACCATAAAAAATGGCCCTTCTGAAGAGTCTGATTGGAGTCATCCAAGTTAGAGACTAAGATTCGTATGTCACTTCATGAAAAGAACCAAGCTCCTGACCTCCCCTTCTTGGCTATCCAGTGTCTGGAAGCTAAAACATCAAGGACAACACATGAGAGAGAGAGGAGATGTTTGGTAAGATCCTAGCAATCTGCCAAGGAACAAGTAGGGGCTCTTTCTTTCTTGCTGTGTAGACATTTCTGTTGAAACAGCATCCTTCTAAATGAAGCTAATGTGTTCTCTTGAGCAAGAAAGAAATTGGATGGATTCATTTAAATTCAGCAAACTGTGAACAAAGAGTAAACTCTATACAAGGAATAACAAGAAGAGTCACTTGTGCCATTTTCAAGTTATATGCATTAGAAGTGTATCATTCATTCATTCAACAAACATGAATGAAGCATGTCCACGTCCATTTACAGCAGAAAGCAGACAGGCTTCCCTAGTTAGTTAATGGCCACTTTTACATTCCCTTTTCCATTCCACAATAAAAATACCATGGGCAAGAAAGTAATTTAAATAAACAACTTTTCACATTCATAAAGCAATAGTTGGGACAAGAAGAAGAATTGGACCAATTGGGGTGCAAATCCTACCTCTGCCACTTGTGCAGTGGATAGTTTCTTATTTTCTCAGCTTCAACTTCCTCTTCCGTAGAGGAAGAATAAATAGTCTTACCTTGTAGGGACACTGTGATAATTGAATGGGCTTCCATGTGGAGTGCCTGGCACTTAGCAGGAGCTCCATAAATGTTGGTGTTTTCCTCCCTTTACAAATGGCCAACACCTTGGAAATCAATCTTAGTTACTACAAGTGTTAATATCTGCTCCTTTCTTTTTGCCTGTTGGCAGTCACCCAGGCTCTTCCTTTGGTGGCACAGAAGTGCCCATCTGTGAAGTGGGCTGGGGGTCTCTGAAGATGGGCTGACAAATGTAAATGCCACCCTCCCCCTTCCCACAAGCTCAGGCAAGCCTCAGGGTGTTCCCGACTGGCTCCGGTAGGTGCCATAGATGCCAAGGTCCTAAGAATTACCAAACAAAAAACACCACTAAGATTGTCACTGACCAAAGGCACACCTCAAATTCAAAGTAAAGATCTAGAAATAATGCAGCCCCTCCAACAGACCCAGGGTGGGAGGAGGGAGTCTAATTGACAGGATGTGCATGGTGACTGTTGGAATGTTTGCTTTTTGTTGTCAAAAGGCCATCTGGAGTATGGGAAACATGCAGATCAATTTCCTTGGCTCGCAGGGCCACTCCCAACAGTGGGGATGCAGAAATGCTGACCGCCTGCTGGCTTGTGCAACATTACCAACAGCCTATCATGCTGGGAGAGGAGAGAATGTTTTATTAGTATTTTTAACAGGAAAGTGCAAAAAATCAGAAGCACTGCGATACTACTCCTTTTACACTTCATCCTAGCTGTCTGAAAATTCTAAAAGGATATTTTAGGGTAAAGCCAAAGTTTTAGCTGTCTTAGAATGATGTTTTAAACAACATTTTTACTATGTTACAGCACATGCTCACTGTGGAAAACATTCTTAGAATGTTTTCAACAATTTTTTACGGCCGGGCGCGGTGGCTCAAGCCTGTAATCCCAGCACTTTGGGAGGCCGAGACGGGTGGATCACGAGGTCAGGAGATCGAGACCATCCTGGCTAACACGGTGAAACCCCGTCTCTACTAAAAATACAAAAAACTAGCCGGGCAAGGTGGCGGGCGCCTGTAGTCCCAGCTACTCCGGAGGCTGAGGCAGGAGAATGGCCGGAACCCGGGAGGCGGAGCTTGCAGTGAGCTGAGATCCGGCCACTGCACTCCAGCCCGGGCTACAGAGCAAAACTCCGTCTCAAAAAACAAAACAAAACAAAACAATTTTTTACTATTACAGAGTATGCTCATTGTAGAAAAATATTTCTCTAATAGAAAATACAGAAGACAATGAAAATCTTCATAATTACACACCCCATGAAATCACTAATATAATATCCAGTAGCAATTTTTTCCACTTCATATGTAACCAGCTTTTTCACTTAAATCTTGAACATATTACATCAAAATTGTCAATGAACACTACTTTGAATGATTAATAACGTTCCATCACACTATGTCCCCAAATGACTTAACCATTCCATTGGCATTGGCTACTGAAACACATCATGTATATTACTCATTGTGAGCCATGCTGCCACAAAGACTTCTAATCACGCAATCAAAGGGTCGGTCATGCAGGTGGTGACATGTCTCTTTTACTCACCACCATTTACCCAAAGTCAAGTACAAGGTCTGGAACTCAGAAGAGACCAGTATATATTGTTTTAATACATGAACCCTGTTACACTTTGTTTGCTGGTTTTTCATACTGAGTCAAGCTGTGTCACCCAGGCTGGAGTGCAGTGGCACGATCTCGGCTCACTGCAGCCTCTACCTCCCAGATTCCAGCGATTCTCCTGCCTCAGCCTCCCAAGTAGTTGGGACTACAGGTGTGCACCACCATGCTCAGCTAGTTTTTGTAGTTTTAGTAAAGACGGAGTTTCGCTGTGTTGGCCAGACTGATCTTGAACTCCTGGCCTCAAGTGATCCACCCACCTCGCCCACCCCACTTGGGTGATCTCTTCCCAGCCTGCCCTTACCCACCTGAACCTGAACCCCAGCCATAAATATATCCTCATGAAAATGTCCTTAGCCCTCATTCCTACAGCCCTCTCCTGCCAGTCAGAGCTGTAGCTGCCCCCCTGAATTCATCCCTAAAGGAGCACCTGGTCTCAGTGCCATTAGCACCACCTTACATCACTCACCTGCCAGGCAGTAAGCTCTTCAAGGAAGAGCCCGCATCTCATTCCTCTCTGGGTCCACAGTGTCATTCCTCTCTGAGCCCACAGTGCCCAGAGCGGGCCTGGCAACTAGTAGTGTGCAGTAACGCAGGCTGGATGAATTAATGAAATGCTATGCTCGCCCTAAGATTGCACTGTTGAATCAGACATCACTGAGGGCAGAAAACATAGCTGACCCTTGAACAATGTGGGAGTTAGGGGCGCTAACTCCCTATGCAGTCAGAAGTCTGTGTACAAATTTGACTGCCCAAAAACTTGACTACTAGTAGTCTACTGTTGACTGACAGCCTTACCAATAACATAAACCACAGATTAACATATATTTTGTATGTTATAAGTATTGTATACTGTATTCTTTTAAAGCAACAGGGTCTCTCTCAGTCACCTAGGCTGGAGTGCAGTGACGCAGACACAGCTTACTGTAGCCCTGAACTCCCAGGCTCAAGCGATCCTCCTGTCTCAGCCTCCCGAGTAGCTGGGACTGCAGGTGCACACCACCATGCCCAACAAGTTTTTTAAATATTCTGTAGAGATAATATCTGGCTATGTTGCTCAGGCTGATCTTGAACTCTTGGGCTCAAACAATCCTCCCACCTAAACCTCTCAAAATGCTAGGATTACAGGCACGAGCTACCATGCCAACCAATGATTTTCTTAATGGTGTCTGGAAACTCACCTGCTGGCTCTTGGTTGGCAGAAGCCGCTTCTCTTGTTAACTTGACATGTTTAAAGCTAAACCTCTTTCTGAAATTGTCAAACCATTCTTTGCTGGCGTTATATTCTTCAGTTTTAGATCCTTCACCTTCCTTTTGCTTTAGTTTTCATATAGTGACTGCTTTTACTTGATTCATTACACGCTATGGGTATGCCTTCCTTGTGGCAATCCTGCACCCATATAATAGCTGCACTTTCAATGTGAGATAAAAGGTATTTCACAAAAAGTACAAGGTTTTCATGCCTGCTGGTGTAGCTACACCAATGGCTTCACAAAACTCCCTGTTTTTACATTGGTCCTTTTTCTTGAAATGGCAGGCAACCAACTGCCCTGCAGACCTCAATCTAAAGTACATATCAAGCAATTCAACTTTTTCTTGTAATGTCAGGACTTTTCTCTGCTTCTTGGAAGCACTTCCAGCATCACTCTTAGCACTTCGTGTAGGTCTCATGGTGTTTTTCAAAGTATTGCACTAAACATGATGAAAAATATCCCAGAACTGCAAGAGATTACTATTCACGGGTGATACACATTTAGTGGGGCAACAAGCTGCTCACCCGGAGATTATTAGCATCACATGGCATTTTAAGCAGATACTCGAAAAACTTGAGCTCACAACATCAATAGGAGGTGGCTATGAAATTTTTAGAGTAGTACAATATATACTAAGTTTCATGCAGCTACGATTTAATAGAGCATCTTCATATTTGTTTACGTTTCTTTTGACTTCAAATGGCACCATGTACAGTCTGTGTCTGTGAGTACGTTTTGATAAATGTTAACATTTTATAATAGATTTGTATATATTTTACGGTAGTAAGTGATTAGTCTCTACATATATTTTAGGTATTCATGAAATATCTTTTTCTTAATTTTGTCAGTATTTTTAGGCCACACAAGTTTTTCTTCTGCAAGTTTTCTTCAAATTGTTGAAAATCTCCAAAATTTTTTCCAATATATTTATTGAAAAATACCTACATATGAGAGGACCTGCATAACTCAAACCCATGTTGTTCAAGGATCAACCATATATGGTGTTTATTTACATTTGTTGTTCTTTCCTTTGCCCTCTTTTTATTATTTTTCCAATATTTTTATTGAGATACAATTCACATAACATAAATTCAAGATGTGATACAGTTTGGATCTGTGTCCCCCACCCAAATTGCATGTCGAATTGAAATTCCTATTGTTGGAGGTGAGACCAGGTGGGAGGTGACTGGACCATGAGGGCGGTTTCTCACGAATGGTTTAGCACCATCTACTTGGTGCTGTTCTCGGGATAGTGACTTCTCACGAGATCTGGTCATTTAAAAGTGTGTAGCACCCCCCACCATCCCTTGCTGCTGCTCCCGCCAGATGAGACGTCTTCCTAAGGACTCCTCAGAAGCAGAAGCCGCTATGTCTCCTGTGGAGCCTGCAGAACCATGAGCCAATTAAACCTGTCCTCTTTATAAATTACCCAGTTTCAGGTTTTCCTTCCTTCCTCCCTTCCTTCCTTCCTTCCTTCCTCCCTCCCTCCCTCCCTCCCTTCCTCCCTCCCTCCCTTCCTTCCTCCCTCCCTCCCTCCCTTCCTTCCTCCCTCCCTTCCTCCCCCCCTTCCTTCCTCCCTCCCTCCCTTCCTCTCTCCCTCCCTCTCTTCCTTCCTCCCTCCCTTCTTCCTTCCTTCTTTCCTTCCTTCCTTCTTTCCTTCTTTCTTTCTTCTTTTTTTTCTTTTTTTTCTTTTTTTTGATGGAGTCTCGCTCTGTCGCCCAGGCTGGAGTGCAGTGGCGCAATCTCCGCTCACTGCAAGCGCCGCCTCCCGGGTTCACGACATTCTCCGGCCTCAGCCTCTGGAGTAGCTGGGACTACAGGTGTCCGCCACCACACCAGGCTACTTTTTGTATTTTTAGTAAAGACAGGGTTTCACCATGTTGGCCAGGCTGGTCTCAAACTCTTGACTTCAGATCCGCCCACCTCGGCCTCCAGAAGTGCTGGGATTACAGGCGTGAGCCACTGCACCCAGCCTCTGGTATTTCTTTATAGCAGTGTGAGAATAAACTAGTATACCATTTTAAAGTGTACAATTCATTGAACTTGAGCATATTCACAATACTGGGCAACCATACCTCTATCTAATTCTAGAACGTTTTCATCACTCCAGTAAGAAGCATTGTACCTGTTAGCAGTCACTCTCAATTCCACTCCCTTCTCCAGCCATTAATCTACTTTCCATATCTATGGATTTGTTTATTCTAGACAATCCATATAAATGAAATCATACAATATGTGACCTTTTCTGACAGACTTCTTTCATTTAACATAAAGTTTTAAAAGTTCATCCATATTGCTGTATGTATCAGTACTTCACTCCTCTTACGGCTCAAAAATATTCCATTTAAGGATACACCACATTACGTTTATCCATTCATCAGCTGATCAACATTTGCCTTACTCCTTCTTGTTGGCTATTATGAATAATTCTGCATGTTTTTGTGTGAATACTTGTTTTCAAGTCTCTTCAGCATGTATACCTAAGAATAGATTTGCTAGATCATACTGTAATTCTATCTTTAATTTTTTTTTTTTTTTTTTTTTTTTGAGATGGAGTCTCGCTCTGTCGCCCAGGCTGGAGTGCAGTGGCCGGATCTCAGCTCACTGCAAGCTCCGCCTCCCGGGTTTACACCATTCTCCTGCCTCAGCCTCCCGAGCAGCTGGGACTACAGGCGCCCGCCACCTCGCCCGGCTTGTTTTGGTATTTTTTAGCAGAAACGGGGTTTCACCAGGTTAGCCAGGATGGTCTCGATCTCCTGACCTCGTGATCCGCCCGTCTGGGCCTCCCAAAGTGCTGGGATTACAGGCTTGAGCCACCGCGCCCGGCCTCTATCTTTAATTTTTTTAGGGACTGTCAAGCTGTTTCCACAACCCCTGCACCATTATACATTCCCACTAGCCATGTATAAGGATTCCAATATTTCCACAATACTGCCAATATTTGCTATTCTGTTTCATTATTCCGTCCTATTGAGTATGAAGTAGTGTACCATTGTGGGTTTGATTTACATTTTTGTAATTACTAATAATGTTGAGCATCTTTTCATGTGTTTATTGACCATCTGTATATATTCTTTTGAGAAACATTTATTCAAATCCTCTTTTCATTTTAAAATTGGGTTGCCCTTTTATTGTTGAATTATAAGAGTTCTTTATGCATTCTGTTTATTAGGTCTTTATCAAATACATGATTTTTACATCGCTTCTCCCTTTCTATGGGTTGTTTCTACCCTTTCTTGATAGTGTCCTTTGATGCATAAAGATATTTAATTTTGAAGAAATCTAATTTATATTTTTTATTTTTGGAGTCAACTGTAAGAAGCACTTGCCCAAGGCGAAATCTGGCATTGGTATCAGGGGAATACTGGCATCACAGAATAAGTTCGGATGTGTTTCCTCCTTTTATATTTTTCAAAGACTTTGAAAACGAATGGTGTTAATTTTCATTTAAATGTTTGTAGAATTTATGCAAGAAACCATCTGGCCCTGAATTTTTCTTTGTTAAAAGTTCTAAAATTATCAAAACCTTTTTACTTGTTATAAGTCTATCTAGATTTTCTATTTGTCCTTAAATAAGTTTTGGTAGTGTTTGTGTTTCTAGAAATTTCATATAGACCAATAGAGCAGAACAGAGACCTCAGAAATAACACCAGACATCTACAACCATCTGATCCTCCACGAACCTGACAAAAACAAGCAATGGGGAAAGGATCTCCTATTCAGCAAATGGTGCTGGGAAAAGTGGCTAGCCATATGCAGAAAACTGAAATTGGACCCTTTCCTTACACCTTATACAAAAATTAACTCACGATGGATTAAAGGCCGGGAGTGGTGGCTCACACCTGTAATCCCAGCACTTTGGGAGGCCGAGACGGCAGATCACAAGGTCAGGAGATCGAGACCATCCTGGCTAACACAGTGAAACCCCATCTCTACTAAAAATACAAAAAATTAGCTGGGCATGGTGGCGGGCACCTGTAGTCCCAGCTACTCAAGAGGCTGAGGCAGGAGAATAGTGTGAACCCGGGAGGCGGAGCTTGTAGTAAGCCAAGACAGCGCCACTGCACTCTAGCCTGGGTGACACAGCGAGACTCCGTCTCAAAAAAAAAAAAAAAGATGGATTAAAGACTTAAATGTAAAACCCAAAACCATAAAAGCTCTGGAAGAAAACCTAGGCAATACTATTCAGGACATAGTCATGGGCAAAGACTTCATGATGAAAATGCCAAAAGCAATTGTAACAAAAGCCAAAATTGACAAAGGGGATCTAATTAAACTAAAGAGCTTCTGCACAGCAAAAGAAACTAGCATCAGAGTGAACAGGCAACCTACAGAATGGAAGAAAATTTTTGCAACCTACCTATCTGACAAAGGTCTAATATCCAGAATTTACAAGGAACTTAAACATATTTACAAGAAAAAACAACCCCATCAAAAAGTGGGCAAAGGATATGAACAGACACTTCTCAAAAGAAGATATTTATGCAGTCACCAAACATATGAAAAAAAGCTCAACATCATGATCATCAGAGAAATGCAAATCAAAACCACAATGAGATACCATCTCATGCCAGTCTGAATGGCGATTACTAAAAAGTCAGGAAACAATAGATGCTGTGGAGAAATAGATGAGGTTGTGGAGAAATAGGAATGCTTTTATACTTTTGGTGGGAATGCAAATTAGTTCAACCATTAGTAGAAGACAGTGGGTGGTGATTCCTTAAGGATCTGGAACCAAAAACACCATTTGACCCAGCAATCCCATTACTGGGTATATAACCAAAGGAATATAAATCATTCTGCTATAAAGACACATGCACACATATATTTATTGCAGCACTAGCTACAATACCAAAGACATGGAACCAACCCAAATGCCCATCAATGATAGACTGAATAAAGAAAATGTGGTACATACACCATGAAATACTATGCAACCATAAAAAAGAGTAAGATCATGTCCTTTGCAGGGACATGGATGAAGCTAGAAGCTATCATCCTCAGCAAACTAACACAAGAACAGAAAACCAAACACCGCACGTTTTCACTCACAAGTGGGAGTTGAACAATGAGAACACATGGACACAGAGAAGGGAACAACACATACCAGGGCCTGTTGTGGGGTGGGGTTGAAGGGAGGGAACTTAGAGGACGGGTCAATAGGTGCGGCAAACCACCATGGCACATGTATACATATGTGACAAACCTGCATGCTCTGCACATGTATACCTTTTTTTTTTTAGAAGAAATAAAGAAAAAAAAAGAAATCCGTCTATTTGATCTAGGTTATCTAATTTATTGGCATACAATTATTCACAATATTCTCTTACAATCCTTTTTATTTCTGTAAGGTTAGTAGAAATGTCCCCACTTTTATTCCTAATTTTAGTAGTTTGAGTCATCTTTCTTTCTCAGTCAGTCCAGGTAAAGGCTTGACAATTTTGTAGATCTCTTCCAAGAGCAAACTTTTGGCTTCATTGATTGTCTCTATGTTTAACCTTCTCTAGTTCCTTTATTTCCATTCTAATTCATAGTATTTCCTTTCTTCTGCTTGTGTTGGATTTAGTTTGTTCTTCTTTGTCTAGATTCTTACAGTGAAAGATTAGGTTATTGATTTGAGATCTTCCTTGTTTTTTTTAATGTAAACATTCAACTATAAATTTCCCTCTGACCACTGCTTTCACTGTATACTATAACATGGTTTTTTTAATTTTTATTTTTTATGGGTACATAGCAGGTTTGTGTGTTTATGGGGTACATGAGATGCCTTGATACAGGCTGCAATGCATAATAATCACATCACAGAAAATGAAGTATCCATCCCCTCAAACAATTATCCTTTGTGTTACAAACAATCCAATTATACTATTTTAGTTACTTTAAAATGTATGGTTAAACTATTTTGACTGTACTCACCCTGTTGTATGATCAAATACTAGGTATTAATGATCACATCATGGAGAATGGGATATCCATCCTCTCAAGCATTTATCCTTTGAGTTACTAAAAATCCAATTATATTATTTTAGTTATTTTAAAACATACAATTATTACTGATTACAGTCACCCTGCTGTGCTGTCACATAGTAGGCCTCATTCATTCTTTCTAACTATTTTTTGTACCCATTAATTATCCTCTGGTAACCATCCTTCTACTCTCTATGTCCATGAATTCAATTGTTTTGATTTTTAGATCCCACAAATCTATGATAAATGCATACCATGAGTTTTGATACACTGTGTTTTCATTTTTATTCACCTCAAACTATTTTCTAGTTTTGGTTATTTAGGAATGCGTTGTTTAATTTCCACATATTGGTGAATTTTCCAGCTTTCCTTTTATTATTGATTCCTAACTTTTTTCTGTTGAGATCACAGGCATACATGGTATAATTTAAATATTTTTAAACTTAGACTGTTTTATGGTCAAACATTTGGTCTATCTTGGAAAATGTTTCATGAGCGCTTAAGTAGAATGTGCATTTTGCTGTTGTTAGGTGGACTGTTATATACATGTCCATCAGGTACAGTTCATTTATATTGCTCAAGTCTTTTATTTCCTTGATGATATTCTGTCTAGTTGTTCTTTTCATTTTTGAAAGTAGAGTATTTAAGTCTCCAACTATTATTGTTCACATGTCCATTTCCACCCTCAATTCTGTTGCTTTTTGCTTCATACATCTTGGGGCTCTATTATGAGATGCATAAATATTTGTAATTATTATGTCCTCTTGGTGAGTTGACCTTTTTATTATTATATAATATCCTTATTTACTCTAGTAATTATTTTTTCTTAAAGTCTATTATGTTTGATATTAGTCTAGCCACTTTGCTTCTATTTTGTTTATTATTTGCATGGAATATCTGTTTCTATCATTTGACTTTCAAATTATTTGTCCCTTGGAATTTAAAATGAGTTTCTTCTAGATAGCATATAGTTGTTTTTCATCCATTCTGCCAATATCTACCTCTTAATTGGAGAGTTTAATCCATTTACATTTAATGTAATTACTGATAAGGAAGAATTTACTTTTACTATTTTTATTTGCCTTCTATAACTCATAACGTTTTATTTATCAATTCCTGTATTACTGCCTTCTTTTTGTTAAATGTTTTATAGTGCACCATTAGTAATTTATTTGTTTCTCTTTATATATACTATTATTTTTTGTAGTGATTGCCCTGGGTATTATAATTAGCATCTCAATTTATAATAATCCAGTTTCTATTAATACTACTTAATTTCAAACATATACAAAATCTATGCTGCTATATCTCTTCATTCATCCCCTTTATGCTGTTTTTACAACACATTATAGATTTATTTATTATGTGCCTATCAATATAGATTTAATAGCTTTATACAATTTTAAAAACACATGGAATAAAAAGAATTGCAAACAAAAATACATTTATGCTGTGTCTCATTTATCCATGTAGTTAACTTTACTGGTGTTCTTAATTTCTTCATGCAGCTTTGAGTTACTCTATACTATCCTTACATTTCATTTCTGAATGATTCTCTTTACTATCTGTTGCAAGACAAGTCTGCTAGTGACAAACTCAATTTTTGTTTATCTGGAAATGTCTTAATTTATTCTTCATTTTTAAAGATAGTTTTTCAGATACACAATTCTTGATTGACAGTAGATTTTTTTCAGCACTTTGAGTACGTCATCTCACTGGCCTCCACAGAGTCTGATGGGAAATCAGCTGTTAATCTTACTACACATGATGAGTCACTTCTCCCTTGCTGCTTTCAAAATTCTCTCTGTGTTTAACCGTGACAGTTTAATTAATCTCGGTGTGGTTCTTTTTTAGTTTATCTTACTAGGGATTCACTGAGCTTCTTGGAAGTATAGCTTATTGTTTTTTGTCACATTTGGATTACTTTTTACCATTATTATCTTCAAACATTATTTTTTCTCTTTTCTCTTTCTCTTCTACTTCTGGGGTTGCCATTATGGTTGTGACACTTGATGCCACTTCACGTGTCTCTAAGACATTGTTCATTTCTCTTCATTCTTTTATTTCTGTTCCATTAACTTTAGCGGTCATCTAACAACTATAAAGAGATTTCCTTAAACTCTTAGAACCAAGAAATCTTCCAGCATTTGCAGAAGAGCTTTGGGTCTGTGAGAGCACACCCTCAACACTCAGCCAGATAATTGACAGCTCTGCCTTAGCCTTCACTTCCTGCTGGCACAGACCCTCAAAGTTAGGCAGATGTGAAAGTCTGGGACTTCCTCAAGTCTTTCTTGAGGCAGGTGCACAACCCTGGGCATGCACATGAACCTACAGATTCCCAGGAATAGAGAGAAGCTTTTGAGCCCTATTTCCCTAAGTATCTCATTTCCCAGAATTTCTTCTAAAGCTTTTTAGTCTATTGTTTGCACCAACTATTATCTATCACTTCATGCAATAGTGACTGAAATATTTTCCTGTAAATGTTTTAGACAATTACCCTTCTCCTCCCAAGTAGCATGGGAAAGTTCCAAGTTGAGTAAAATAAAGATTTTACTAGATTCCAGCTAGTCTTCTTCCAGAGAGCTAACAAACATACCAAGTAATTATAATTCTGTGTGAAAAAGGTCTCTTCTGCTGTCTCTGGTACAAGGCACATAGGTTGTTATTTTCAAGGCTAATGCTGAGCTAGTAAATGGGGAATGAGACTAGGGTAAGTTAAAATACCACAAAGCTTGATGTTCTCAACAAAGTTCAGCTGCTTTTCTTGAATAAGTGCCTCTTGGGTTGTCTAAGCTTTTAGTTAATCTCCAGAGTTCCAAAAAAGTTACTTCTAACAATTTTATCAATGCTTTTTTATTGCTTTTATGAAACTATGGAATTTCAGAGTTCTTTACTCTACCATTTTCACTAATGACCTGTTGGTGTTTGTTTTGAACATAGTAGAGAATGCACCTGCATGTTATTGGGTGCTTCCTTAGAACCATCCAGAGCCATGCTACCAATGTGTGTTTTCTAGAACATCAGTTCCATGGGGAAATAACCAGTACAGCATCCCGTGGCGAAATGTTTGTGACATTAACCTTAAATAAAGTTAAACATGTCTCCTTACTGTACAATTTATCAGAATCCTTAATATGCTATATTGTCAATCCTATGCAGCTTCAAGAAGAGGAAAGAGTATAAAGATAATTACCATAGATAACTGTGGGCCAGGCACTGTGCCAGACATTTTATATTTATTATACCATTTGTTATTCATACCAGCATACAACATATTTCCCATTTTATAGACAAAGAAATGGAGGCATAGAAATTTTAAGTAAAAATTTACAACTGGTAATTTCCAGAGACAGAAATTCAATCAATTAGCTTCCAGGCTGTCCTATAAGTCATACTGCAGGATTTCCCTAACTTAATTTGACCACAGAAACATTTGTTCAGAGAATCTTGAAAGTCCATGTGTCTCAGAGTACATTCTGGAAAATGCTGAGTTAAAGCACAGTTAATAACTGGGGAACTGATTTGTGCTTTCTCAACACTTTTACTGTCATGAATCATGCCAGAGGCCCTTGCTACAACATTAAATATTGATTGAAAAATGGGGCATGGAGTTGTTCAACCTACAGATTATCATTACAAAGGAGCTTCTATATTTTAGTGTCTCCTCTGGCATAAGCATTAAAAGTTGTCTTTAAAAAAAATTCTACTCTGAGACAGTTTAAAAATATAATTTTAATTTATGAAACAATACAAAAACTAAGTGGACTAAGTTCATCTTACAGATTTGTTTTCCTCAATTTTTTACGGAAGTTACTTTTTCCAACAAAAGAAAAAACAATTGTTCTTAGCACAGAAATATTTGAAAATAAACATATTTAAAGAAATATAAAATAAAAATCTGAACACCTTGCATTCAGAGCCAGTTTCTGTTACCATAACTCAAGCATTCTGAAGATCTTATTTTCTTTTCATACTTGGAATCTTGTCATAAATATTTTTATTATAATCAATGTATCACCATTACAAAATCTTCATAAATATCATTTTTTTCATGTCTTCAAAATATTCCATTTTAGGGAATGATCATAATTTACTGAATATTTCCACTCATGTTAACTATCCAGTTTATTAACCATCTTTCACTGCTGTAAATAATGCTGTCGTCTTTTGTAATACAGAAGTTTGGCAGAAGGCGCTCAGCCAAACACACAGAGATGTCAAGCTACATGTGGCAGCCAGTTCTCCAATGCAAAGAAGGGAAGTCAAAATGGGGTAAATATGATATAGAGAGGTTTGTGGAAATACTGAAGAAATTCAAAAATTCACCAAAGCAAATTATATCTAAAATATGAGATATCCAAGAAAACTACAAGGATGTAAATACAGAGGTTGGAGGGACAGCAATTACTAAAAAGTAGTGTTGCAGAGAGAAACAGACATAGAAAGTATAACAAATCAGGTAACAGGCTGGGCATTGTGGCTCACACCTGCAATCCCAGCACATTGGGAGGCTGAGGCCGGAGGATCACCTGAGGTCAGGAGTTCAAGACTAGCCTGGCCAACAAGGTAAAACCCTATCTCTACTAAAAAATACAAAAATTAGCCAGATGTGGTGGTGGACACTTTTAACCTCAGTACTCGGGAGGCCAACGCAGCAGAATCGCTTGAACCCAGGGGTCAGAGGTTGCAGTGAGCTGAGATCGTGCCACTGTACTCCAGCCTGGGCAACACAATGAGACTCTGTTTCAAAAAAAAAAAAAAAAAAAGAAAAGAAAAGAAAAGAAAAATAGGTAACAGAAGAGTAGTCTATATCTAAGGAAGCAAAATAGATACTATCTCTTCCTTTTGTCATTTAAACACAGGTGAATAAAGAGTGGCCCAGTTACTACTTATGTACACACTGAATACTGGGAATAATTCTAGCCTTTAATAGTTTAAAATAGCAGTAAAGTCCATGTCCCTTTATTGAGCATGTACTATTTGCCAGTCTCTGTGTAAGGGGCTATATGAAGTCCATCTGATTTAATCTTCACAACAAAGCAGATGTAATTATAAACAAGTGACACATTCAGAAAATTGGGCTCAAAAGTTGAGTAACTTGCCCAAGGTCTTTCAGAAACATGTGAATGAGCCAAAGATGAAAATACAACTCAGTCAAGAGTCTGTTTCCTTCCACAATCAAGTGAACTTTGTTCAACACACTCCATAAACCAAAATGAAAACATCTCCCAAACAACATGAACCAAATCCATTTTGAAAAGGAACTATTAATTAAAGCTAAACTTTAGTCACCCCAAGGTCTCTCCAAACAAAGTCTTAAAGTTGAAAAAATGTTAGAGCCTTAAAACTGCTCATAATCATTTTCTACTTTAGAAAATCAAGTTCAAGAAAATTATCTGAAAGACAGAGGCAGTGATATGCACTAGAATGTTTATCACACTACTTACAGTGGCAAATAAAATGGAAATAACAGAGCCAACAATAAAAACTAGGTAAAACAAAGTGTTCATTTGTTGTAATATTTTGAAATCACTAAAAAACTATGTAAAAATTGCTATTGTTCATGGAAAATACATACCAATCAATGGAAAGTTGAAAAGTGGAATGTGAAATTGCATTGCACAATGAACACATTTTCAAAATATCTATGCATAGGAGAGAAAAAAAAATTTCCTGGGAAATAAAGCAAAATTTAACATTGGTTCCTACTCAGAGTTAAGACTAGAGTAGTGGAGTTTTTTACTTTGTGATTTTGGGACGTTTTCCAATTTTTTTTACTATGAACATGTACTACTTTCATGACAGAAAAAAACTTAATGAGTATTCCAAACAACAAAAACACAAAGAACCTAGGTAGACAATGCACTGAAAAGGAAATGCACACATATTCACTCATTGTCAAAAAGTTAGAGCTGTCATTACATTTCCAGCAGGTAATAGCTAGGGATATAGGAATGAATCAGATAGACAAAAATCGCCATGAAAACAGGGCTCTTTCCTCAACAAAGGACTGCAATTCCTGCTAACTGCTTCACAGACTTCATAAAAAAAGTCTTTTCATAGGCTGTTTGGAATACTTCACCTGTGGATTCCTTAATTAGCACATGAATACCTACAATGCTCCATCTGCCTCATCCCTGTCTCCCTGGCCTGAGGTTGGCCATCTGCATGCACCTCCATGAACTTGCGCAAGTGTGAACCTCTGCAGAAGACTCATGAGCACATGCAGACAGCTGACCTGACTCTGTAGGATTGAGAAAAGTCACAAAAACTTAAGAATGTCAGGATACCTCCTTTGGGACAACAAATGGGAGGCTCTCAGTACCTGGCCTGAATCTGCAGGATTAAGAACACAATCTTGGCCGGGCGCGGTGGCTCAAGCCTGTAATCCCAGCACTTTGGGAGGCCGAGGCGGGTGGATCACGAGGTCAGGAGATCGAGACTATCCTGGCTAACATGGTGAAACCCCGTCTCTACTAAAAATACAAAAAACTAGCCAGGCGTGGTGGCGGGCGCCTGTAGTCTCAGCTACTTGGGAGGCTGAGGCGGGAGACTGGCGTGAATCCGGGAGGCGGAGCTTGCAGTGAGCCGAGATCACGCCACTGCACTCCAGCCTGGGAGCACAGCGAGAGTCCGTCTCAAAAAAAAAAAAAAAAAAAAAAGAACACAATCTTAAGAAATCCCTCCAAGGGAGAAAAAAAAAAATATCTAGAGCAGGTAGACCTGTATATAAGAGTTCTAAGAAAGCCTAAAAACTCATAGCTGAGCTGACTACTGCAGGTGTTTCTCTGCTAAAATGAGACATTAAAAATTGGGAGGGGACTGCTTTTTCAAATGCAAAGACAGAAAGCCAAGGGTGCCAGAAACAAACAAACAAAAAAACAGACAGTAGGATAGTAGTTAACAGGGATTGGGGGTTGGGGAATATAGGGGCTGTTGGCTAAACGGTACAGACTTTCCCACATAAGATAAAACCATTCTGGAAATCTATTGGTACAGCATAGTGAATAGAGTTACTAATAATGTATTGTAGGCTTGAAATTTCCTAAGTGAGTAGATCTCAAGTTTTCCCACCATATACACAAAAAAGGTAACTATGTAAGGTGATATATATGTTAATTAATTTGATTATGATAATCATTTCAGTGTATGTATATTGCAATATCACATTGTACACCTTAAAAATGTACAATTTTTATTTGTCAATTATCTCAATAAAGTTGGAAAAAATATCTGCCTTATAATAGCTTAATTTTAGTGGGGTTGTAAATGACAATTAAGAATAATAAGAAAAGCATATATTAGTTAGGTGCAAAGTGAAATATCAGCAAGAGTGAAAAGCTGAGAAAGGAAAACCAGAGAAGGGCTCCTTGAGAAAATGACGTTTCAGAAAAGATCTAAAAAAAGCAAGGAAGAAGTAGTCGTGCAAGTATCTGGGAAAGATACTTTCAGGTGGAGGAGAAGCAAGTGCAAATGTCCTGAGGCAGCACCTGAGTGTTCAAAGAACAGCAAGAAAGCAAATGTGACAGCAGCAGACAATGAGATCAAAGGTCCTGAGGGAGGTATGGCCTTGGTATATACAAGGTCCAGCAAGAGAGTGATGGAGAAAGTAGAAGACAATGGCGTCTGAGAGGTGGCAGGGGCTTGATCATAAAGGGCCTTACGAGAATTTGATCCCTGGGCTTCTTCACTGAGAGTAATAGGGAGCCACAGAGGGTTCTGTGCACTGGAGTAACATGATCTTAGTTACGGTGTAATGAGAAGACCCCGGCTGCTGTGCTGAGACCTGGCTGTGGGGCGACCAATCAGGAAACTACAGCAGTGACTCAGACAAAACAGCACAGTGGCCTGGCCCAGCTGGGAACAGTGGGGGTCATGCAGAGGGATTCGTCATAGACGGAGTGAGAAATGAGGGGTGGAAGAGAAATCAAAGCATAAAGGATGACCCCAAAATTTTGACCTGGGCCTCTGGAAAGATGGAGTTTCCATTAACTGCAGGCAGCAGCTGTTTAAGGGTGAAGGTAAATATTTCAGTTTTAGACACATAGTAATAACCATGTATGAAAATTTTCTAACTCTCTAAGCAACAAGAGTCTCATTTAAACCAATGAGATTGAAATTTTGCCTTCTTAATGAGCCAAACTTTAAAATATGTCTCTCTGCTGGCTAGGATGTGGTAAGCCAAGCACTGGCATAAATTTTATGAATAATAATTTGGGAATAAAGTCAAGACTGTTAGAAAAATGCTTATAAATTTCACCTTGTAAATTTCCCTTCAATAAATGTATACTAAGAAAACAGCAAAAAGTGCAAAGTTTTATGTACACAATTTATACATTCTTAGTTCTAAAAATAAAACACTGGAAAGAGCCCAAACATCCAACAATAGGAATATAGTTAAATAAATTACTGTATGCCCCAACGATGGAGTATTCTGCAGCCATTACACATTTTTAAGAGTTTAAAACATATTCTGGCAATACAAAATGTAACGCAGTGTGACTAGAATACAAAAAAAGTTGACTAAAAAAAGTTTGGAGAGGAATTGCTAAGGCATAACAATTGTCTCTGAGTGGTGAGAATGCTTTTTTCTTCTAACTGCAGCGTTGTCAACATTTTTACTTTCATTTTATATTGAAAAGACATTTTACTTTTAACAGAGATAGTTATTCTAATTTCATGGGTGGTTGTGACAGAAACTGAAATACTCTAAAACCTGTGCTAGCATCAGTTTCACTATGACACTCTTTTCCCTGCGCTGGCCGCCTTCTCAAAGGCAGAGTTTGATCTTCTGGGAGAGGAGTAATAGAGGGTGGAGGGGGTCTTCTGGGAAAGGTGGGCAGGGGAGAAAAGGGGAGGCCAAGGCCAGGCAGGGAAACTCTGGCAACCTTGACTTGGGAAGCAGGTAGGTGGAGGGTGCTCCATTAGTCTCCAAAATTCTCTCTGAATCCAACAAGGAGGCATCCCAAGTAATACTTAAATCAGAGTGAACAAACGCCACCAGGAGATGCCAGACAGAATGCAGAGCTCAAACAGGTTCGGACGTAGTTGAATCCCTAATATTCTAGACCCCCAGAATTTATCAATATTTGGCTACTGGGAAAGATTCACCTTGCACATATTAACTTCACAATAATGTGGCCTTGCATTTTACCTGAATGTTTAGCTTCCTCTTTTCATACCATGTCAGTTTGTTTTGTTTTAGTCTTTGTTTGTTTTGTTTTTTCAGGCTAACAGACCCTAGTTTTTCTACCCTAAAGCCATTCTAATTTCTTCCCGGTTTTCTTTGACAAAGTTCTAGAGAGTGAATCCTTGTTGATCCAGGACAAATATGGAAGTCCAGTACATTTTGGCCAGTGATTGGTCCAGACTGTGGACACATGACCTACTTATGACCAATGAGTTGCAAGGGTAAGTCTGCACCTAGCTTCCAGGAAGTATTGTGCCCCCTGATAAAAGAGGCAAGAGAAGAAAAGGCCCCTTTCCTCCTTTCAGCTCTTCCTGCTCTGGACACTGTCATGTGGGGATTTGTGGGGGCTGTGGCAGCCATGTTGAGATGTTGAGAGAAGAGATTCGTGAAAAAGCCCATAATCAGACAACAGTGCAGCAGGACAGAAAGAACCAGGGTTTTCAATGACATTATTGCATCCTGGGCCACTTCCTTCTGGACTTCTTGTTAATTACACAAGAAATATCCTCACAATTTAAGTTATTATTTGTTGCCTTTTTTATTACCTGAAAACAAAAGCATCCTACAGGATAGGAGCTCCTGCCATAGAGTCTGCCCTAAAATAGGCTTGAAATTGTTAAAATGTTTGGGATTCTCCAGGGCTCTAAGACTCCCTGATGTCATAAGGGAAACCTGATTTCCTGCCTTCCCCCACTGCCTCTTTGCTATGGATTGCAAAGTACTGGAGTTGTTATATAAAGCTGCCAGGTGTCTTAGGCTAGGAAATAGATAAGAGGTATTTTGAGCATCTAACCTTGGCTGCAAGGGAGAAGAGATCTGGGGAAAACGGCTGGGGAGGTGTACCCACAGGAAGGCTGTGCAATGGGGTCAGCGAGGGAGAGGCTCTACCTCAAGCACCCATTCTGATTGCTGCAGAGAAGCTTCCTGGAAGTGTCTTAAAGAGAATTCCAAAGCTGTTTTGAGTTCAGTGGGTGTCTGCCCTCACAGCTGGTTGGGGAAACTGTGGCAACGGCAGTGACATCTAAATGCCTAGGGTGAGACTAGGGGATAAGGAAGCACCATCGAGAGGGTTGAACTGAAAAACGAAATGCCTCCGTGCAGCAGGGAGATGGACAAGGTAGTAAGATAATATTTCTGCTGATATTCCACTTTGTCTCTCTTTGGTAAACTGACATGGGAGACCATGTTAAATGTACAGTACACTAGCAGACTCGTTTATTCATTCAACAAATATTACATAAAAAGGAATGACTGCCACACAGTTTTCTAGTTGCTGCATGTACAGAAAGAAAAGTGGCAGAAAAGGTTCTTGCCCACACGGCGCTTACAGTTCTGGGATGTATCTCAGGTAATCTGGAGTCCTCCACATAAAAGCATAGTCTGTTGAGAAGCTATCACTGCAGATGAGGCCTGAACCAAGGAAGCCTCCCTTTGTCTCTCCTCTTTGAACTTCTTCCCCCAGTGACCTAACTTTCCATAACAATACAAAGGAAGAAAATTCACTGCCTAGTAAAATTTTACAATGATGGAATAAATATTTCTCTTTTGATCCAGACTTAGTTATAAAAAAAGTCCAAGGATCCTATGATATCAGTATCTGCTCTCAAAATTGTGGCCACTGTAACTGTGGCAAAGATTTATGCATGCGAAGTTTATCAGCATTTCCATTTTTCAACCTGTAATTACCACGTACAGAGTTCATCAACTTAAAATTCAACATATTTTTAGTACCTTTTCCACAGCATTAGCTGAAAAGAAGCGAAATGCAGGTTATGTCGGTATAGATCAGTCCTGTGAATATGCAGTATTTACTAGCCAATGAAAAAACAATGTAGAAAAAATGCTTGCCAGCAATAAAGAGCAACAAATTGTGATTCAGAAGACATTAAAAATGCCCCTATGCTTTTGTCTAGTAATTCCACTCTGGGGAATTGACAACTGTAAGGAAATTATCATGAATGCAAGGTAAAAAATTTATAAGCAAACATGACCAATTTTGCATCATTTATGAGAAAGAGGAACTAGGAATAAGCTAAATGCCCCCAAAATAGGGGACAAGTGAAGAAAATTACAGTACCTCCTTAGGATAATATGCAATTGTTAAAATAGAACATTAATCTATTATTGGGGTAGATTGGATTATTTCTTCCAATTCTTCACTCCTCCGTAGTCGTACTCTACATTCACATGGATGCTGTTGACTCTTGGTCAGCACAGTATGCTTCCCCACCCTTGACTTTGGGTTCTCTTGGTCATGTGACTTTCTTCAGCCAATGAAATGGTAACAGACATGATACAAGCAGAAATGTGAAATGTCCCGTACAGCTGGGCTTATCCTCTTAGCACTTCTGCCATTGCCATGAGGAGCACTTAGTCCATGTTAATTTTGCATTTCCAGCCAGGGCTACAGTCCCATAGATGCATGAGCAACAAATAAATGCTTATTGCTATATGCTAATGAATTTTGGGCTGGTATGTTATGCTGCAAAAACTGACTGAAACAATCAGGCAAACATGTAATTACATGGACCCTTGCACTGTGCAAGGTAGAGACAAAGTAATACATATTTAATGAAAGAACAGGAGAATGTTTACATGACATTGTTAAGTGGAAAATGGAATAAAAAGTGAATTTGCAGAATAAAGAAAAAAAACCTGTGCTTGAAAAGAGAGCAATAAGAAATCTATCAAAATGACCATTATTGACATTTTCAGGTTTCCTAAATTTTTCAATTTTTTTTATAATAAGCATGTATTTTAATATAAAGAATCAAAATGCTGCACCAAAACTAAATTTGGTTAAGATTCAATTTATCCAAAGATAAACTAATATTAAAAGGAGGAGAAAATAAAATTGTACACAAGATGGACACAAGGGTTAATGGCTGAAATGAATTATGAACATACTTAGATATATTTTTAAGAAATCAAAAACACAGCAAAAAGATTGAGAAACATTTACAAGGCGATTTTCACACAAGACATATAAAAAAGTGAATAAAAGTGACATTGTCAAGGAATCAACGTCATGGACATTAATAAAACCTTCAGGTTTCATTTCAAATCCACCAAGTTAAGAAAACAAATTCAACAATGTTAAAATTTTTTTGACGAGAAGTTATGGCAGAATGATCACACTTGTGCTGTACTGGTAGCAACAAAACTTAAGAAAAATGGAATGCCAATGTCTTATGAGCTATAAATTATAAATACATTTATACCCTTTATTCCAATAATCACATTGTTGGGAATTCATACTAAAGAAATAACAATACACAAAAATTAATTTCAGTGCCCAAAATGTGCATAAAAGCGCCCCTCAAATCCCTGGTGGTCTCTTGAAATAGGTATGCATGGGGTGAAACTCCAAGGAGCCCAGTGAAACAACGGGTGAAAAATTGAAAGAGCTTAGTAGAGATTTCAGTAGCTGCCCAGTGTTGCAGACATAGAGTTTTAAGTTCAAATTAAGTGTAGTAAGAGTAAGTACCAAGTCCCAGAAGAGAAGGATATACTCTAGAATAAAAAGCAAAACCAAAAGAGACCCATTCTAACAAAGCCTAAAACCACATATCTAAAGATCAAAATGAACTTCCAGAAATTGATTTCCTAGTAGAATAAAACTGAACACTCTTCAGAGGAAGATAATCTAGTAAAAAACACATAACTGAGAGATACAATATCTGAAATAAAAAGTTCATTGAATAAAATAGTGTAGTATTCATTAAAACATTCTGAAATGATAATGCTAGCTAATATTTATTGTGCCAGACATATGTTTAATGCTTTACACATGCTATCATCTATAATATACCATCTACAATATCTAGCATACAAAGAAAATTACTTGGTATGTAAAGAAACAGAAGAATGTGTTTCATGGTAAAGAAAACAACATCCATAGAAAGAGACCCAACATGATTAAGATGTTGAAATTAGCAGAATTTTTAAAGAATTTGTAGGAAAAAAATAAATACAGTGGACAAAGGCATGAGGAATTTCAGCAGAGATATAGAAATTTTGGGGGAAAAATGCAAGTCTGAGAACTAGAAAATATAATATCTCAAATTTTAAAATTCATTGACTAGAAAGAGAAGGGTGGACAATGAAGAAGGGATCTGTGAACTTGATAGATCAATCAAAACTGTATCCAAACTGAAGCCAAATAAGAAAATATATTTCATGCACACACATATACACGTACACACACAAATGAACAGAATCTCCAGGAGTCTATGGAATGCTATCAAGTGGTCTGAAATACATGTTACTGAAGTTCTAAAAGGAAGAGAGAGACAAATAAAAGGGTGGGGGATGTGTGAGACGAGAGAGAGAATGTGGCAGAAAATAGAAAAAATATTGGCTGAAAATCTTCCAAATTTGATTTAAAATATCAGTCCACAATCCAAAAGGCTCTGCAAACCCTAAGAAGAATAATAGCAAAGAAAACCACATCTTGATATATCATAGGCAAACTGATAAAAGATAAAGAAATATTCAGGAATAAAAAAACACATTACCTACAGAAGAACAACTATTTGAATGATGGTTGACTTACCAGAAAAAACAAAGTCAAGGAGATAATGGAATGATACCTTCAAATTGCCAAAACAAAAAAATCAACCGAGAATTCTACGTCCAGTGAAAATATTCTTCAAAAATGACAGTAAAATAAAGATGTTTAATTAAATAAAAGCTGAAAACATTTGATCCTAGCAGGCCTGTACTATCTGAAATAGTAACAGAAATTATTCAGGCTGAAGACAAATAATATACGGTAAAATTTTGAATCCATAGGAAGTAATTAAGAGCACTGGAAACGTTATATATGTGGGTAGATACAAAACATTTTTCTTTTCTTAAAGAAAAACCTGGTACTTAAAAGAAAAAATAACAATCACATATGATGAGTTTTATATTACATGTAGAAATAAAAATATATTACAAAATAAGAAAACAAATGGGAAAATGGAATTATACTATTATAAGTTCTTAAACTTTCATTTATATTAGCATAATAAGGCAAGTAAGGCTGTGATAAATTAAAGATGTATGTTGTAAATCCCTATAGCATCTTCAGCTTAAAAGCCAATAGTTGTGATTGAATTTTTAAAAATCATTAGATTAACAAAAAATACGAAAAGGAAAAATAGAGCAAAGAACACAGAAAACAAATAGAAAACAGAGAGCAAGGTGATAGAATTAAATCCAACCACATCAATAATCATATTAAATATAAATAAACCAAATACTCTAATTAAAAGGCAGAGGTTTCCAGGCAAAATACAAAAGGAAGATCCAACTATATGCTATTTAAAGTAATGCTTGTATTCAAAGATACAAGCAAATTTAAAAGCTGCTGTGATCATATTAATAGCAGCCATGTCAAATTCAAAACAAGCAGTATTTTCAGAGATAAAGAGAATACTTTATAATGACAAAAGGGTCAATTCATCAGGAACACAGTAATCCTAAATGTGCATATAATTATTAACAGAATTTGAAAATACATAATCACTGACAAAATTAAATATAATAGAAAATTCACAATCATACATAAATATGTTAACACCTTTTTCTCAGTAATTATCTTTTTAAAAAGCAAAAAAACTCCGTAAGGATATGGGAGACTTACCCTAAGTGAGATTTATGAAATACTACACAAGCTATAGGATATATATTTCTTTCAAGTGAAGATGGCATGTTTGCCAAGGTAGATCAAATGCTGAGTTATAAGTCTGAATAAATTCCAAATGATTGCAAATAAACAGAATTGGGAGTGGAAGCCTGAGACAAATGACAGCAGTGAGTCTGTCTGGACTCCTGTTCTAGATTTCTCAGTGTCTTGGTGTTGAAATGATGAGGTTGAAAGACGAGAGTGAAGGGACATGAATGACAAGAGCACAGGTAAGGGGTTTTTTGCAATGTGCAAAGAAGAGAAAAGAGTCAAGAATGACTCTAAAGTGTGAGCCTGAGGAACTGAAGGAATGTAATCTCTACTTGCTGAAGTAGGAAAGACTGAGGAAGGGGTACATTTAAGGATAGGAAGAGAAGCAAAGAGTGCAATTGGAGGCTTCTACTAGATTCCCATGTAAAAATGTGGGATTGCCAATTAAAATTTTGAGTCTGCAGGGAAAAGTTGAGCCTCCAACACAGAGAGAGTTGTCAGCGTAGAATATACTAGTGGTATTTGAAAAAACTATTACTTTAAACTCATCCCAAACTAACACCCTATTTGAGAACCTCTGCCCTATAGGTTTCAGCCATAAATTTATATCAGAATCTAACACCGTATTCCCATTAATTACAAACAGACTGTATTCCCATTAATTATAAACAGATAAATGCATCCAGAAAGATGAGGAGTCAGGGCATCTCACATAAGGGTCACTAGGGGGTGTAAGACAAGAAACAAATCAAATTGGCAACCTGCAGGCCAGGGCCTGATCTTTTGTTTTGTTTTCTGCCTAAGAAAAAAAAATGTTTCTAAATTATAGTTTTGTTTCTCTCCCTACCCATCACATCACAGAAATTAAAGGAACTGGTAAAATGTAAGTTCTGAAAGATTTATAGCCACAGTTTAAGACCATGATACCTCAGAAAGATCAGAAACATTTGTTATTTTCTGGAAGAAATAAAATGCCAATGCAAATCACTTTCAAATGCAAATCCTAAGCAAGCATAATTCTGCTTAATGCATGAAAGGTGTGTTCTGCTAAGCTCCTTTGATTCTCCAGGAAGATTGATGGCGTAATTATACTCTGGAGAGAAGGGTTAAGAAACTGTGTTGAAACTTATTAAATATGACATGCAATGACTTTTCGATTTTGTTTGGAAAGTGTGCTTAAAAATAATTACATTTTAAATGGAATTTATAAATATCTTATACCACTTAAATGAACGGTAGAGGATTCTGCTGCAGTACAATTATGTTGAGTCTGAAAAGATGTATTTCCTATAAGTGAGAACTCACTGGCATTTTCCACAGGATCAAGGAGATAGAAGGCTTGTAAACATCTGTAGGCATATTTTTTGTTCATATGTACATCAACATACAGTGGTTAAAAATAACTGTATACATATATGCAAACATAGCCAATAGTACGGGTGTTTGTGGCCCTCCTCTTTCTTGCAGAGCTAACATGTCTTCCTGGTGACCAATTTCTTCCCCTGCCAAACCATCCTTCAGTCTGCACCTAGCGTGATCATTCCAAACTGAAAACCTGGTCACATCACTCCCCATATTAAAAACCATTAAGTGTCTCCTCATTTTCTACTAACAAAGCCAGCTTCAGGGACCTGCAACCTGTGCCTACAGCATTCTGCGCTCGGAGGGCCCGGTGCTTGTTTTAATGATCTGCTATTGCTCTTCTGTCTTTGAGATTTTGCTCTGGAAGCGATTACCATGGAGCATGCACAGAAGCAGAGGTTATACGCTCAGTGCACCCATCCACCATTCCTCCATTTGCATGCCTAGGAACGCCTTCTTGTGGGACGGCCTTCTGTGGACTCAGGAGGTTCTGTCAGATCCAATGGGAGTGCAAAATGAGTGGGTTTTATCTACAGCTCGGGATACTGACAGCTCTAAAAGGTTGCATGTTCTGTTCCAACCAGAATAACTTGCTTCAAACACAGAGAGGGAGCAATGGTGCTCTGAGAGAATGGAACCGCCAAAGAACTCTACCATATCCTTTCTTATCCGTGTCTTTGTGTCCAAATTCCACCTCTTCACAAGGACACCACTTGGACTGTATTGGGCTCACCCTAACGACTTCATTTTAATTTGATTATCCTGTATCTCCAAGTAAGATCACTTCTGAAGTCATGAGGGTTTGGGCTTCTACATGTCTTATTTTGGGAGACACAATTGAACCCAGAGCATTAGGCATCCAAGCACTTTCCTTGTTTTCTCCTTAAGCACCTAAAATGACAGACATTTTCTAAAGGACAGGGGCTCATTATCTAATCCTCCCTAAGCCCCCATTCCAGCCCCCAGTCTCTCCATAGGGGAAAATACAGCAAAAACAACACTCCACGACACAAAAGTCAGCTTGATCCACATCAGCAGCAACAACATGACCAGAGGACACTGCTCCCCAACCACCGGTTCCACACGACTTGCCAGAGTCAGGCTTCTAAGAACGGGCCTCCGCCTTCCTGACAGGTAGCATGAGGGTTCAGCCAAAGAAGCTTTGAGGGCAGAGTCCATCGGAATGTGCTGTTTCCTAGGAGAATGGAAATGAGGAAGAACCGTCTGACAGCTGGGATGGAATGTGAGCTGGGAGGAAGCCAGAGCCACCTTCTTCTGGCTGAATAAACAGCAGCCCCCTGCCTGCCTTTTCTCCATGTTTTGTGCCTCCTGTGTTGAGTAAGGCATCCTCCTAAATGCTGCACACTGTATGATGAAGCCATCGACAAATGGTTACCTTACTCCGTCCTCACAAGGACCATGTCAGAGTGCATCCCCATTCTTCAGCAAAAGAAACTGAGGCTTGGAGAGGATAAGTAGTTGGTCCAAGGTGACATAGCCAACACACAGAAAAGGCAGGATTTGAACCCAGACTTGCGTGATCCCAAAATCTGTGCCTTTGACCTCCACATAGAATCTTCAGTCATAAAATTTTAATAAACCTTACATAGTATTTATTACTGCCAGACTGTGTAAGCACTTTACGTGCATTAACTCATTTAGTACTGCCACCGATGCATGAAGTACCATTTAACCCTCATTTTACAGATGAGACTGAGGGTCAGAGAGATGAAGAAACTTACACAGATCACTCAGCTAGGAAGTAGCAGAGGCAGCTTTCCTCTTTTTTTTTTTTTTTTAAAACGGAGTCTCGCTCTGTCGCCCAGGCTGGAGTGCAGTGGCCGGATCTCAGCTCACTGCAAGCTCCGCCTCCCGGGTTCAAGCCATTCTCCTGCCTCAGCCTCCCAAGTAGCTGGGACTACAGGTGCCCGCCACCTCGCCCGGCTAGTTTTTTTGTATTTTTTAGTAGAGACGCGGTTTCACCGTGTTAGCCAGGGTGGTCTCGATCTCCTGACCTCGTGATCCGCACTTCTCGGCCTCCCAAAGTGCTGGGATTCCAGGCTTGAGCCACCGCGCCTGGCCAGAGGCAGCTTTCAACACCAGGCAATCCAGCTCCAGAGTCTGTGCTCTTAACCACTACGCTATGTCAGGGGCATCCCTGCTGAAAGATTCCATGATGGACCTGGACAGGGGTCCTGGTACATCACAGATACACATAAGCACAAGGCCCATAGCCTACCTCTAAGCTGGGCTGGAAGGTGGAACGTAGTTTAGAGAGAGCTGCCTAAAACAGCACATGCTGCAACTCCAGTGTCGAAAAGAAAGTGTGGGGCTCAAACTCCCTCAAACTCCCTCAAGAACCTGACGTTGTGAACCTGGGAGGTGGAGTTTGCAGTGAGCCGAGATCATGCCACTGCACTCCAGCCTGGGCGACAGAGCGAGGCTCCGTCTCCAAAAAAAAAAGAAGAAAAAAAAAAAACCTGTCATTACCTTGAACTAAACACAAACCCTTAAGCTTGGCATACCTTGCAGACCTCTCCACAGTTCCAACGCTGCATCTGTACAACTGCCATGCAGCACTACTGCTCATTCACACATTTACAAATCCATTGCAAAATTATCCATGGAACAAGTCACAAACTAAAGGTCTACAAAAGGTTAACAATATCATAGTGGCTGTTGTTAATAATAACATACTATATACTGGAAATCTGCTAAGGGAGTAGGTCTTACGTGTTCTTGCCACATACATATGCACACACAATAGGTAACTATGCAAATAATGAATATGTTAATGAAAAAAATCTTACTACACTGAATATCATTGTTTTGTATCCATCTTAATTTTTGTTTTATTTCATTTTCTATTTATAGGAGTCACAATCTGGCTCCAATTTAAAGCAGAAACATAAAGTTTCCTTGCAAAAAAATTCTATTAAAGTCATGGTCAAGATAGAGAAAAGTATTAAACAATAGTACAGGCAGTACATGGCTATGGTAAAAAATAATAATAATAATTCTGCAGGTGGGATGCAAATTATTGAGTTTTGGGAAAGGCCAACTTGAGGGAAAGAGCTTTTCAGTTATACAGAAAGAAGTGAGACCAAGCACCACAATTATATCACCTGAGACAACTTAGTTAACCTCTTGGAAATCCCAATATCTCCAGGTATAAAATGGAGTGAACAAAACCTCTCTCACATTGTTATTCTAAACATTAGATAACAGCAACTTGGCTGGAACTAGAGGCCATTATTCTAAGTGAAGTAACTCAGGAGTGGAAAACCAAATGTTGTATGTTCTCACTTGTAAGTGGGAGCTCAGGTATGCAAAGGCTTCCAGAGTGGTATAATGAACACGGGACTCAGATGGGGGGAGAATGGGAAAGGAGTGAAGGATGAAAAACTACATATTGGGTACAATGTATGCTACCTCAGTGACTGGTGCACTACAATTTCAGACTTCACCATTATATTAGGTTGGTGCAAAGTTATTGCCATTGAAAGTTAACTTACAATGGATGAATTGTATAGGTTGGTGCAAAAGTTACTGTGGTTTTTGCCATTGAAAGTAATCTACACAATTCATCCACTTTGATATGGTTTGGATTTGTGTCCCTGCCCAAATCTCATGCTGAATTATAATCCCCAGTGTTGGAGGTGGGATCTGGTGGGAGGTGACTGGATCATGAGGGAGGACTTCCCACTCGGTGCTGTTCACATGATAGAGTTCTCATGAGACCTGGTTGTTTAAAAATGTGTGGCACCTCCTCCCTCTCTCTTATCCTCCTGCTTCAGCCATGGAAGATGTGCCTGCTTCCACTTCGCCTTCCACCATGATTGTTAAGTTTCCTGAGGCCTCCCTAGAAGCCATCATGCTTCCTATACAGCCTGCAGAACCATGAGCCAATTAGACCTCTTTTATTTATAAATTACCCAGTCTCAGGTATTTCTTTATAGTAGTGTGAGAATGGACTAATACACACTTGTACCCTTAAAGCTATTGAAATAAAAATAAAAATAAAGATCATATAATGTTATGTATAAAAAATGTTTGGCCCATGGTAGGTGTTTATTAAATATAATTTTATTTTCCCTTTCCCTAGGCTTTCTCCTTTAAATACTGGGAAGGAACCTGTAACCTTTATAAGGTAACACAGTGATTTTTCTTAGCCTTTTCTGATACTCAAGAACCAGCAACTACAATGATAGACACTTTCTAAAGCAGTGGGGCCCACAGGAGACACCTCAAGAGCCATAGATCCAGTCCTTGTGGCGATTACGGTCTTGTGGGGGTGACTGACTGATATGGTTTGGCTGTGTCCCCACCCAAATCTCATCTTGAATTGTAGCTCCCATAATTCCCACGTGTTGTGGGAGGGACCCAGTGGGAGATAACTGAATCATGAGGGCGGTTCCCCCATACTGTTCTCATGGTAGGGAATAAGTCTCATGAGATCTGATGTTTCATAAGGGAAAGCCTTTCACTTGGTTCTCATTCTCTCTTGCCTGCTACCATGCAAGATGTGCCTTTTGCCTTCCACCATGATTGTGAGGTTTTCTCAGCCACATGGAACTGTGAGTCTATTAAGCTTCTTCCGTTAATAATTACCCAGTCTCAGGTATGTCTTTATCAGCAGTGTGAAAACAGACTAATATACTGACTTAATGAAATAGCCACAAGAGTAAATGCAGAATTACAACTGTGTTCAATGCTATGAATGAGCATGCAATAATTTCAGGGGGCCTTCTAGGAGGAATTACCCAGTCTAGGAAGCAGATAAGGCATCTTGAAGATAAGAGGGAGATGACCAAGTCAAATGGGGTAAGATGGAGAGTGTTTCAGGTGGAGAGAACGACACAGAGTAAGGTCCTGGGGCAGGAGTAAACTTTTTAAAAACTGAAATAATGGCTGTGTGGTTGAAGAGTATGAATAACAACATTGATCACAAGAGTAAGAAATAGCTAAATTTATGGGACAGTTGTCATCTGCGAGAGATTTGGCTGAAAACTTTAAGTGCAGTGACTAATTGAACACGCACAGTGAAGGGGAACACAGCTTGCGGTGAGGTAGGAGAGCTGGGCAGGTTTTAGACTACACAGGGTTTTGAAGGATGTGTTACAGGTTATAATCTTTGTCCGGAGAGCAATGGAAGCCATTGAAAAATGTTAAGCAAGGAACTGACACGATCATACTTGTGATTTGAAGCTATTTTCTAGCTGTTGGGTGGGGGATATTCTGAAAGTGCAAGAGAAGACAGGGAGGCCAGTCAGGAAGCCCAGGGGAGTCCACATGAAACGTGATGTTTGAATTGAGGTTGGTGTGGCTGGAAAGACGGGCAGATTTGTGAGCTATTCAGGAGATAAAATCGACATAGCCAGGTGCTTAATTGGATTTAGGGGGATAAGCGAAAAACCTGAGACGCTGGCTTCTGTAACTGAATGGATAATGACACTATACACAAAACTAGGAAATTCTGGAAGAAAATTAGTTCAGTGAAGTCATGTTGAATTTGAGATAATAATTCTTTTGAGATATCCAAATGGAATTATAAATAGGAAACTGGAAGTTTGGAAATCAGAGGAGAAATATGAATTAAGGTAAAAAATTATTGAGTCTGGCCGGGCATGGTGGCTCACACCTGTAATCCCAGCACTTTGGGAGGCCGAGGTGGGCAGATCACTTGAGGCCAGGAGTTTGAGACTAGCCTGGCCAACACAGTGAAACCCCGTCACTACTAAAAATACAAGAATTAGACAGGTGTGGTGGTGCATGCCTGTAATCCCAGCTATTTGGGAGGCTGAGGCAGGAGAATTGCTTGAAACCAGGAGGCAGAGGTTGCAGTGAGCCAAGATCGCACCACTGCTCTCCAACCTGGGCAACAGAGCAAGACTCTGTCTCCAAAAAAAAAAAAAAAAAGAAAAGAAAAAAATTACTGAGTCACTGTCACATAGAAATATATGACAGTTATTAATTTATTGACTCTCAGCTCCAAATCAGATTTGTGATATTGGAGCTGGACCCTGTAGACATTTCTAGACATTTTCCAGCTGGCATTGCCAATAGGCTGCCTATTCTGGCAACAATGCCTTCTCCAGAGACATCTGAATCACAGATTTCGTGGAGAAGGGGGCCACCTTCTAAGTTTCCAAATTCTTTTACGTGTTCACTCTTCCTCAGCCCTAGAGAGACTAGGTGTTTTGCTTAAGTTGCTGCTTCTATACCTCCTAGAGCCCTCTTTGACTCTACTTAGTAGTTAACCTTTTTACTGGTTGACAGTTCTTGGAATTACATTTTCCCTTTTTGAAAACTGGTGTAGGTTCTGAGTCCTGACTGCACCCTGACTGATACAGAGTGACTAAACATGCAGAGGTTGACAAGATCACCTAGGGAGATAGTACAGAAAGCTAAGAGGTCCAACTGCTCAACCTTGAGGAACTCCAGTCTTCGTTGCAAGTGAGAGGAAGCCAGCCTTGCAAAGAAGGTGAAGGAATAGCCAGAAAAGCAAGGGGAAACCTTGGAGGGAGTAATGTCACCAAAACTAAGAGGAAATATTGCATCAATAAAAAATATGCATAAATCTTAAGGTGGAGAAGGTTTTCTTACGGAGAAATACATTTTTATATATTATATATAATTATATTATCATATTATATAAATATATAATATATAAATATATTTTATGTAATATAATAAATATATCATATATCATATATCATATTTTTATACATAATATATATTTTGTGTATAAATATACATATTTATGCATATACATATTTATACACAAAATATAAACAAGGAAAGTTTAATGAGTATTACTAAATTAAAATGAAGACATTTATGATGTCAACAGATACCATAAAGGGCTTGAAAAGTGAAATTGCAAAATAGAATAAAATATTTGCAACACATAACTGACAAGGAAATGTCATGTAGACTATATAAAGAGCTACAAGTCAATCAAAGAACACAGACTTCTAATTAAAAAAATAACAAAGTTATGAACAGGAACGTCACAAAACCAGAAACATGACTGGAAACTTAATATATAAAGACACTTCAACCTCAATAGTGACAAAATGCAATTTAAAACAATGAAATACTACTGCATGCTCAATCAATGGCCAAATATGAAAAGTCAACAGTAGTAAATATTGGCAAGAAAATGAAACGTATGCTGTCTGATAAGTTAGCTAATAGCCACATGTGACTTTGGAACACTTTAAATGTAGCTAACCCAGCTTAAGACATGCTGCAAGTGTAAAATATGCACTCAATTTCAAAGACACAGTGTGAATAAACTAATGTAAAATATCTCAACAATGTTGAGGTTTATTACACAATGAAATGATAATATTTGGCCAGCACTGGTCAAGGCAGGTGGATCACTTGAGGTCAGGAGTTCGAGACTAGCCTGGACAACATGGTGAAACCCCGTCTCTACTAAAAATACGAAAATTAGCCAGGCGTGGTGGTGGGCACCTGTAGTCCCAGCTACTCGGGAGGCTGAGGCAGGAGAATGGCGTGAACCCAGAAGCTGGAGCTTGCAGTGAGCAAGATTACGCCACTGCACTCCAGCCTGGGTGACAGAGTGAGACTCTCTCAAGGAAAAAAAAAAAAAGAAAGAAAGGTAATATTTGGGGTATGTTTGGTTAAATAAAATGTATTATTAAAAATGACATATGTGGTTCCCATTTGTCGACTGAGTCACGTTTCTATAGAACAGTGCTGATGTAGAGCAATGGAAATGCCTACGCATGGCTTGTCAGAGTATAAATTAATATGATCACGTTGGTAAACAATTTGCCATCATCTTATAAAATTTGCACACACGACTATACTATGACCTAGCAGCTCTCCTGTGGCATTCATCCTAGAGAAAATCTGATACATGTGCAACAGGAGACATACACAAAATTGTTCACAGCTGTATGGTTCATAATAGTAAAAAACCAGAAGCAGTACAGTACAATCAGGGTCCGAAGAAAAAATAAATGAGTTATGCTACAGTAACTGAATGGAACAGTAATGAAAATGAATAGATGGCAGCTACTCACAGCAGCATGGATGAATTCTAGAAGTGCAATCTTGAGTGAAAACAGCAAACTATACAAAACCACATTAAACATGCTACCACTTTTATAAATTTCAAAAATAACAAAAACTGGCCGGGTATGGTGGCTCACGCTGTAATCTCAGCACTTTGGGAGTCCGAGGCGGGTGAATCACGAGATCAGGAGATCAAGACCATCCTGGCTAACACAGTGAAATCCCGTCTCTAATAAAAATACAAAAAATTAGCCAGGTGTGGTGGCGGGCGCCTGTAGTCCCAGCTACTCGGGAGGCTGAGGCAGGAGAATGGCCTGAACCTGGGAGGCGGAGCTTGCAGTGAGCCGAGATCGCACCACTGCACTCCAGCCTGGGTGACAGAGCAAGACTCTGCCTCAAAAAACAAACAAACAAACAAAAAACAAACCAAACACTGTATTGTATAGGAGTTCAAAAACGGTAAAGGGAGCGGAGCACATTCAAGGAGCTTCAGGGGAACTGTACATGCTCTATTTCTTCCGCTGGATGGTGAGGTTCATGAGTTGGCTCATTTTTTGTGTCCCAAAAAGACACGACTTACAGTTACCTGCTGCCTTCAAAAACAAAAAGCTCCTAGTCAGAGCTGCTTAATGCAAATGAGGAAAAGCTAGATGTAGTGACGTGAGAAATATGTTATCACTAAGAAAGTGAAGACACCAAGTGTGGACTGCTTTTTCATGAAGCTCTGTGATGAGAGTGAGGAGAGCTGGGTAGTAGATCTGAGGTAGCACGGGGATTAGGGAGAGCTTATCTTTAAAACAGAAGGCGCTCGTGTACAGATAAATACTGAGGAGAGGAGCTCTGCTTCTGGTGGACTGGAGTATTTTCGGTCAATCTTCCTGCTAAGTAAAACTACATGTAACTGCACAAAATACACTTTTGAAAAATCTGTTTGGAGGAGTTATAGAGCTATCAAAGGAAGAAAGAACTTCAGGACAAATATCTGGGAGAAAGGAAAATTCAAAGAAATGGGCACAGCAAGTGGAACCTGCCAATCAGGCAAGCAGATTCCAAGACGGTGAGGCGCTACTTTGGAAGCACTCGCAGGCTTCAGGCGGGGACAAACACTGAACATCGGAAACTACCAAAAAGGAGGAGGCTTGGTAAACACCCAGGCTTTGGTAAGAACACCACAGAGCTACATTCTAGCAGTAAGTGTGAAATATAGACCAGCACAGGACTTCAAACCATTTGAGTCTCTGTGAGGATTTAAGATGACGCATGATTCCTGTTACCTCTAGCACAGATGCCTGCAAAGACCCGAAGGAAAATCTTTCTAGGAAATATAATATCGTCCAAAGCCTCGAATTATCTCTATACTATTTCCTATATAATACCCAGCATGTAATTTTTTTACAAAAAGGCAAATTAGAGGACAAGATAGGTTTAAAATGAAACAATAGACAATGGAAATAGACCCAGAGGGTTACTAAATAATGGAGTTATCTAACACACCTTCTAAATGAACTTGGTTAATACGCTTAAGACATAAAAGACAAGTTTTGAGAATTTCAGCAGAGATTTGAAAGACATAAAAGAGAACCCACTGATAATTCTAGAACTAAAAAACACAATAAATAATATTAAGAAGTTAATGGCTGTACTTAATAGCAGACAGACCTGAAGTGACTAAAAAAGAGATAGGCCAGAAGAAAATATTCAGACTAAAAACAAGGAGAGAAAAAAGAACAAAAGACACAGAAGTATTGTCAAACCCAGATGGGGCTTAGTGATAAGGTCTAATGCCTGTGCAATTTGAGTTTGATCGTGCAAGGAGAAGGGGAAAATGTCAGAACCAAGGTTAAATGACAAAATTAAAATCCTCCAAAACTAACAAAGCCCCTAAGATACAAATCCAAGAAGCACTCACAACAAGCAGAGATGGCCAGATCATTATACCTATGCACATCATCATTAGGTTTCTGAATGGGAATATAAACTCTTAAAAGCAGTTTGGCAAGAAAAACGTACACGCTTAAAAGGAGGAAAAATAGAACAGGCAGCTGTCTTTTGCTCAGAAACAATGGAGGGCAAAAGACAATAAATCATATATTCAAAATGCTGAAGAAAAAACCTACTGACATAGAATTTGATAACCGGCAAAAGAATCACTCATAAGTAAGGTCTAAATAAAGACATTTTCAGACAAGTACAAAGTGAGAAAATTTGTCACTACAAAGCATGCAATAAAAGAAATGATGAAGAGAATACTTCATCAAAGGTAATTAATTCCATCGGAAACTCCTAAGTGAAATAAAAAATAAAGTATAGAATACGTGAGTAAATATAATCAATGATCTAAGGCTCTATATCAAAAACCTAGAAAAAGAACAGTAAATTAAACCAAAAAGTATACAGAAGAAAACTATTTTTAAAAAATCAGTGAATCAAAAAGAAAACAAATAAAAATTAAACCAAAAGTTATTTTTAAATTTAAAAACTGATAAACCAAGAAAGGCCAATAAAAAAAAGTGAAAAAGAAAGCACAAATTACCAAAATCAGAATTGAAAAAGGAGATATCACTACAAATCCTACAAACACTGGAAAAGATAGTAAGATGATATTGTGAATAACGTTATGTCAATAAACTTGAAACTTATCAATAATAACAGTCCTGGCCAGGTGCAGTGGTTCACACCTGTTATCCCAGTACTTACGGAGGCGGAGGCAGGTGGATCATCTGAGATTGGGAGTTTGAGACCAGCTTGACTAACATGGAGAAACTCTGTCTCTACTACAAATACAAAAATAGCTGGGCATAGTGGCACATGCCTGTAATCTCAGCTACTTGGGAGGCTGAGGCAGGAGAATTACTTGAACCTGGAAGACAGAGGTTGCAGTGAGCCGAGATCACACCTTCGCACTCCAGCCTGGCCAACAAGAACGAAACTCTGTCTCAAAATAATAATAACAACAACAGTCCTTCACAAACTCTCCCAAAGTTTGGTAGACTTCCTAATTCTTTTAATGAGATCAGTATAACACTGATACAAAAACTTCATAAAGTCATTAAAAAATGTCTCTTCCTTCCTATTCTCTGATAGTGTTTGTAGAATATTATTATTATTTCTAATGTTTGGAAGACTTTACCAATGAAGACATCTGAGCCTAGACTTTTCTTCACGTGAAAGTTTTATTACAGATTTAGTTCTATTCTGATATTTAAATTTCCCCTGTATTATTTTCAGCAAGTTGTGTTTTTATAGAGTAGTTATTTTGTCCACTTCAAATGTATTGGCATAAAGTTTATAATATCTTCTTATTAAAAAGTTATAAACAAAATATTGGCAAATCAAATCCAAGAATATATCACATCATGATGAAGTGGTGTTTACCCCAAGAATGAAAAGTTGATTTAAATTTACAAATCAATCAGTATAATTCTTGTCTGATCAGAAAAAGGAGAAAGGTCACATATCATCTCAATAGATGCAGAAAAGGGCATTTGTTTACATTCAACTGCCATTACCAATAAAAACTGTCAGCAAATCAGGATAGAAGGAAACATCTTCAGTGTGATAAAGGGTATCTACAATAACAATGCAGCCAATATAATACTTAATTGTAAAATAGCGAATGCTTTCTCCTTGAGGTTGGGCTGGTTTGGGTAGGTGTAGCAGTCAGGATAGGCGTGGGTACACGGTGGTAATGAGCAGCCCCAAATCTCAGTGACTTAAGATAGCAAAAAGCAGTAGCTCACACCTGTAATCTCAGCACTTTGGTAGGCTGAGGTGGGAGGACTGCTTGCACACAGGAATCCAAGATCAGCATGGGCAACATAAACCCCCAAACCCCAGCTCTACAATTAGCAGCTGGGCATGGTGGCTCATGCCTGTAATCCCAGAACTTTGGGAGGCCAAGGTGGGCAGATTACCTGAGGTCAGGAGTTCGAGACCATCCTGGCCAACATGGTGAAACCCCATCTCTACCAAAAATACAAAAATTATCTGGGCATGGTGGCACCTCCCTGTAATCCCAGGTACTGGAGAGGCTGAGGCATGAGAATCACTTGAACCTGGGAGGCAGAGGTTGCAGTGAGCTGCTACCACACCACTGCACTCCAGCCTGGGAGACAGACAGAGAGAGAGAGACTCTGTATCAAAAAATAAATAAATAAAATAAATAAAAAATAAATAAATAAACCAGCAGGGCATGGTAGTGCGTTCCTGTGGTCTACTTTGTAGGCTGACATGGGAGGACTGCTTGAGCCGGGGAGGTTGGGGCTGCAGTGAGTCACAATCACACCTCTGCACTCCAGCTGGGCGCCAGACTGAGACCCTGTCTCAAAAACAAACAACAAAACAAAACAAAAAAAGATGGCAAAAGAGTCTGTTCCACTCATGCCATATCTTACTGCAGGCTGGCTAGTAGTGAATGTGATCTCTGATCCATGTTGTTCTCACTCTGGGAACCAGACTGAAATAAGTTTCACCATGTAGATCACTGTGGTTGCTCCAAGACAGAGTGATATAAAGTGACACTCACTAGGTCTTCAGTACTTTCTCCAAGATGTGACATATATCATCTCTACTCAAATGGACCAAAACAAGTCACATGGTCTCACATAACTTCAAGGGGACAAGGAGGTATAATTTTGTGCGTGTGTATGAAAGTACAGGGGAACAGGATGTTGGTGAACAGTGATAATGTTCCCACATTCAAACAGGATAATGTCCCGCCTTGAAAGAATGAGATATTTATATTGATGACTTCACAGATGGAGCACTTGTGGGAGATGAAGCAGAGGCCAAAATCTTCAATGCATAAGGGTACTCCGAGGAGGTCACAAAAATCAAGGACTGAGAAGAGGAAGACTCCAGGACTGCTAACAATATTGACATCCATGTTTTCCTTGGTTGGCTCCAGCTAAGGGAATGACCTCAGTCTAACAGAGTCTGTTTTTCTCTTCTTAGGTAATTCAGGTCTGCCTTAACCAGAAATTCTCCTCTGGTATCCTAAACTATGTGTCCTCACTGTTCTCTAAACTAGAATATCCTTTTAGGGTGTTAGGACCCTCAACGTTCCTTGTAGAACAGTTTCTTCATCTCAGTCTGCCATTTCTCAAAGTCCAGATTTTAGCTAAGGGTGTAATGCTAAGAATATCTGTTTCTTCCCATTCTCCCGGAAAAATGCCTAGGCTCAGCACCAGATTATGCTGTTTGATCCTGCTAAAATACTGATCCTTTATCTCCTGAGGCGTTTAAACCCTTCCCTCAAGACTCAACATAAATCCTGCCTCTATCCTAACACCTATTCACTTCAGCTCATACTGTCGAAAAGCCAACTTACCTAGAAAGGAGCAGGCAAAAGCTTTGCCTTCTCTCTCACTGGGAAGAGAGGTGACATCCCGAGTCATGATATGCAACAGTCAGAAATCATCACGGGCTGCCATTTAGCTGTGTCCTATCTCTTTTTGGGAATTTCTTATGAGTTCTCTGTGCACCATGATTAAGAGCCACGAAGCTACTGGCAGTGTAGGGTCCACTCTGAAAAACCAGTTCTCTGCTCAAGCAAGTCTCAGGGTCAAAATTGAAGGACAAGAGTAGGAAGGCTATTCTGGTCTCAAATCCAAGGCATAGTCTCCAATGACTTTACTGAAAATAAATCAGTTTGTTTCTCAACAGCTTCAGAACCCAAAGGAATGCAAGAAATTGGCCCCCAATAAGTGACTGTTTTCATCTTCCATTCAACAGATGGCCGCTCTATGCCCTCGTTGGCCTTATTCTAGGCCTTGCAGATACAAAGGTGGAAAACAACTGAGTGCTGTTCTTTAGGAGGTTGTAGTCTAGTGCAAAAGGTGGACGTGGAATCAAATGATTAAGTAGGATACGCCAAAGGGTCCCAGCCTGTGCTCCAAGGAACACAATAACAAAAGGTATGGGGGATGAATGTTTTTTCTTTCTATCTGCCTGCCCAGCATCCACTTGCCCTTTTTCCGTTGATACTCCAATATCCCTTGGGAAAATTCTTCACATAGACCCTTATTCCAAATGCCTCAAGTGGAGCTGACGCTACCGCCTGAATCTAAAAGTAGGCATGTGACCCAGTCCAGCTGATTAGAGCCTCAAATCTCCCTACTCACAGTAACTGATTCAAGAATACCCAAGGCTCAATTAGAGCCCATCAAAGGCTCTATTTTTCTGCAATAGAAAATGGGACATTTTCTGCAACTACTACGAGAAAGATACTCTCTTTTCCATACTCAGAGTTCTGGAGCTATCGACATGGAGGCTGTGGGAGCCCCGTGAAGAGACAGTCTGCCTGAGAATAAAGCACAGAATCCAGGAATGAAGATTCTTGATATTATAGGGAGCCTGGTTCCAGCCTTGGCTGATGAGATCGACACCTTCATTCATTCACTCATTCATTTATTCAACAAAAAATTACCAGACATCTGTTATGTTACAGGTGTTACTTTAGGCCTTAGGGATATAGAAGTGAATAAACTATGCAAAACCCCTACCTTAAGGAGCTTGCAATTCCTTAGGAAGAAACAATCACATAAGATTCCTCTAATGAAGGCAGTGGTCCCCAACCTTTTTGGCACCAGGGATCAGTTTCATGGAAGACAAATTTTCTATGGATAGAGGGAGGCCAGTTTCAGGACGAAACTGTTCCATCTGAGATCATCAGGCACTGGTTAGATTCTCGTAAGGAGTGCACAACCTAGATCCCTCACATGCGCAGTTCACAGTAGGATTTGCACTCCCATGAGAACCTAATGCTGCTGCTGATCTAATAGGAGGCAGAACTCAGGCGTTAATGCTCCGTCACTCGCCACTCACCTCCTGCTGACGGCCCAGTTCCTACAGACCACGGACTGATACCAGTCTGTGGCCCAGGGGTTGGGGATCCCTGATTTAAGGTACTTGCACTGACTGGAGAAAAACAGACAATAACCAAGAAAATAAGTAAAATAAATATTATGACGGATGGTGATAATTGCCACCAAAAAAATATATAGCAAGGAAAAGGATTTGGAATGACATTTTAAGTAGGGTGATCGATGAGGGTCTAATGAGTCAATAACATTTTCCTGGAGACCCAAAGGAAATGAAAGTGGACTGTCGGGGAGATGCCCTTGGGCAAGAGGGGCAGGTGCCAGGGCTATGGTGTGAGGGTGCAGGGCATGTTGGACAAATAGGAAGGAGGCAGGTGAGCCGGGAGAGACAGAGGGAGGTGCAGTCTCAGAGGGTAGCCGTGGTGGGCATCCATAAGGAGTTCAGCTTTTATTTTCTCAATGATGCAAATTGTGCCTAGGGCTGGAAGGAGGATTTGAGGGTGGACTGAGCAGAGCAGAGGACTGATCTGGCCCATGGCATATTTTAACAGGATCAATCTGGCTGCTGCATTGAGGGGACAGTGACAGGAGTAAGGACAGACCATTTAAAGACTTAGGGAGGTGACTATAATAATCCAAACAAGAGCTATGACCATGGCTTGGACAAGAATGGTAATGATGGAGAAGGCAAGAAATGGCCAGAGCCAATTTGTTCCCCTAAAAACACTCTGTCAGCTCGGGCAACAGAGTGAGACCTTGACTCTAAAAATTAAAAAGTTTAAAAAAATTAAAAATTAGCCAGGCATAATGGTACAAGCCTATTGTCCAAGCTACTTGGGAGGCTGAGACGGAAGGACTCCTTGAGCCTGGGAAGTTGAGGCTGCAGTGAGCTAAGATCCCACCACTGCCCTCCAGCCTGAGTGACAGAGTGAGACCTTTTGTTTTTTAAAAAACAACAAAAGCACTTAATGTTGCTTTTCCATCATTTGCAACTGGAGGAGGCTCAGCTAACATGCCCTATTTCACCAAATCTTAGACAATATCCACAGTAAAGCCACCATTATTTTATGCAACACTTTGAAGAAAAGCAACTCTGCCAATTAATCTGTGGCATGATCCTTTCTCTGCTTATTATATATCATGTGAGCATGAACAGCTGTGACCACTTGCACACAATGAATTACACTTTTGCCTAAAGAATGTGGATGATGGTCCTGTCACAATTACACAATGGCAAATATTTAGCTGTGGTTTAGCTTCAAAGTATTTAAATCAGACTTGTTCTGGTCAGGCAGGTGTTTGCATCTTCAACCTTCAACCAGGCAATGACTAGGTCTGGGAGAGCTTGTTTGTTCACTGGACCATGTCACTCCCTGCTTAAAACCCTTCAGTGACTCCAAAATGCCTATAAGATCAAGTCCAAACACCTGACCATGGCCACTGGGCCCTTTAAGGTCGGCCAGGCATTCCGGGTTCATTTTTTATGCCTTCCAGCTTCATACTCCACAGTGCATGAGTACTAAGCTCCCTCAATGCCCCTACATGAGCCAGGCTTACTCTTTACCATCTGCCTTTGCACATACTCTTCCCTTTCTCTGAAACGTCCTTCCTCCTTCTATCAGCCACGTCTTCCCCCCAGGTAACTCCTGCCATTTCTGCAAGATGCCAGTCTAAAAGAGGCGGCCTTTTCAGATCCCTCCTCCCCACTCTGAGTTAGGGACCCTCCTCCAGGATATCAGCATCGCCTGAGCTCACCGGCGTCAGAGCACTTACACACCCTGTGTTGTCCTGGTGGTTTACTTGCGCTGGGAGCAAATTGTTAACAAATTGCTAACAATTTGTTAACAAGTTAACACTTGCCTTCATTCTCCTCATATTCCTAGTCCCCAGCACAGGAGTGGGGGTGCAGAAAATACGAACAGTAAATGCCTACTAAATAAATGAGTCGGTTGGTGGCAAGTAATACTGTTTTACCTGTACAAGGAAATGTGTGAGAGATATACTGGCAAAATCAAACAAGTTAATGTTTCATTGGGCTGGAAGATGGCAAAATGAGGAGAGCCCTAACCTTATATTTCTTTTTTTTTTTTTTTTTTGAGACAGAGCTTAATTCTTGGTGCCCAGGCTAGAGTGCAATGGTGCGATCTCAGTTCACTACAACCTCCGCCCCCCAGGTTCAAGGGATTCTCCTGCCTCAGCCTCCCAAGAAGCTGGGATTACAGGTTCCTGCCAACATGCCCGGCTAATTTTTGATTTTTAGTAGAGACAGGGTTTCACCATGTTGGTCAGGCAGGCCTCTCCTGACCTCAGGTGATCTGCCCACCTCAGCCTCCCAAAGTGCTGGGATTACATGAGTGAGCCACCATGCCCGGCCTCCTAACCTTGTATTTTAACAAGCACCAAAATAGGCAGTTAACCTTAGGCCCAATCTGCTTATAGAATAAGGAACAGGAAGAGGAAAATCAAAAGGTTGGCTACACCAGAGATAACTATTTTGCCAACGAATATTTTCAAGCTGGGGATAAAACACAAAGACGGTTTTCAGTATAAGGGTGGCAAATTTCCTCTATAAATAAAAGAGAAAGATGCTAGGAAAATTAGCAAAAGCATGACCTTTGGCCCAGGCTAGAACCACAAACCCATGCAATTGAGGGTGATGCTGCATAGTGTTCAAACTCTTATTGCGACATGCAAGAGCCTCCATCACCTCCGTGCCTACCTCTCCTCTGTCCAAAACTGGCTCCTTACCTGTATGTGCTCCAGACTAAAGACCAGGAAAAGCTGGGGCCTCTCAGTGCCCCCAAGACCCTGCACTGGTTTCTCAAAGCCCTTATCACCATGGACGGTCATTCAGGGCCATTAGCCTAGGAACTCCTTTAAGGAAGGCTCTCTTGGGCCTGACACAGCAGGTGCTCCCTTAACCTTGACTGTGTTCATCTATCTTCTTGAGAAGGGTTCTCCAGGCAGGCACGTGAGTAGCACTCACAGCCCTGGGAGTTCTAGAAGCCATCCATGATGTACGCACACAGCCAATGCCCTGGGTAATGATGACAGGCACAGCTTTCAAAGCAGACTGTCCTGCCCCAAGCCCAGCTCTACTTCTTACCAGCAGTGACCAGGACAGCCCCCTTTCTAAGGCAGCCACCTCAAGGGGCATGAAAAGGACTGAGTGAACACTGTGTGCTAGCATGGCTGGAACATAGTAAGTGCTATGTCTCAGCTCTTATCTGGGGCACAGTGGAGACTGCACAGTAGGAAACCAGCTTTGAGAGGCAGAGGGCTCTTAACAGATAACGGCACAGCTCGGTACTGCTTGCATTTATAAGGCAATTTTCACGTGGATTACTAGTGGTTAAGCTTCAAACAACCCTATAAAGTAGCAAGTGGTATCATAACTTACATTTCATAGATGAGGGGACTAATGTTTCAGAGAGGTAAAGTAAGTTTTCCAGGGACACGCTGCACTGAAAAGAGGGTTCTGCTAGTCCAATACTGAGCTCTATCGACCTGAACCGCAAGGACCCAGCCAGGAAGTTGAGATGCGGTTGGAGAGCCTACACCACTTCTGCGCCAGGGAGGCTGCCCAGAGCAGGACGGAACCACAGAGTTTAGCAAAGTTTCCCTGGGCTGTCCTGGGTGACTGAAGAGAGCTGCATCCAACAGGCCCTTGCACGAGACCAAATGCGTCGTGGGCACACGCGCGCGCCCGCGCGCGCGGACACACACACACACACACACACACACACACACACACACACACGGTGCAATACGCTCCCCCAGGCCACCTCCGTCAGCCTCAGGCTCTCAAAGAAATCTCGGTTTCCTGGGGAGCCCGAGCCTAGAAACATCCAGACTAGTCTCCGAAGTCAACTCCTCCCTTCCACACCCCCAAGTGCAGGTTTCCGGTTCAACTCTGAAGCTGCCTCCCCAGTCCCGCGCTAGGCACCGTCCCGACCACTAAACGGCACGAGGTACCTAGGAGTTGCCTCAGCAGAAGCGCCGCGCCTGGCACGGCGTCGGGCACACACTGCCTTCGCTGGGCGAAGTGGCCGTGCCTGGGTCCCCGCGCCGGGCAGCATGCGGTGCCCCGCAGGGCTCGGCCGAGTGTGGTGGAGGGAGGGGATGCCTGGCCCCTGCCCGAGCGGGGCGGCGCGAGGCGGGAAGTCGCACCCCTGGCCCTCTTACCTTCCTCATTCTCGTCAAACACTGGGGGCTTGTGGGAGTGGTTCCCGCCCATATTCCGCCGTTGCTACCGCTGCTACATGCCCGGCCGCTGAGAAGCCGGATGCGGGATGTGGGACGCGCGCAGAGATGCGGGATGCCGGGAGCGCGCCCAGTCCAGGTTGTAGCCGCGCGCGGAGCCCGAGGGGGCCGAGCGCTGTGCAGGGGCGGGGACTGCGTTCCCTTTCTCCTGGGCGCCGCTCGGAATGCGCTCGCCGGGACCCGGCGCCCGCCGCGTCCTCTGCCGTGCCCCGCCTCGGGCTGCGCTCGCAGGTCCTTACTCCGGTGCCCGCCCGGGAACCCGGGAGCTCCTGGCGCCGGGGCCAACGTGCGGCGCTCCTCGCCGGCTACAGCGGGCGGGAGACGCGAGGCGGCGCGGAAGGAGGAGAAGGAGGGGAGGGAGCGGGGGAGGAGGGGACGGGCGAAAGCAGCACGCAGTGGGCGGTGGCAGGGCGGAAGGAGCTGAGAAAGGGATCGGCCCAGAGGAATCTGAATCCCTGCTCGGCCCTCCGTCGGCCGGGAACTCGGTCCCTCCAGGCAGTAAGCGGTTTGTCAGCACCCACTATGGCCAGGCCCCGGCTACGCGCTTTGTTAGCACCATCCCACATCCGCCTCCAACAACCCAGCAGTAAGAAAGCATCGTTCATATTTTAGAGCGCGGTAGACGGAGGTCCAGAAGTAAAGGGGCTCTTAGGTCTGTGGTTAGTCGGCCCTGGCTGCGAAGTGAGTCCCAGGACTCCCCGCTAGGCTGTATTTGCCCATTCGTATTGGGACGGGCAATGGAGTGTCTGCTGGCTCTCCAACTGACGCTGTTCCTCTTAAGATTTTTCTCCGTGTTTAATGAATGAAAGTATCTAGACCTTCTGGGACTAATCTGACCCCTTCATTGTACATGGGGAAACTGAGGCCCAAGACAGCCGTAGTTTGCCCCAAACCATTCTCCCTGGGAATGGCAGGGCATGAGTCTCGGGATTCCCCCCAAATTGGGCAGCAGCCGCGTCCGATTTAGGGGCAAGGCTAGCATCAGAATCCCTGGGCTCCCGCGGCGGGAGCTGGGGAGCCTGGATGGGGAGACACACGCCACAGTTGCGGATGCCTAAGCAATGGGTGCGGCAGATGCGCCCCGAAGCTTGTGGGGTGAGCGCAGGTTCCCAGGACTCTCCCTGAGGGACAGGCAGGTCCCCCTGCCTTGCAGTCCTGCGGGCCCAGCTTTCTAGACTGCAGGGAATCTTTGGCCACATCCTGCCCTCTGCTGGGCGCCTGGAACCACTGTCCGCGCTTTGTTAGAAAACGGGTTCTTTGTGAGTCTCTTCGTCCTATCTCGTCCCCTAGTCCCCATCCCCTACCTGGTCTTTCTCTCCAGTTCTCTCCCCTTCTTTCTTTTTCTTGGAGGAAGGGTGAGGGTAGCCGGGAAGCCTAACACAGAAAACAAAACAAAACAAAAAAACTCCTAAAGGCAATGAGAAAGAACTGAGATGTTCTGAGGCAGGCCCACCCACTATGACCCAGAGCTGGCTCTACCATTTCCTGGCAATGTGTCCCACCTTGGAGTTCTCATCTGCAAAGTGGGCTGACTGATATTAACTCCCTGGGCTGGCTGTGAGAATTATATCAGGTAATATTTATAAAATCAGGCAACAGTGCCTGGCATATAATAAATGATGAATAAATATTTCTTGCCTTTCTTTCCACCAACAAGCATACACTGAGTGGCCAGTGTGCAGCAAGCAATGCCCTGAACACAGAGCTGGCCCCTAGCTCAAGGAGCAGAGGGAGGAATGTGGACAGGCATGGGCTCTGGGCTCATTCTACCCAGGTTTCATTCTGCTTTGCCCCTCATTAGCCAGTTAACTTGGATAAATTACTTAACCTGTTCTGGACTCAGTTTCTTCATCTGAGTCCAGATGGTGCTAATAAGAGTACTTTCCCTTCCTAACGTTATTATGAGGAATATATGAATTGATATTGGTGCTAGGCCGGGCGTGGGGGCTCACACCTGTAATCCCAGCACTTTGGGAGGCTGAGGCGAGTGGATCACCTGAAGTCAAGAGTTTGAGACTAGCCTGACCAACATGGAAAAACCTCATCTCTATTTAAAAAAAAAAACAAAACTTAGCTGGGTGTGATTGTCAGGCCTCTGAGCCCAAGCTAAGCCATCATATCCCTTGTGACCTGCACGTATGCATCCACATGGCCTGAAGCAACTGAGGAATCACAAAAGAAGTGGAAATGGTCTGTTCCTGCCCTAACTGATGACATTACCTTGTGAAATTCCTTCTCCTGGCTCAGAAGCTCCCCGACTGAGCACCTTGTGACCCTCGCCCCTGCCTGCCAGAGAACAACCCTTTTGACTTTAATTTTCTGTTACCTACCCAAATCCCGTAAAACTGCCACACCCCTGTCTCCCTTCGCTGACTCTCTTTTTGGACTCAGCCCGCCTGCACCGAGGTGATTAAAAAGCTTTATTGCTCACACAAAGCCTGTTTGGTGGTCTCTTCACATGGACATGCATGACAGTGATGTCACGCACCTGTAATCCCAGCTACTCAGGAGGCTGAGGTGGGAGAATCCCTTGAACCTGGGAGGCGGAGGTTGCAGTGAGCTGAGATTGTGTCACTGCACTCCATCCTGGGCGACAGAGTGAGACTCTGTCTCAAAAAAAAAAAAAAAAAAAACAGAAAAGAAAAGAAAAAAAAGGCACTGGGCAGAGAGGGTGCTGGAGCTGAGACTGGAAGGGCAAGGAATCAACCGGGTAGGAAGAAGAAAGATGGCTGCCGGTGCAAAGTTCTCCAGGCCTAGAGAGCGGGACGTTTTGCAGAAGCTGGGAGATGTTCCACGCGGCTGGAATCAGTCTTGGAGTGCAGTGTTCAGTGACAGTGTGCATGTGTATTGAGAACTCTCTGTATGTCCAGCTTTGTGCTAACTCTTTGCAGGATACTAGGACCTCCAGCAACCGCTTCACTCCTCTGCTCCCCATCCATAGAGAATATGCCAGGCTCTGGTACTTCAAGCGCTCTGCATGGATTTTTTCTTTCTCACAGCAACCCTGAGAGGTAGGTGTGTCACCATCCCCGCTTTGGAGGAGACTGGGGCACAAATAGGCTAAGCCAACTCAAATGGTTGAGAAGTGCAAAGACCTAAGATTTAAATGCAGAAACTGGCCAGGTGTGGTGTTTCACACCTGTAATCCCAGCACTTTGGGAAGCCTAGGTGGGCGGATCACTTGAGGTCAGGAGTTCGAGACTGGCCAACGTGGTGAAACCCTGTCTCTACTAAAAATACAAAAGGTAGGCCAAGCATGGTGGCTCACACCTGTAATCCCAGAACTTTGGGAGGCCAGGGTGGGTGGATCACCTAAGGTCAGGAGTTTGAGACCAGCTTGGCCAACACGGTGAAACCCTGTCTCTACTGAAAATACAAAAATTAGCCAGGCGTGGTGGCAGGCACCTGTGACCTCAGCTGCTTGGGAGGCTGAGGCAGGAGAATTGCTGAAACCTGGGAGGCAGAAGTTGCAGGAAGCTGAGATTGCGCCATAGCACTCCAGCCCAGGCTCCATCTCAAAAAAAAAAAAAAAAAATTAGCAAGCATGGTGGTGTATGCCTGTAATCCCAGCTACTCAGGAGACTGAGGCAGGAGAATGTCTTGAACCTGGAAGGTGGAGGTTGCAGTGAGCCAAGATTGCGTCACTGCACTCCAGCCTGGCAACAGAGTGAGACTCCGTCTCAAAAAACAAACAAGTAAAAAACCAGAATGTTATTCCCTCACTGTTCTGGAGGCCAGAAGTCAAAATCAAGCTCTAGACGCTCCATGCTTCTTCCAGCTTCTGGTGGCTCCAGACATTCCTTGGGTGGAGGCTGGAGAATGCTGGTCTCTGCCACCATCTTCACATGGCCACCTCCTCTCGCCCTGCGTCGTTTCTTCTCTGTCTCTTGTAAAGATACTTACTGGATTGAGGACCCACTCTGATAATCCAGCATGATCTCTTCTCAAGATCCTTAACCATTTGCAAAGACTGTTTTTCCAGATAAGATCACACATACAGTTCCAGGGGTTAGGACTTCGACATGTTCTAGTGGGGGCCACTGTTCAACCCTTACATCTACCCAGGGCTAAGCTGCTGTCTCAAGGTCATGCGTTGACTCACCACCTGGCACTGCTCCCTGATTTCTACCTGACTTTCCCGTCATCCAGGAGCCCTGCAGGGCAGCCAGAGCTGTGTGCCCCCAGGGTCTTGCTCAGCACTGGTACAGAGTTGATGCTTCACAAATATATGTTGATGGAATGAGTGAATGAGGATGGTTTCAGATGTGTTGAAATGGAGATTTTGTGAGAAATGTTGTGAAATCCACCTCTCTGTTCACCACCAATTGGACCTCCGGACTTTTATTTTATTTTATTTTTACTTTAGGTTAGGGATGCATGTGCAGAATGTGTAGGTTTGTTACATAAGTATACATGTGCTGTGGTGGTTTGCTGCACCTATTGACCCCTCCTCTAAGTTCTCTTCCCTCGTTCCTCACCCCTCAACAGGCCCTGGTGTATGTTGTTCTTCTTCCTGTGTCCATGTGGTCTCATTGTTCAACTCCCACTTATGAGTGAGAACATGTGGTGTTTAGTTTTCTGTTCCTGTGTTAGTTTGCTGAGAATGATGACTTCCAGCTTCATCCATGTCCCTGCGAAGGACATGATCTCATTCCTTTTTATGGCTGCACAGTATTCCATGGTGTATATGTACCACATTTTCTTTATCTGGTTTATCATTGATGGGCATTTGAGTTGGTTCCACGACTTTGCTATTGTAAACAGTGCTGCAATAAACGTATGTGTGCATGTGTTTTTATAGTAGAATGATTTATATTCCTTTGGGTTATACCCAGTAATTTGATTGCTGGGTCAAATGGTATTTCTCTTTCTAGATCCTTGAGAAATCACCATACTGTCTTCCACAGTGGTTGAACTAACTTACATTCCCACCAACAGTGTAAAAGTGCTCCTACTTCTCTACAGCCTTGCCAGCATCTATTGTTTCTTGACTTTTTAATAATCACCATTCTGATTGGTGTGAGATGGTATCTCTTTGTGGTTTTGATTTGCATTTATCTAATGATCAGTGATGTTGAGCTCTTTTTCATGTGTTTGATGGTTGCATAAATGTCTTCTTTTGAGAAGTGTCAGTTCATATCCTTTGCCCACTTTTTATGTGGTTGTTTGTTTTTTCTTGTAAGTTTATTTAAGTTCCTTATAAATTCTGGATAGTAGACTTTTGTCAGATGGGTAGATTGCAAAAATGTTCTCCCATTCTGTAGATTGCCTGTTTACTCTGATGCTAGTTTAATTAGATCCCATTTGTCAATTTTGGCTTTTGTTGCAATTGCTTTTGTTGTTTTAGGCATGAAATCTTTGCCCATGCTTATGTCCTGAATGGTATAGCCTATGTTTTCTTCTAGGGTTTTTATGGTTTAGGATTTTACATTTAAGTCTTTAATCCATCTTGAGTTAATTTTTGTATAAGGTATATGGAATGAGTCCAATTTCAGTTTTCTGCATATAGCTAGCCACTTTTCTCAGCACCATCTATTGAATAGGAGATCCTTTCCCCATTGCTTGTTTTTGTCAGGTTTGTCGAAAATTAGATGGTTGTAGATGTGTGGTGTTATTTCTGAGGTCTTTCTTCTGTTCCATTGATCTATATGTCTGTTTTGGTACCAGTACCATGCTGTTTTGGTTACTGTAGCCTTGTAGTATAGTTTGAAGTCAGGTAGCGTGATGTCTCCAGCTTTGTTCTTTTTGCTTATGATTGTCTTGGCCATACAGGGTCTTCTTTGATGTCACATGATATTTAAAGTAGTTTTTTCTAATTCTGTGAAGAATGTTAATGGTAGTTTCATGGGAGTAGCTCACCACTCCTATTCAACATAGTATTGGAAGTTCTGGCCAGGGCAATCAAGCAAGAGAAAGAAATAAGGGGTATTCAAATAGGAAGAGAGGAAGTCAAATTGTCTCTGCTTGCAGAAGACATGATTCTACATTTAGAAAACCCCATCATCTCAGCCCCAAAGCTCCTTAAGCTGATAAGCAACTTCAACAAAATCTCAGGATACAAAAATCAATGTGCAAAAATCGTAAGCATTCCTTTACACCAACAATAGGCACACAGAGAGCTAAATCATGAATTAACTCCCATTCACAATCGCTACAAAGAGTACCTAGGAATACAGTTAACAAGGAATATGAAGGATCTCTTCAAGGAGAACTACAAACCACTGCTCAAGGAAATAAGAGAGGACACAAACAAATGGAAAAACATTCCATCATCATGGATAGGAAGAATCAATATCATGAAAATGGCCATACTGCCCAAAATAATCTATAGATTCAATACTATTCCTATCAAACTGCCTCTGGACTTTTAAGCAAAGTGGTCAGGGAAGCTTCACTGAGCTGACACCAGAAGGAACTCCAAAAGGCAGTGAGGAAGTTGAATGCGCAGATGTCAGGAATGAAAGTATTGCAGACAGAGGAAGCAGTCAGTGCAAAAACCCCGAGGCAGGAGGGCACGTGACTTCCTCTGGGAACTGCAAGGGACCACAGAGGCTGGAATGTGTGAAGCAGAAGGAGATGGAGCAGATGAAAGAGATGAGAGGTACAGAGCCCACTCAGGCAGAGCCTGGCAGGTGGCTCAAAGACTCGGGGCTTTCTTCTGAATGAAATGGGCACACACTGGAGGGCTTTGAATAGAGCAGTATGACTGACATCATTTCAAAGGACCCCTCCAACTCTGCTGAGAGTAGACTGAGGCAAGGCAAAGGTATGATTGGGAACCCTGGCTTTGAGGCTACTGCAATAATCCAGGCAAGAGATGCTGGTGGCATCAGCACAATGGGAGTTGGGGTGGTAGGGAGAAGTGGCTAGTCCTGGACTTATTTTGGGCTTTTGGTTTTTTGATTTTGTTTGTTTTGAGACAGGGTCTCACTCTGTCACTCAGGCTGGAGTGCAGTGGCACAATCGTGGCTCACTGCAGCCTCGGCCTCCCAGGATCAAGAGATCCTCTCACCTCAGCTTCCTGAGTAGCTGATACTACAGGTGTGTACCACTGCACCTGGCTGACTTTTTATTTTTATTTTGTAGAGACAGGGTTCTCACTATGTTGCCCAGGCTGCTCTGAAACTCCTGGACTCAAGAAATCCTCCAGCCTTGGGCCTCCCAAAGTGCTGAAATGAGGCATGAGTCGACATGCCCAAACAGTCCTGAACATATTTTGGATAGAGGAAAACCTAATGGGATTTCCTGGTGGTTGGTTGAAGGAGGAAGGAAAAAGACAAGTCAAAGATGGCTCAAAGCTTTTGGCTTGAACAACTGGAAGGATGAAGACAGGGGAGGCTGAGGGTGGGACTGGATCCTTGTGTTTTGGTGTGGCAGGGCAGAGGGAGGGGAGGTGGAGATTGGGAGTCCCATCTGGGACTTACTAAATTTAAAGGGTCTGTGGTGGGTGTGTAGCAGTCCCTGGGCAGATGTATCTGAGGTTTAGGAGGTAAGTTGACAATAGGAATTACAATTTGGGAGTCCTGAGCATATTGATGATGTTTAACGCCCAGAGATTGGAGGAGACTGTCTTGGAGATGCAAGGATCAACCCTAGAACTCCAACAGGAAGACGCTGGGGAGATGGAGAAGGCAGCCAGCTTGGACAGAGAGGGACAGGAAGAAAGAGCCCTCATAGAGGCAGGGCTTGAGAGAGAGCTGGATCACCTGCCTCCGAAAATAGCTGTGAGAATTAAATGCCTAGAAAGATTACCAGCACCTGGTAAATTGTAAACCATCAGTATGTGTTTGTTATTGTCCATGAAGACAACTCAAGAAATGAATCTGATAAAAACCTACGCAGTGGCAATGGCTAGACTGCTGCCTGGGAAAGGCTTCCTTATTCTCATTTCTTCCTTCAGCCAACATGCCCTGAGCTTGTGTTATGTGTCAGACACTGGGCTGGGAGCCCAAGAAGACAGGTAGCCCTACTGGAATAGGGACTACATGTTCCAACTGCCTTTGCAGGTGGGAATGGCCATAGGACTAAGTTCCAGCCAACAGGATGTGAGAAATGATGTGTGCACTGGCTGCTTCTCCTTCAGCCCCTGTAGGCTGTGATGCCTCCAAGGCTGTGTAGGCACTCCAAGGAGTAACAGAGGAACCAGACAGAAGTAGCTATGGTCTGGGACAACCTCATGTAGCAAAATGGCCTACCTGGCCTGGAGTAGGTATATACACCACCTCCTAAGAGAGCAGGCTGCTAAGATGTCATGGAAGCAAAGCAGGAGCTTTACAGGTGTTCTGGGTGTCCAGTCCTATTTAAAGGAATCATTTGTTGCAAGGACTATGAGACATATAGATAGATTTATGAGAGATATAAGCAAAACTATATGCACAGTTCAGAATAATACATAATAAACATGCTTGAAAACTAAGTAAATGTATGCATTTTCATTCCAAATAGAGAGTCCGGTTCTTAACTCTTGCAAGTAGAGCTCTAATATCCACAGAAATAAATTTTCCAGGTATTATTGGAAAGGATTGAGACAAGGGAGACTCAATGAACATTTGAAATCCAAAGCCTGCTGCTAAAAGAAGGCAGATGAGAGCTCCCTTCTCCTGGTATCTGAGCGAAGACTCAGGTATTGCCTAGGGTATTCATGCTGCACAGGTTTGTAGCCTCGTAGCTATTGGCTACTCTATTGCTTTTTGTCAGGGACGGGATCATGCGTTTAACCTGGCCACCCTAAACTGGACTTCCTCCCAGCCCCCTGCAAGGCTCATTTTCAATCAGAAAGCCTCCAGGTTCATGCAAAGGATGACAAGTGAAACTCTACCTCGCTTACCTTTGGTCTCCTTAGCAGACAGCAGAGGGTGCAAGCCCCCAGAAATGCGAGCCATGGTTCTTCATGGCTGAAGGAATTGGTCACCTAACACTGACATGATCTGGACGAATTATTTTGAAGTAAGCACATTCCTTCTACTTCTTACATAATGTTAAGTGCCATCCAGTCTCCGCAAGAGAGAATGGCGGAACTTGAGGGTCCGCTGTGCTCCAGATGAAGTCGGCTCCAGGTCTTGCCCTCTTGCCTGGCTCACAGATGGATGAAGTTTTATAAGGTTCTTCTAATTATGTGCAAAACAATAAAATATAAAGCAACTACTTATCTGTGCTAAGTCTGCTTGGCTTTCCTGGAACGCTGACTATGGAAAGATCGTGGAAATTATGGTTTAAGAGTTCTGTGACTCTAACAAGGGGATGAGCACATGACTCTTGTTACTTCTCAAATCCCAAATGTAGGCACAGAAATATGAACTGGGATTCTTTTTCTGACTTACATGTACATGAGTAGAGTCTTGTGGCTGCTATTCCTATTGCTGAGAACACAATCAAGTAATCACCATACTTGCATTTGGAGCCATAAACCCTAAAACCGTAACATTTAATTTTACGTAACACGATCATGCTGTAGAAGCTAATGTGATTCCCTGGAGCAGGGTATCTTCTGTGCCAAGCCATTTTGTAGAGTCTGCTATATCAGATTTTGTTATCGTTTATGTTAAGCCTATTTTATTTAAAACTTGAGTCTGGTTTGCTTAGAGTAAATACCGTCTGCTTGCACTCAATTTCAATATGTTCTGTTTGGCAGCATTGTACATTGTAAAGAAAAAAAAAGATAAAGGCTGTTTTGTGGCACACCAAGATAAGAAATAGTTTGCACATCCAGTTCTGTTGTTGAAAATCATCTCACTCAGATAGCAAATTATCCATAATGACTTAAAAATAATTTCAAGAGCAATCTTATTGTTAAGAGTCGTGTGTGTGTGTGTGTGTGTGTGTGCATGAATGCTCACTCAAAATAGGGGTCCATAAATTGCTACTAATGTGGTGTGTCTGCATTTCTTGGCATTATAAAACTTCCCTAGAGGCATTTTCATAGTTGGGAACTTGGTAGCCCAGCAATGCTGAGCTTCTTGTTCTTACATTAAAACGATTTGCATAGTAGCTCCATGGTGACCTCAAATTAAGTGTTTGTGGAGAATTCTAGCTGTAATGTGAACCAGGCTGGGTCAGAAGGAAGGCTCCGTAGCTGCCAAACGCAACATCCATGCAATGTATTTCATTGTATTCTTGCCTGGGTTTATAGGGATTCTTAGGGGCTTAAGGGAGTCGTCATGAACACTCTGAAACTGTACTTGAACTTGTGTGTGTGTGCATGTGTTGTCTGCTTGCACGTATTTAAGTATTTTTATAGGAAGAGAGTCAAAATCTGTCACAGCTCTTTAAAAGGCTCCATGAACCCACCCATTTCCCTGAAGAAAAGGACTCAGAAGCACTGATGTAAAGAATCGTTTATATCAACGAGAAGAGACTCATCTTTCAGAAGGCAGGAAACACACATGGCAGAAGTGATAGCAATGACTTACTAAACGGCACTAGACACAGTCACATGACACATAACGACGTTTCCATCAAGGACAGGCCACACGCCCAACAGTGGTCCCAGGAGATGAGAATACTGTATTTTTCCGTACCTTTTCTGTGTGTGCATACACAAATACTTGCCATTGTGTCACAGTTCACAGTTGCCTAGGGTATTCATGCTGCACAGGTTTGGAGCCTAGGAGCTAGTGATTACACCACATAGCCGGGGCGTGTAGTCAACTGTACCATCTTGGCATGTGGAATACACTCTATGATGTTCACACAATGATGAAATCCCCAACAACGCATATCTCAGACCATGTCCCATGGTGAAACAACAACAGTGTGTGGCCTACAAGGCAGGAGACAGGCCTTAAAAGTTCTACTGCTTGGCCAAGCACAGTGGTGCCTGTAATCCCAGCACTTTCGGAGGCTGAGGCGGGTAGATCACGAGATTAAAAGATTGAGACCATCCTGGCCAACATGGTGAAACCCCATCTCTACTAAAAATACAAAAATTAGCTGGGCGTGGTGGCAGGTGCCCGTAGTCCCAGCTACTCAGGAGGCTGAGGTAGGAGAATCGCTTGAACCCAGGAGGCAGACGTTGCAGTGAGCCAAGATCGCGCCACTGCGCTCTAGCCTGGCGACAGAACGAGGCTTCGTCTCAAAAAACAAAAAAGTTCTACTGCCACCGCCTCATCATGTGCCCTGAGAGAAGTCACTTCCCCTCTACAGGCCTCATTTTCCCCATCTGTAAACTGAAAAAAATGAAGGAGTTGGGCAGTGTGGCAGAGACACCTACTTGTTCGTGGTATCCACTTACCCCTTCTTTCTTTTTACAAATAGAACCTACACCCCCAGCGTTAGCTGAGCACATGGCCACCGGGCTAGAGACCACATGTTCCAATTGCCTTTGCAGGTGGGAGTGGCCATGGGACTAAGTTCCAGCCAACAGGATGTAGGAAATGACATATGTACCCACCACATCTCCTCCCACTCCTGCAGGCTGTGATGACCACCTGAAGACCTGCTGGGGAGGACGGCACTCCAGGGAATAACAGAGCAACCAGACGAAGGTAGCCGTGGTCTGGGACAGCCTCATGTAGCAGAAGGGACTACCTGACCTGGACCGCCTACCTGCCTCTGGACTGTTAAGAGAGGATAGACACTGTCTTGGTGATGCCACTTAACAGTCGTGTGCGGCATCATGACATTTTGGGCAGCAATGGACCACATGTACAATAAGATTATCACAGAGCTCAACATTCCTATTGCCTGATGGCATGGCGGCCATCAAGACTTCGTAGCACAATGCATTCCTCACGTGTTTGCAGTGGTACTGGTGTAAACACACCTCCTGCACTGTCAATCATAGAATTTAGCACATAGAATTACATACAGTACCTAACACCTGATAATTGTAATAAATGACCATGTTACCAGTTTATGTACTTACTATTCTTTTATCATTATTTTAACATGTGTGCCTCCTATTTATGAAGAAAAAAGTTGGTTATGAAGCAGCCTCAGGCAGGTCCCCCAGGAGGGATTCTGGAAGAAGGCATTGCTACTTAGGAGTGACAGCTCCATGCGTGTCATTGCCCCTAAGACTGTCCAGTGAGCCAGATGTGGAAGCAGAAGTTGATGATCCCGACCCTGTGAGACTTAGGCTAATGTGTGTATTTGTGTCTTAGTTTTTAACACAAAGTTCTAAAATTTTTTTAAGTAGAAAAATGCTTATAGATTCAGGTTATAAAGACAGAAAGTGGCCAAGTGTGGTGGCTCATGCCTGTAATCCCAACACTTTGGAAGGCTGAGGTACACAGGAGGATCACTTGAGTCTGGGAGTTTAAGACTAGCCTGAGCAACATAGCAAGACCCCATCTCTACCCAAAAAAAAAAAAAAATCTGGGCATGATGGCATATGCCTGCCATCCCAGCCATTCAGAAGGCTGAAGTGGGAAGATTACTTGAGCCCAGGAGTTGGAGACTACTGTGAGCTATGACCATGCCACTGCACTCCAGCCTGGGCAGCAGAGCAAGATCCCATCTCAAAAAAAAAACAAAAAGAAATTTTGTACAGCTGTACAATATGTTTGTGTTTTATGCTATGTTATTATAAAAGAGTCAAAAAGTTTAAAAATATTTAAAAAGTTTATGAAATAAAAAAGTTACAGTAAGTTAAGGTTAATTTACTATTAAAGAAAGAAAAACATGTTTTTATAAATTGAGTGTAGCCAAAGTGTAGAGTTTATGAAATCTAAAGTACAGTATGGTCATGTCCTAGGCCTTCCCATTCACTTACCACTTTACTCACTCACCCAGAGCAACTTCCAGTCCTGCAAGCTCCATTCATTGTAAGTACTATCCAAGTTTAGCATTGTTTCTTTTGTACCTTATTTTTATAGTCTTCTCTGTATTTAGATAGATTTAGATACACGAATACTTTATGTTAACAAATGCATTGCGTTACAGTTGCCTATGGTGTCCAGTATAGTAGCATGCTGCACAGGTTTGTAGCCCAGCAGCAGTAGGCTAGACCATGTAGCCTAGGCATATAGTAGGCTCCACCACCTAGGGTTGTGTAAGTGTGCTCTATGCTTTGTGCAGCAATGTTTGCACAATGCTGAAATTGCCCGACACACGTTTCTCAGAATGTATCCCCGTCATTAAGCAATGCATGACTATGTTTTGAATTTGGGGATTCCTTTGGTTCATCAGCTTAATCCATATCTAAACAAATGCAGATTCGATGAGGCCAAGGTCATCATTGTCATCATCATCCTTCCTTACATCCAGAACGATGTAGGTACATAACAAATGTTCAGCAAAATGAAAGAATGAATGAACAGCTGAATGGTTTTAATTGGCATGCCAGGAATTTTATGGGGATGATTCATGAACTAGCTTGGGTAGGGATGAGGTCATGTCTAAGCATTTTTCCAATACTGAAATTCCATCATTTTGTTTCTAAGAACTGAGAGTCACTTGAGAACACAGTGTTGGCTGGCATTTTCTTAGCCAAGGGTCTGGCAAAGCAAAGATGGATGGGTGGGGAGGTCTTAAAGGGAGCAAAGAAAGGTAACACACACTCCCTCCCCTTTCTGTTCCTTCAGTTATCCATTCATTCACTGAACAAACATGTGCCCATTACATGCCAGGCACCAGTGGGAATAGAAATGAATAATAGGTCCTCATGCCCACCCTCACAGCCCAGTGAGGAAAACAGTGCAGTGGTAAATAAAAGCAGTGCCATAGCTGAGTAGAAGCTGAAACAGGCTGAAACATGGTGACATTTTAATCTCTGAGTCTTCAATGTGTCCCCAGAGGCACTATCTAGGAAACCATCTTTATCTTCAACTTTAACACAGACGGGAAAGAGGGTTTGCTTTAGGGAAGTTCATTTGTCAGAGCCCTTTCTTGGAGTCCTCCAGGCACCCTCAGTCCAAATCCACTTCCTTTATCTGTGGAGTAATTGACATTTATTAGCAGTGAACCGGGAGTTCTGGAGGGCTCAGGGTTCCAGCTAGGGAATCAGAAGAGTTGGTTGTGACCAAGACCACACTAGCTGTCGGATACCCATTAATTTATTCAGTCACTCAACTTGAACAGTTTCTTTCAGTTTCTTCATTTGTAAAGTGGGGACAATTTTTCCTATCTTTGTGAGCTTTGAATCTAAGTACCCAATAGAGTGTTTGTCACCTACCAGGGGCTTAATAAAAATGAGTGGGTGCTGATTTGTTAGCGTGAGAAATATTGCTGTTGCCCAGTACTTCTCAACAGGGGTGATCCTCCACCCAGGAAACATTTGGCAATGTCTGGGGACATTTTTGATTATCATGACTAGGATGGCGTGAAGTGGTGCTACTAGCCCTAGTGGATAGAGACCAGGGATGCTGCTCAGCATCCTACAGTGCACTGGACAGCCACCCACAACAAATGAATATCCCTCCCAAAGTGTCAATAGGGTCAATAGCTCAGACACCCTGCTCCAGACCCTCAAAAATGCCAATTTCCACAAGACGCATCCACACTCTTGCTAGAGAGCTGTTGTGTGCAATTTTAAATTCTACCCTTGGCCAGGCGCAGTGGCTCATGCCTACAATCCTAGCACTTTGGGAGGCCAAAGTGGGCAGATTACGAGGTCTGGAGTTCAAGACCAGCCTGGCCAACATGGTGAAACCCCGTCTCTACTAAAAATACAAAAATTAGCCGGGTATGGTGGCAGGCACCTGTAATCTCAGCTACTCGGGAGGCTGAGGCAGGAGAATTGCTTGAACCCAGGAGGCGGAGGTTGCAGTGAGCCAAGATCACACCACTGCACTCCAGCCTGGATGACAGAGCAAGACTCCTCGGAAAAAAAAAAAAAAAAAAAAGATTCCACCCTTGCCTTGGTATTTAATATATAATTATAAAACAGTGTTTCTGTGCCTTTCAACTGGAATTTTGGAAGCTTTTGCCTCAACATACCAGTGACACAAGCTTTAGTTCCCTCTAGCTATATGTGAACTGTTGCTGGCAGAACTTAATCTTAACTTCTTAGGCCTCCTTGATGACTCAGCAAGAAACAGCAGCATTTTCTACTCTGGCCTGCAATGTGGAGTTTATTTTCTGACTTCAGAGAGATACCTGGACCCAATTTGCATAATCAGAACCAAAAGGGGCCTGCTATGTCGAGGATGATGATTTCCAGTGCAAATGTGATGATTGAAGTATTTTTTCCAGCCAGTATTCACTGAGCACGTACTACATGTCAGGGCTCTGCTCAGTGCTGGATACTCAGTGGGGGACAAAACAAGCATAGTCCCTGTGCACACTGCACCCAGCAGCTTTCAGATTGGTTTAGCATCTATAGTATTATTTTCTCTTTACACAAACTTTGAGCTAGGCAGGAGTGGTATTTGTTAAAGGTAAGGAAGTTACACTTTTTGAAAACATAGATTAAAAAGCATTAAAGTTTTTTTTTTAGCCAGGCACAATGGCTCATGCCTGTAATCCCAGCACTTTGGGAGGCTGAGGCCGGCAGATCACCTGAGGTCAGGAGTTCAAAACCAGCCTAACCAACATGGCAAAATCCTGTTTCTACTAAAAATACAAAAATTAGCCGGGTGTGGTGGCACACACTTGTAACCCCAGCTTCTCGAGAGGCTGAGGCAGGAGAATCGCTGGAACCTGGGAGGCAGAGGTTGCAGTGAGCCGAGATCACACCACTGCACTCCAACCTGAGCGACAGCGAGACTTTGTCTCAAATAAATAAATAAACAAATAAAATAACATTTATAGATCCTTTAATTTGTATTTCTGATGAAAATACATTCTCATTGTACAGACTTTGAATACAAATGTTTAAAAAGATCCTTCAGCTCGAGTATGCATGCACGTCTCTGCTGGGAAGTCCGTCGCCCAGCCTCCAATGTCAGTCTCCACCATCTCCTCATCTGGAAGTGACTCCACCCTGATCCCTGACTCTGACAAAGAGCAGAGTGCCTCTCCTGCCAGGACAGCACTTTGGGCAGCCTATGGTTAGGTGCAGGCACAGCTGTGGGTGGGGGCCTTCACCCAAAATATTGAGGAGCCAGACATAGTCTAGCATATTGTCCGCCTTTCATCCCTCCTGCCTCTCCTGCTGTGTGATGTGCCAGCCCATTACCCACTCATTGAGCAATTGCTATGTATCAAGTACTATAATTAAGCATGTTGCAAACATCTTCTTAATTTAATCATTTACTCAAGCTAGAAAGATTATTTTTCCATTATAATATGTGAGAATAAGGCTAAGAAGTTGATTCACAGATTCATGTCTTCAATGAATGTATATGCAGACTATGAAACAGGCACCGACAGGTGTTGGGGATAAAATAAAAAGGAGAAGGTGTCTGGTGCTTAACAACTTCATGATGCTGTGAAGCAACGTGGTGCTGAAGTTCTGTCGCTGGTAAGTGGCTAGACCAAGCATATCGAACCAAGGCCTGCAGGGCTCCACATTCCTCTAAAATACCTCCCCATTGGAGCCAATCCATGGGGCACAGGTTTCCAGACATCAGGGAGGTACTTCTGGGACTCCAGAAAAAAATTTACATCTAACTGTGAAAATGCATCGTTAGCACCATTCAAAGGAAGTCACTGATGGCCAGTGGAGTGGCCGGGAGCAGACCCCAGCAGGGAAAAGCCCAGTAAATCCAGTGCTACTGACATTACTCCAGGACTTCTATGACCAGGCTGCCATGAACATTCATTTAGAACCAGTGTCTGACGATGGAGCCTGGAGAAGAATCCAAGATGCCCCTCCCGCCTACCTGATGGATTTGTTCCAGGGCTGAGACTAACATTCTCATCAGCTGAATGAGTGTGGGGATGTCTGAATCTATCGCTCAAGCAGGAAAATGTGAAGATTACTCTGTAAAACATCTGACACGTACCCAACAGGCAAAGTTGTTTTTAAGTGTTAAGATCAATTTTTGCAGAGCATCAGGCACAAACTGTGGTACTATTCATCGTGAAAGGGAAAAAGCCGAGACAGATAGCCCTGCAGGAGTGTGGCGCTTATATAAACCATGGAAAGAATGTGTTCTTTCTGCTATTCCTTCATCAAATATTTGTAGGGAGGGGAGCACGTAGAATATTTTTGGAGTGCTGCAGGCAGGCAGGGGAACTGTGTGTGCAGAGGCCCAGCGGCCAGCAGGAAAGTGACAGATGGAAGGCACAAGTTTTGTAAACATCTGATGCCACATATAAGAGAGAGGTTATCACTACAATGTGTTTGGTGAGAAAGGCCGGATTAATTTCCATACATTTTCTGGTTCATTTTTCAAAAGACTTAATTCCGTAGTTGCAAGAGTCACAGTGGCTGCTGAATAAATCTCTGCTGAACAAATGAATAAGAAACTTTCTACGTAAGAGTCCAAAGCTCCAGCTAGGTGAAATGGAATTAGGAAAGCTGTGTAACAGCATGAAATCCACGTCCCTGCCTGGAAACGTATGCGACATTCCTCAATCTGCTTTTTTCCCTTTTCTTCTTCTTTTGTAAAGTGTCCATTACAGAATTTTATACCATGTTTAGGGCCTCACATCTCCTGCACAGCAGTGAATTTAGCTCAATTCACAAAGTACCTTTTGAAAGTTTGTGAGAAGTACATAGCCGATGTGAGTTTCCATTTTTTTGTGTGCCCCCAGCAAATGAAGATGGTTTAGACACCTCCCCTACCACAAAGAACATTGGCTCTGGGATCCGGCAGGCCAGGTCATCAGTTGGCAGCTGTGTGACTTTGCCACGTCTTGTCACCTCTTCTAGCCTCAGTGTTTCAAGTATAATCTGAAGGTTTTCTTCTCATCTCTCAGAGTGGTTGTAAACAGAGTGCACCGGAAGTAACAGCTGCAGTGCTCAGGGGTGCTTCCGCCCTTCTTGTCGTCGTTATTCTTTGCCACATGCAAGCCCCACTCTCAGAAACTATGGCCTCCTCATGAAGGAAAAAAAGGGACCATTCAAATTCAAAAGAAAAAAAAGTTGCTCACACTTAACACCGCTTGCCGTGTCAGCAACGAGAAGAGGCTGAGCCAGTTTCTGAATTGCTTTCTGTCCAAGGTTTAAGTTGTTCTCGCCCACTTCCTGCCCTGGGGTATGTGTTGGCTACGGGGCTTCCTGAAAGGACACAGGCCAAAACACTCAAAATGCTTCCCGAGGGAGGAAGCCTTACCTTCCCAGAAGCTGGAGTCCACAGGAACCTGGAGGGAGAAGCAGGGTTTCCAGGGGCCATGGCCCAGCTAGGGAAATGCTTGTTTATGGTGACCGTGCTGCAGCTGCGGATGCCATGTCACCAACCATGTTGTAAGTTGAAAGGCAACCAAGGGCATCATTCATTCCCTCATTCCGCCAGCGTTCTTTTCCTTCCACGAGGCCCCTGACCCTGGGGCCCTCATAGGCCAGTGTGTGGGGTGTTTGGTGGTTGCGGACTGTGTCTGTGGGGCTGGAAGTTACATAAATAATAATAGCAAATCTCCAGTACTTACCTTACACCAGTAGTAGCCTCATGCCTTTGTATATATTGGCCATTTAATCCTCTCTCAGCCCCGTGTGAGAGGTAAAAGTGTGGCCTCCATTTTATAGATGAAGAAATGAGATAAAGCCACACAGCTGGGAATGGAAAGAGCTGCTTTGTGAGCTCAGAGAGTTCAACTCTCTGGTTTGAGTTTAAATCTTTAAATCAAACTGGGCCTCTAAAGGACAGAAAGTAGAAGGGTGGTTGCCAGGGTCTGGAGGGAGTGGGGAGTGGGGAGTTAATGTTTAATGGGGACAGAGTTTCAGTTTGGGAAGATGAGAAAGTTCTAGAGATAGGTGGTGGTGATGGTTGTACAATAACATGAGTGTATTTAACACCAAATTGTAAAAATTGTCAAAATGATAAATTTTATACTATACATATTTTACTACAATAATGTTTTTTCATAGGTACAGAGGGAAAATAATATAGCTCTAGAAATTGGTCATCTTTCATTATAACAGAAATCATTAAAGGTGGAAAATGCAGTTTAGGGGTTTTTTTCTTTTTTCTTTCTTCTTTTTTTTTTGAGACAGTCTTGCTTTGTCACCCAGGCTGGAGTGCAATGGCACAATCTCGGCTCACTGCAACCTCTGCCTCCTGGGTTGAAGCAATTCTCCCACCTCAGCCTGGGACTACAGTTGTGCACCACCACGCCTAGCTAATTTTTGTATTTTTAGTAGAGACAGGGTTTCACCACGTTGGCCAGACTGCTCTCGAACTCCTGACCTCAAGTGATCCGCCAGTCTTGGCCTCCCAAAGTGCTGGGATTACAGGTGTGAGCCACCACGCCCAGCCAGGTTTTTTGTTTTTTGTTTTTTGTTTTTTTTTCTTTCTAGGAGCTCAGGAGTCATAACTGGCTACTGGTCTCAAGTTCTAATTTCAAAGGACCTATATACGTTGTATATGCAACTGATACAGAAAACATATTTGTTTAGCTAAGTCAATTCTGTTAATTTGTTTTAAAAAATCTGCTAGGTGAACCATTCAGCATTCTATCAGCAAAACAAAGTGGGGAAAACATGCAGTCTGGAATGCAAGGTGGAATCTGCTCCCAGTTGGGGAATTTTCTAAGTGCTCCAGAGTCACAGATCTGGGGAGAGCAACCAGCTTTGAGAGGGCAGCCCCTGTCTGTCTGAAACTGGGCCTCCACTGAAATCCTCACACCCACAGCTGGGTGAGGAATCTGAGGAAGGCACTGTGGCCCTGGTGTCAAGCACCTTCTCGATATCGCAGGCCTGCTAAGTGGGACCCTGCACTGCCCATGAACCCACACTCAGGCCACTGTAGTATGCAAAGAGGATTTGGCATTCTCATGATTGGCCCCTTAAAAGCAATGAATCACCAAATTTATAATGGAGAACAGACCCCAGACATCTTTATCTCTTTTCTTTTTTTTCTTTTTTTTTCTTTTGGAGACAGAGTCTCCTAGACTGGAGTGCAGTGATGCAATCACTGCTCACTCCAGCCTTGACCTCTTGGATTCAGGTGATCCTCCCACCTCAGCATCCCCAGTAGCTAGGACCACAGGCATGTGCCACCATACCCAGCTAAGTTTTGTTTTGTTTTAACAGAGACAATGTCTTACTATGTTGCCCAGACTGGCCTCAAACTCTCTAAATAAAGTCATCCCTCATTTTCCAAGGAAAAGTAAAGTTCAAAGATACGTGAGGGACTTGCCCAGAGTCCGACAGTGTGATGGTTAATTTCATGTGTCAACTTGACTGGGTCACAGTACTCAAGAGAAATATCTTTATTATTTATCAAGCATTATTCAGGACATTTCTGTGAAGGTGTTTTTAACATCAGATGAACATTTAAATCAGTAGATTTTAATTAAAGCAGATGATACTCCATAATGTGGGGGGGCCTCATCCAGTCAGTTGAAGGCCCAGAAAAAGTCTAAGACCCACCAAGCGCAAGAGAATTCAGCCTCTGGATGACCTTCAGACTAGAGCTTCAACATCACCTCTCCCCTGGGTCTCCAGCCTGTCAGTCTGCCCTGCAAAATTTGGATTTGCTGAGCTTCCACAATCATGTGACTCAATTATTTAAAATCAGCCTTCTCTCTCTCTCTCTCCATGTATATGTATAGATGTGTGTGTGTGCATATGTGTATACACACACACATTCTCTTCCTCAGGAGAACCTAATACACACAGCTTGTTAGCATTCATGTAAATTACCTTTTTCCTTCTTGCCTTCTCTCCACCCTTCAGTGAATACGTATTGAGTCCCTCACCTTAAGTGGCAGGATGATGTGGTAGTTAGGAACACAGATTGAACCTAGCTGTCTAGATTTGAACCTGGTCTCCCCTATTAGTTAATGGTATGACCTTGAGTAAGTTACTTAACTTCCCACCCTCTGGTTCCTCTTCTGTGAGGTGGGGCTGTGATAATACCAACTCCTACCTTGTAAGGATTTTATGAAGACTGCTTTGGTTAAAGTGCCTAATGCCCTATGAAAAGCAGACACCCAGCTCACACTGTATCCACATTAACTATTGTTTGTTTCCAGGCGCCCAGACCATCATGCTAGGATATGACAGCATGGCAGAAAAGTTTCATCAACTTCACAATGTTGCCAGATGTCACTCACATCTTCTAAAAGTATTCCATTCACTATCCATGCTAGGTCTAGGGGATTCGGAGATGACCAGCTCAGCTCCTGCTATCAGGAAAACCCAAATCTGATAAAGAAATTGACACATCCTTAGAAGGCAGCATGGGTAATATGGCACATGTGTTACTAGCTTGAAAAATCATCAACCTCAGTAAATAACCTCGAATAATAATGCATTGGTCCATGTATTGGTTTTCTAATGAGTTGCTGTGTGTATTAGTCCATTTTCACACTGCTATAAAGAACTGCTCAAGACTGGGTAATTTATAAAGGAAAGAGGTTTAATTGACTCACAGTTCAGCATGGCTGGGAAGACCTCAGGAAACTTACAATCATGGCAGAAGGTGAAAGGGAAGCAAGGCACCTTCTTCACAAGGACACAGAAAAGAGAGTGCTGAGTAAAGGGGGAAGAGCCCCTTACAAAACCATCAGATCTCATGAAAACTCATTCACTATCATGAGAATAGCTTGGGGAAACCACTCCCATAAGTCAGTTACCTCCACCTGGTCTCTTCCTTGACATGTGGACATTATGGGGATTACAATTCAAGATGAGATTTGGGTGGGAACACAAAATCTAACTATATTACTGTGTAACAAATGACCACCAACTTGAAGGCTTGAACAACACCATTTATCAGCTTGCAGCTCTGGAGATGGGTGTCTGGGTGAGAGTCTGCTGAGTTCCCTACTCTGGCTCTCACAAGGCCAAAATCAAGGTGTCAGCTAGCCTGGGCTCCTCTGCAGGAGCTGTCATGGAGGACCCGCTTCCAGGGATTAATAACAGACCTTTCCTGGTTGTGTCAGATTGTTAACAGAGCCCCAATATTTACAGCCACAGGCCTCAGGTTCCCATTTCCTTGCCAGTGTCAACCAGGGGCAACTGTCTACTTCTGGGGTCCGCCAGCATCCCTTCTCTTGTGTCTCCCTCCACTGTCAAGCCCGCAGCACTGGGTTGAATGTTTTCCACACCTGAAATTTCTCTGACTCCCTCATCTGCTACCAACCTGCAAAACTTACTGTTTTAAAAGGGGTCATGTGGTTGCATTAGCATCACCTGGCTTATCCCTCTTTTGATTAACTCTAAGTGACTTTTATTACAACTGCAAGATCCCTTTGTCATGTAACTAACCTAACCACAGGAGAGATCTCATTCTATTCATAGGCCTCCCCACACTCAGTGGAGGGGGTTCTGCAAGGGTCATTGGGGATGATATGGTTAGGATCTGTGTCTCCACCCAAATCTCATGTTCAGTTGTAATCCCCAATGTTGGAGGTGGGGACTGGTGGAAAGGGATTGGATCATGGGGATGGTTTCTCCTGAATGGTTTAGCACCATCTCCCTTGATGTTGTCATCATGATAGTGAGTACTCCTGAGACCCGGTTGGTTAAAAGTGTGTGGCACCTCCTGCCTCTTGTTCCAGCCATGGGATGTGCTGGTGCCCCCTTTACCTCCCACCCTGGTTGTAAGTTTCCTGAGGCTGAGCAGATGCCAGCGTCATGCTTCCTGTATAGCTTACAGAACCATGAGCCAATTAAGCCTCTTTCCTTTATAAATTACCTAGTCCCAGGTATTTCTTTATGGTAGTATGAGAATGAACTAGTACAGGGATCATTGTAGAATTCTGCCTGCCACAGTCAGGATGGGCTAGATTACACTGCTGTAACAAACAACTCCTAGTCCTTACCACAGATTGACTGGGGCATCACGCTGGGTCTTCTCCACCACAGTTTGAGGCTGATAGAGCATCCACCACATGAATTGCTTTTCATAATCTCTGCCCAAAAGCAAAGCCCAAGCAAAACTTGGGTGGTCCCATGACAGAGAGAAAGCAATAGCATTGTAGAGCATGTAGAAAAGGAAGCACAGGCTCTTACAGCTGCCGCCTGGAAGTAAACCCATCACTTTCTCTTACATTGCTTCGTATAAAATAACCTATGTGACTCTATGTAACTTCAAGGGGACAGGGAAACTCAATCCTGGCCTGGGTCCAGGAAAGAGAGAACTGAACATATTTGATGACCAGCACTGAGGATTCGTACAAATAGAAAATCATCCAAGAAAAGTAACTAAGTTAGCTGGGCGAGGTGGTGAGCACCTGTACTCCTATAGTCCTGGATCCTCCTGAGGCAAAAGGAGGCTTAACCTCATGAGATTGAGGCTGCAGTGAGCTAAGATCGCTCCACTGCACTCCAGCCTGGGTGACGGAAGGAGGCCCTGTTTCTAAAAACAAAGTAACTGCTGTAAGAACTCCACCTCCCCGCCAAGCCCTCTGCTGGGTGCTGTATTGGTCAGACTCTTTCATTTGCAAGGGACAGAAAGAAACCTCACTGAAATCAGCTCAAGCTGAAGGAAACCTGTGTTTGCTCTGTAGCCAGAAATGACCACAGGGCAGCTGATGATGTCCAAGAAGGAGACGCAGGTCTCAGGCTCTGGGTCTGGAAGCAGGGATGCAGCCCGTTCAGATCCTCTTCCTCCATCCACCTCCCAGCTCTGTTTGTGTACCTCCTGGTCTTGCACACTCCAGGGCAGAAGACTTAACTGCTGGCAACCACAGCATAGCCACGGTAGTGGCATGAGAGGGCAGCTCTCATCCTGTGTGCATCTTTCAACCCCAGGTAGAGACACTGATTAGTCCCTCCTGGACCATGGGCCCATCGTCACTCCTGTAGCAGGAGGGAGGAAGTAGACCAGGATGGGATTATGGAACAGATAACCAGAAAGAACAAAAACAAAAACCACAGTCACTCCAGCTTTTCATGTTTATTTCTCCTTCACAAAAACTGCAGTAAGTGTTATAAACCCCACATCAAAGGAGGATGAGTAATGGCCACATTTGCACAGCTGCATGGTAACAGAAGTGAGATCTAAATTGAAGTCTGTATTACTCCAAAGCCCATAGTCTTTCTCCTAGGACAAGCTGGGATTCTTCTTGAAGGACTCTGAGTCCTTTCTGTGTACCAGGCCTGGGGGAATGTTTGGGACACAGCTCCTCCTGCCTGCTGTTTCTCGTTAAAGTTCAAATCCATGTTTTGGGGGCTTATGAAGGAATCTCTCTTCTAAAACATGAATCGCTTTTCATAATCGCTGCCCAAAAGCAAAGCCCAGCCTTGGTGTTTGTGTTCATTCCTTCACTCTGGGCCGTGTGGGCCAACTTTCCACCTGGGTTTGCCAAGAGCAAAAGCAACAAGCTCAAAAACACATCACATAAACAGGGGAAGATGTGTTGCTTTTAACCAAAGGAATACCAATATCAACAGGAACACCAGAGGCAATGTCCAGCTAGGCACTCAGTCTACCCCAACCCCAACACCTCCTGGCTGTCAGCTTGATTAGTGGCTCCTGACCTCAAATGCAGGCAGAAGTGAGGGGACAAGAAGTAACCCTTTGCAAGCACTGATGTGTTCAATGCTAGGCTCTTACCTTAGCACTCAGACTCTTCGTGTGGTCTAGTGCAATGGAAGCTGCTGCTGGACTCTTCTAATCCTTGTCAAAGATAGCTATTGGCTGCAGGTTGGGCAACAGAGGACATTTGAGATTGGGGATGTCCATTTCAGCCTGGGTTTCCATCACAAGTGGGCACAGGATGGGAACACAGGGAGCAGGCAAGACAGGTGATATTCTGCGTTCCAGCCATGTCACAAGAGGCCAGAGCCAACAGCAGGTTGCTGTTTCTTACAGTTCCCTGGTGATATGGTTTGGCTCTCTGTCCCCACCCAAATCTCCCCTTGAATTGTAATAATCCCCATGTGTTAAGGGCATGAACAGGTGGAGATAATTGAATCATGGGAGTGGTTTCCCTTATACTGTTCTCGTGATAGTGGGTGAGTTCTCACAAGATCTGATGGTTTTATAAGGGGATTCCCCCTTTGCTCGGTTCTTAGTCTCTCTCCTGCCACCCTGCTAAGAGATGCCTCCTGCTGATTGTAAGTTTCCTGAGGCCTCCCCAGCCATGCAGAACTGTGGATCAATTAAGCCTCTTTTCTTATAAATTACCCAGTCTTGGGTATTCATTCATAGCATCATGAGAATGGACTAATACAACTGAGGAACATCCCACAAACTCTCCTCACTGAAAACCAAGAGTATTTCCCTGGTTACCTGTATCACTTGTTGGAATATGCCTGTCTGAACAGCTAGCAGGAAAGGGTTAAATACTCTTTCTCCTGAAATGATTTTTAAAAGTCTCAGATCCTGAAATTACTAGATCACAAGAAGAAAACAGAACATAATTAAGCAACGGGGAGCTGAGGTTTGGTATCTGCTAGAAGGATCTCCTTATACTATGTATGTCTGTTGCTGGGATAAGGCCTGCACTGGGAGGGAATTGTGGAGGCCTGGAAGGGAGGCAGCTTAAGAGAGGTGTCAGTCATGGGACATGGTGTCTTAGACCATCGTGGGCTGTGTTAGAGAAAGACAAGCGTACTTGAAATTGTGGTGATGTCTCTGCCCCTAACTCACCCCATCCCAGAGTATCTCAACTTCATGGCCCATTAGTGGGCTAGGCCAATATGTGTGATCACATTGGTCTTGCCCTAGTTTGGGGGGGAGGGCTCCTCTGTTGCGCCAGTACCATAGTCTCAGTTTGGGTTTTCCCAAAAGCTGACTCTGAAACAAGGATTTGAGTGCAAGAGGTTTCTTTGAGAGTGAGCCCAGAAAACACTTGTAGAGAAGTGGGAACGTGAGGCACAGAAGGGCAGAAAGCCAACACATCCATGGATTACCACCAAGCAAATTTTCACCATGGACCCCTGGAGCTTGATCCTGCTGGGGGACTTTGGGAGACCCTGTAGAACTCACCTCAGAGCTATCCCACCAACAGGGCAAAGAAGTAGGGATATTTATACACCAATGAGTCAGGAGCTCAGCTGAGCTGAGACAGAGCTGAGCTGCAGGTGTCTGAGCAGCCAAGTTAAAGCAACAGCCAAAAATGAGAGTTAAGCCTTTGGTCACTCACTGCAATGGTCTAAGGAAGAGGCCAAACCAGAGGAAGCCCAGCTCCCCCGTTCCATCTACCCCCTGGACTGGTGCATCCTCACATCCTCACATCACTATGGAGGATCAAGTGCACCAGCACAGATGTGGAAGTGGGGGGTCGTTTCACTGTTGAGGGAGCCCCAGCAAAAAGTTCCTGCTGGTCTATGGACCCTGCGGTAGTGGGAGGCAGGGAAAGGGCCCCTAGTAGAAAAGTGCTGGGTCCTGAGTCAGAATAGGAGGAAATGGTGTCAAGGATTCCCCCTCCCATACTCGGACATCTCTGCAGAGGCGCCTGGGGAGGACCTGGCCCAAGTCCTCAGATAAAGAGACCCATGAATGAAGGTGCCAGGCAAATAGGTAAAGGGTTTGGCCAGCCTGGGGACCTGAGTGTTTTATAGCAACCCCCTTCAGAGATTGCATGCAAAGCTCTGGCTCTGTCCCAACCTGGGGTTGGGAGGGCAGCTCCCCCGATCCCCTTGGAGGCCTGCTGTGTAAAGCCGTTGTAACTGCCCATGGATGACACATAGGTTTTTAACCAGAAGCCAGACTCTTCCCAACTTTCATGAACCATCGGTTGAGGGCTACTTCTGGGGGGCATTAAGAGTCCCCAATACTCTGGCTTGCTCTAATGTGGGCAGAGCAGACACCTATGGCCAGAGGAAGGCCTGAGGCAGAGGGTGGTGCTGGCAGGTGAAGCCCAGCCCAACTGCCCTTAAATGTCGGGGCTGAGGAGGCTTGGACAGGGCATAGGCAGTGTCTGCTTCCAGCACAAAGCTCAGGACTTTCTTCAGTGGTCACAAGGGAGACCCTACTTCTCAGGACAGGGCCTGGCTTTGGGATGGAGCTAATGGTATATGTGACAGTTAGAGTTCAACCCAAGAAGCATGACCAGTAGAAGAGAGACATTAAGAGATTTATTACAAGGAATTAGCCTGCATGATTGTGGACATTGGCCAAGTACAAAATTGTAGTAGGGTAGGCTTTCAGGAAGTGCAAGCTGGAAGTCACCGGAACAGGCAAAGCTACTCCACAAGCAGAACTCTTTCTTCCTCAGGGAAGCCTTGGCTCTGTTCTTAAGACCTTCCAACTGATTAAATCAGGCCCACCCAGAGTATCTGAAATCATCTCCCTTACATAGAGCTTATTGCATAAGGACTCCAATCACATCTACAAACACTATCACAGTAACACTGGATTAGTGTTAGAATAACTGAGGATGGTAGTCTAGTCAAGATGACACATGGAAACACTATCACAATATAGAACAGAGAAAGAGAGATGATTTCTTAGTGACTTCATTGAGTTCCTGGATCAAACCATTCCTGAGCTCCACACTCCCTCTGTATTTTCAAATTGCACTTTCCAGAAAACCCAGACTTTGGTGTCTCATGCTGAATTTTCTGTAACATGCAACCTACAGTCCTAACTGACATAGGAAAGGCTCAAAACAAGGATGTAATAGCCTCATTCTGACCAGATCTCCCAGGAAGGGTTGTGTTCCAGTCTGGGTCCCACATAGTGTAAGACACATTGACACACAGCAGGGTTTGTGTCTGGGAGCAAGGGAGACTTTGAAACAAGGAGGGGCAAGATTGAATTTCTGCTTTAGAAATGGCCACTGGGAGGAGATAGGGCTCTAGGCAGAGAGGCGTTAATCGTGATGTAGTTGAAGGATCTTGAGGCCACTTCTCATTAAAAGGGTTCAAGAAGTGGGGATGGTAGCTCCAAAAGAGAGTTGACCCTGTTGTGAGGGGCAGGGAGGAGTGGAGGTAGAGACACTGAAGAATGAGATGGTTTTAACACCACCACACTTCTGTGTAAGAAGGTACAGGACTTGAAGGCCTGCGCCAGGGTGTCATCACATCTCATCTCCACCCTGGGCAGAATTTGGAGCTGCCCAGAGACTGAAGGGAAGTCATAAGAGGCAAAGAGCTCCCTGTCCAGGGAGAGATGCAAGCAGACTCTGGACGAGCACTTGACAGGGAGACTGTAAAGGAAGGATAAGCTGGAGGTAGGTAGATCTGGATAATTTATAGGTTCCCACATTAATTTCTGTTATTCTACCAAACCCCAGAGAGATGGTGTGCTTGTTTCCTGGGGCTGCCGTAACAAATCACCACAAACCGACGGGCTGCAAGCATCACGAATTTATGATCTTACAATTGTGGGCTCAGAGGGGTCTAACTGGGCCCCTTCTGGAGGCCCTAGGCAGGAATCTTTCTTTGCATTCTCTGCTTCTCAAGGCCTCCTGAATTCCTTGGCTTGTGGCTTCTTCTTCCATCTTCAAAGCCAGCAGCACGATATCTTACAATCTCCCTCATTCTCTGTCTTTCACAGAGACATATACACACACAAACACACACACATATACACACACATGCCTTCATACCCACTCCACTTGCCCACTGCGTTCCTCACCTTTCAGCTCTCACCTGATAGGGAGCAGCTGCCAGTGATGGGTTAGGGGCTCCAGAAACACCAGGATTTCTGCCATCACACCACTTACCTAGAGTGTCAGCTGCCCTCATCAGTCTCCGAGAGGACAGCAACTCTGTCTCTGTCATTCACTGTCTTTTCACCCATCTCAGTGCCTGGCACACAACAGACTCTCGATAAATAGACACACATCTGGCAAATGAAGAATCCATCCAAAGACAATGGCCAATATCTACCTGAGGGATGTTCACCTGCTCGTTAACTCTAACTCTTCAGCTCTCCTGGCATGATGGGGTCTATGCCCGATCTAAGACATTAAGAAAACCAGAAGAGACCTCTTGGCAGAGACAAGGGTTTACCTGATATGTGGGAAAATTCCTGCCTGGATTTTTAACACTCAGAGCAGCCGACTGCTGAAGGAGCCTCAGAAGGGGGCAGAGAAAGAGCTGGTGGGAGGATTCAGGTGACTCATGGTAGACATTTGAGAACAGAACACACGTGTGGGGTTCCACCAGCCTGTATCCCGTGCAGCGTCTCACAGGGAGCTCATGGTGGGGAACCACGTCAGGCTGTCCTGCATAGGTTTCTTAGCTTGTGCCTTAATCTCTGAGTAACATGAGCAGTCACCAAGTCCATTCAGTCACACCTTACTGTTCATCCGCTCTACCTGGCTGTGTGCTGGGTGCTGAGAAAGACTATTCCTCTCTCCTGGAGAAGGGCATGGTCATTAAAGGAGACAGATGCGGGGGGAAAGTCAATGTATCATGCTCAGGATGCGGGGGGAGCCCTGGAGAGGGCCAGAAAGCAGACAGAATTCCCGGATGCACACTGGCACGCACTGGGCTCGGCACGCAAACTTGTGCATGTTGGGCTCGGCACAGGCTAATCCTCCTCGTCTCCATCTGCCCTGGGAATCAGCACGAGGCACGCTCTCCTCTGGGGTGCTTCCTGTTCACCCCACTCCCGGCTTGGCAGAGTGAGAGGTGGCGATTTTCTTGCACCTGGCCCAGTGCTTGTCTCCCCACTGATTGTGACTCCTCAGGGGCCCAGCATCCACCATGTCTCAGTTGGTACCAGTGACAGCAGATGGCTACAGTCAGTCACTCATTCATTCTTATGCTCAATGGGAAGGCCTATAAGCCTCCTTGCAGCTCTGAACTCAGCTGATTTACCCAAGAAGTCCCATGAATAACTGCACACGGTATTGCGGGTGGAACAAGGTCAAAGCTCCCAGCAGCACATTTATCCCAACTTCGGACTCACAGACGACTCCTGTTTTCCAGCACAGCAATGTCTCCTTGATCAAATGGACTTATTTGGTCCATGGGCTTGTTTTTCTTCCTTGCTCTGAATTTAAGCCCATTCCATGAGCACATCCAGAAGCCCTGGAGCATTTTAAGGCAGACCTAGAGTCCCCAGCTGCGGCCAGCTAGTCTGCCAGGGAGGCCGATGCCCCAGGCACTACCATGGAGGGAGTGTGGAGACTCCTTCACCCAGAAGAAAACACATCTGTGCCTCCACCTGCCACCTCCAAGCACACACAGTTCTGCCCTGAGAGCCGCAGTCCGTGTGTCATCTTGCTAAAGGTGTTTGCAGAACACATTCTCACCTACAAAACAGGAAGGCACAGCTTACAGTCCCTGCCCAGGGCTTTTACCACCAGAAACTAGATAAATAAAACATGGGGACTGGAAGGAACTTCAGACATCACCCAGGGTGATGCTATCCTGTTTACGGACAGGGAATGGAGGCCAAGTCGAGAAAGGATTTCTCCTGGCAAATACAGTGGGGACAAGCTGGAGCCGGGCTTCATCCCTGTGGTTGATCCTCAGTCCAGCCCTGTGTCCAGGATGCCACGCTCTGGTTCACCCATCTCTGTGGGCTGCGTCTTTGGTTGTTTTGTTCTGGGAATGTGCAGCTTGCCCAGGACACTCCCCTTTCCTCCCTTGTTGGAGGAAGCTTTGGGGACAGGAAGGTCCAGACATAGCTCCAGGGCTCCACTACTCTTCCCAGCTTTATATCCCCTGAGGCCTTCAGTTTCCTCACCTGGGAAATGGGACTAACCCTATTCACTTCATTGGCTAGCTGTGAGGCTCATGGCATTCCCGATGGCAGCTGGCCTGGTGGCTGCTGGTATGTAAGTCACATTCAGTGTTAAGGAAGAATCTTCTTCTCCCTTTTGACAGTTCCTTCTTGCTTGTTACCTGATCTTGGGCAGCCCGAGGACCCCAGCTCATCTCTGCCTACAAGAGTCCTGCTCCTCACCCATTCTGCGCTGTGGGGTGGAAGAATGGCAGGAGGACAGAGCATGAAGTCTCATCCCAACCCATATGCCTCCAGCTTTGTGACCTCTAGCAAGTTGCTGGCACTCTTTGAGCCTCAGTTTTCCCACCTGGAAAATGGGACTCTTTTCTGTGACACCTACCTCACAGAGACACTTCCTGGATTTAACGGAGACAATGCTATTAGCTCCAATCACTTGGAAATACACAATGAGCCTGGCATGAGGCTTGCTCAGTCATGCCGTCTCCCGCTGATTCCTCACTACGGCCTTTTGAGTGAGCCATTCTTACCATCCTCATCTCACAGATAAGGAGATGGAGGAAACACTGAAGAAATCTGCCCAAGGTCAAAGCCAGAAGGGAGTGACCCTGCTTTCCACCCAGGGCGGCAAAGTGGAGAGCCTACACCTTTACCTGCCACTGTCTTGGGAGGGCAGCCCTGAGGGAGACGCACTTCTTGAAAACTAACCCTTCTTGAGGGACTGCTCTCCATCGGGGCCTGTGCTAGGAGCTTGAGGTGGAAGAGGGTGGGGATACTCACACTCCCACACCTACAGCCGCGGAGTGAGACTGTCCTTCAGACCAAGAGTCACACACATGGCGTCTCAGAGGCTGGCAGGAGGGCGGGGGGGCCTGGCCCAAGGCTCACCTACCTGGTTAGTGATTGATGGAGCCCAACACCGGTGGCCTGACCTCAGCCCTGCATCCCTGCTCCACTGCGGGCTGCCTGGAGGGAGTGATGCCCAGTCATCCCCTCTAGTCCCTTTCCTTCCTGGCACTATATCCGTTTTGACAAATGGTGCCATTCAAACCCAGGCCTGGTGCCCACTCCTCTCCCCTGACCCTCCCCTCCTTCCATCTCTGTCCTCCTCTTATCCCCCACCCCTCTCCATCTGCTGTTCCCGCCATTTCAGGAAAAGTCCCTGTGGAGAGAGAAATTTCTTGCTGAAAGTGTGGGGGAGGCAAAGCCACCCTTTGTCACCCCCTCCTCCAGGCAGCCCCTCCTCTTAACCTGGGGCTTTCGTGTCTAAGAGGATTCCTGTCCCGGCCCTGCCCGGTGGGCGTGCTGGCTTCCTCTCTCCCACCCTGGATGGACGGCAGCTTGCGCTGGCCCCACAGGAAGTGGAGGCGTGGAGTCGCCCTGGACCACCCCCAGCCTGCATAAAGGGGCGGGCGGCGAGGCTGCACTAGCGCCTGGCACCATGAGGACGCCTGGGCCTCTGCCCGTGCTGCTGCTGCTCCTGGCGGGAGTCCCCACCGCGCGGCCCACTCCCCCGACCTGCTACTCCCGCATGCGGGCCCTGAGCCAGGAGATCACCCGCGACTTCCAGCTCCTGCAGAGCTCGGAGCCCTCGGTGAGTCCCCCGCGCGCCCAGGACAGGGGTGCATGGCAGATTCAGTTCTTAAATCCTTGCCTTTAGACAAGAAAAAAAAAAAAGAGAGAGAGAGAAGGATATTTTTCTTTTCTAGTAAATGTAAATCTCAGGAGTGTTTGTGTTTTATTCATCTCCTATTAAATATGATACCAGTGGTTTGCTTTCTTCAAAACACAAGAAAAAGTAAAGACATCACAATTTTTGTAACTTACTAGCAAATATCAAAAGATCTGTTGTAAAATGTAAAAAAAAAAAAAAAAAAAAAAGGACTGGGAGGAGGGGGAGAAAAACAGCTCCCCATAGAGTCTGGAACATCAGAGTTAAGGAGAACGGAGGAATGAAGCTTGTGTATTCCTTTTGTTAGCCTGGTGAGGAGTGTGCCCAAAGAGGTGGCACAGAATTGGCTTCCACCCCTCATCTGCTGAGGGACCCGGGCAAATTCCTCAGCCTCTGCCTCTCAGTTTCCTTGTCCGTAAAATGGGATGACAGTAGCACCCCTCCCTTTAGAGTGCCTTTGACAATCAAAGGCAGGTGTGAACACAGGCACGGGTCACAGAGCCAAGCCTACAGGAACAAATACTCAACAGATGCCAGCTGATGTGATCACGATCTTCAGAGGGAGACCTGGGGACTCAGAGAGGGGAAGTCCCAGAAGGGCTGTTGGGGACTAGAACCCAGGCCTCTGCCTGCTTCTCCATCGAAACAAAATGCATTAAACTTCATTAAAAGCTTTGGTAAAGTTTAAAAGTGTCTTTTAATCACTTGCAAATGCTTCAAACAAAACATAATGTTTCTCAGATGTTGGGGTTTACAATGCCCTAGGTAACACCTTCTTGGTATTTTCTTTTTAAAAGTTAAATAACATGTATTTTTTTTCCTAATTGTAAAAGTAGTGTACTTTGTAGAACAGTTGGAAAATGTACAAAGTACAAAGAAGAAAATAAATCTTGCTTGTAATTCTACCAGCTAGAGGTAGCTGCTGCTGTAGCGTTCTGGAGGATCATATTTCAGCTTTCTGTCTGCATATAGGTATTCAAATACGTGTGTGTTGTGTGTGTGTGTAAACAAAATTTGGGTCAAACAGCACAAGCAGTTTTGCAACTTACTTTTTAATGACACTATCAAATAAGTTAATTTTTGTTTTAACATTTTGTTGTACAGTTTCACCACAATTTACCCACAAGTTTCTTATTATCGAATATAGACAGCAATCATCTTGTAAAGGAATCTGATTTTAAAAGGTTTAAAAAATTCAGAGGCTCTGAACTGCAGAGCGGGAAGAAAGTGGAAAGATTATGCATTCTAACTCTCTAATTTCACAACTGAGAACTGAAGGAAGGCACTTGCCCATGGTCACACAGGGATTACTGAGAGGGCAGAGCACGAGGGCTTTTGCCCTTCAGCCCTGCACAAAAATGGAAGCCCAATATACAAATATAAAAGTATGCATATATATGCACTTTGATATTACTATATTATACACTATATACAACAATATATTAGCTATAGAATGCCTACATAACTAATACGTATAATTACATATATCTTATGTAAGTATATGTAATGTCTATAATTACATGCAGTTATACAACTGTTATGTAACTAAATAGTTATAGAACTGTTTTATAGATGTACATATATACTGTGTATATATACTTGTATTCCTGTATTATATTACTATTTCTATATTACAGTTATGGGACTGCTTTAATGTATATACGTGTATGTATATTTCTGAATGGGTATGCATAGAAAACATCTCCCTAATTCATAGCAAATGATATAAAGGTTGTATTCTAAAAGTCTAACTCTGGAAGCGCAGTCGCCCATTTCTGGAGGAGTGACATATGGCACAAGAAAGTACCGTGCATGTCGTAGCATGAGGGAGGGCTCCAAGGATCTGGGCTGGTCTGGCTGTTGAGAGGGCCACCAGGGAGACTTTTGTGACCAGGTGTGCCCCTGTGGGCACCCCAGAACCTCTTATCCCTTTCCACAGGAGCCGTGTGTGAGATACCTGCCCAGGCTGTACCTGGACATACACGTAAGAGGGCTCTCCCTGGGGGAGGGAAGTCTGGGGCTGAGGGACTCAGGTCTGAACCTCTGCTGCTGGCTGTGTGGCACAGAGTCAGGGAGAGATCTTACGCAGCTCAGCCCCGTCCCTCTCGCTACTGACTTCTCCCACAAGCCCCCTCCCTGTTGCCCACTCCCAGAATTACTGTGTGCTGGACAAGCTGCGGGACTTTGTGGCCTCGCCCCAGTGTTGGAAAGTGGCCCAGGTGGATTCCTTGAAGGACAAAGCGCGGAAGCTGTACACCATCATGAACTCGTTCTGCAGGAGGGTAAGTGGATGCCATTGAAAATCCATTTTCTACTTGCTATCAAAGAGCTTTTCAAAGAGGAGGGTTGGGAGGAGACAGGGACAAGGAAGAGGAGCAGAGATGTTTCGCAGATGCTTTCAATTCACAAAGCCCTTTCTCAACCGTGGTTGCCTTGTTGATGGGGTTCAGGACAAGGCCCTTTGTCTCCATGAGCTGCACACTGATGCAGGGGTTACACCCCAGGACCAGACCCCAGCCACATAGATAGACTCTGCCAGGAGCCAAGTGAGGCAGGTTAGAGGAGACCCTGCAGGAGGGGGTTCAGGTGTGCTCTGATAAGAGGATTCTGGTAGGAGAGGGGAAAGGACAGAACATCAGCAATAGTTGAAATGTGAAAAGTAGAGGCATGTGATTGCAGGGCACAGACTTCAGCATCAGAGAGCCCTGAACTTGAGTCTGTATCTCCCTGCTTCCCAAGTGGGAGTGCCTGTCTTAGTCTGTTTCTGCTGCTATAACATAACACCACAGATTGGGTACTTTATTTTTTAAAAAAAGAAGTTTGTTTAGCTTATGGTGGAGATTGGTGTGGAGTCTAAGAGCATGGTGCTGGCATCTGGTGAGGGCCTTCTTGCTGCGTGATACCATGGCAGACGTCATCACACAGCAAGAGGGTAAGAGCCAGGGAGAGTTCACTTTTTTAACAAAGCCACCCTTGCAATAAGCAACCCTCTCTCAAGGTAGTGACATTAATCCATTCATAAAAGCAGAGCGCTCATTAATCCAGTCATTAAGTCAAAGCCTACATTAGTTCATGTACAAAGGCAGAGGGTTTAAGTTTCCAACACATAAACTTTTGGGACCACATTCAAATCACAGCAGTGTCCCTTCACTCCTCTGAGGCAAAGTTTCCTCAGTCCTGAACTGAGGACACAGTAGTGCCATCTCATGAGATGGATGATAATAACTACACCCATATCTTGTGTGGGCTCTGCAGTAACTCCCTTGATCCTAAGAAGCCTAGTAGGGTGACTAAATATGGAATTCCTAGCACCATGCTTAGCCCAGAGTAAGCTCCTCTGGAAACCGTAGTAATTAGCTATTAAGTTATAATTTCTTGATCCTATATGAAAGATGTGTTATGAATTTTCCCCCATGCCCACACCCAGTTTCCTCCTCCTCCCTGCTCCTTTTGGTTTGTGGGGGAAGATAGGAAGCTGATACAATTATGATAACAGTGTGATGAGTAGTGGTATTGACTGAAGTGAGGGGAGGTGAGAGCTGGCCTGATCTTCCTGGTCATTCCAATTCCTGGCCCAGGATGCTGCTCAGCAACTAAGGTTCATTCATTTATTCCCTCCCTCACCCATTCATCTATCCATCTGGTCAACCAATGTATGTGTGAATTCCGTAAGTGATAACAATCTTAAAAAACATGAAATTCTATTGGAATGTGAAGCCAGAAGTGACTAGCTCTTTTTGGGGAAGTAAGGGATGGGAAGTTTTCACACAAAGGGGAACAACTGAACGGCCTTTGAGGATAACCAAGAGCCCTACAGTTGCATATGGACTCCGTGGCCACCTTCAGTAATTTTCCTGCTCATTGCACATCTTTTTCAGGACTTGGTCTTCCTGTTGGATGACTGCAATGCCTTGGAATACCCAATTCCAGTGACTACGGTCCTGCCAGATCATCAGCGCTAAGGCAGCCCAGACTGGAGAAAGAACCCAAGAGAACTGAAGTTATGTCAACTACTCAGACTTAATGGGCCAGAGCCATGACCCCCACAGGTCTTGTGTTAGTTGTATCTGAAAGTGTTTTGTGTCTCTCTACCTTCTGGAAAACAGGGCTGGTATTCCTACCCAGAAACCTCCTTTGAGCATAGAGTTAGCAACCATGCTTCTCATTCCCTTGACTCATGTCTTGCCAGGATGGTTAGATACACAGTGTGTTGATTTGGTCACTAAAAAGAAGAAAAGGACTAACAAGCCTCTCTTTTATGAGCAACTATCTTGAGAACACACAAAATAGTATGTTTTTATTACTGGTTTAATGGAGTAATGGTACTTTTAGTCTTTCTTGATAGAAACCTGCTTACATTTAACCAAGCTTCTCTTATGCCTTTTTCTAACACAAACTTTCTTCACTTTCTTTCATTTAAAAAGAAATTAATGCTCTTAAGATATATTTGCAAGTTTTTTACGTAGTACTGACAGGACCCACTCTTTCACTGAAAGGTGATGAAAATGAAATAAAAAAATCTCTTCACAATGAGAAACACGTGTCCTGCTGTATCTGTCCAAGGTGGGTGTCAGGGTTGTGTTTTTTTCACACTTCTCTTGAAAACTCCTGCTCTAAGCATGATGCAACTTTCTCCCGCTTTCAGTCAGACTCAGGTGTCTCTGGTTCTGCTTCATCCACGTGCATGAATGTCTGCTCTTTAAGTGTTGGGGATGCTGATTTCTATTGAGGACAGCTGTTTCCTTTGGGGATCTACATTGGGGGCAGATTGCATCATACCCACAGGCAGTGCTTTGCTGCACTTATCACGAATATCAGCTATTGACTCCACACAGCAAACATGCAGATGGGCATGGAAGGAGGCTGAGGCTCATGTAGGTCAAGTAACTTGTCCGAGGCCACTGGCTGCTAAGTGAGGAAGCCTGGGTTGAACCCAAGCCTGTATAACTCCAAAGCCCATGCCCTTCGCAGTGTGGCCACCCCAGCTCGCTGCAGGTGAAACATGCTTGTTAAATTAATTTATGAACCCAACAATAAAATCTCAGTTAAGAAACGGGATTGTTGAAAAAATATCTCAAATGTTGACTTTGCTAAATTCCACATGTTATATTGGAGTCTTTTGGCTTCTTTTCCTCTTTTTTATTTTAATTTTTATTTTTTTTAAATTATTTTTTATTTTCCATAGGTTATTGGGGTACAGGTGGTGTTTGGTTACATGAGTAAGTTATTTAGTGGAGTAAGTTATTTAATGGTGATTTGTGAGATTTTGGTGCACCCATCACCTGAGCAATATACACGGCACCCTATTTGTAGTCTTTTATCCCTCACCCCCCCCGACCCTTCCCCTGAAGTCCCCAAAGTCCATTGTATTATTCTTAATGCCTTTGTGTCCTCATAGCCTAGCTCCCACATATCAGTGAGAACATACAGTTCTTGGTCTTTTGGTTTGGTTTTCCATTCCTGAGTTCTTCACCTAGAATAGTAGTATCCATTCTCATCCAAGTCACTGCAAATACCATTAATTCATTCCTTTTTATGGCTGAGTAGTATTCCATCACATATATATATACATATATACACACATATATACATATACACATATATACAGATATATACACATATATATACACATACATATACACACACATACATACACACACACACACATATATATGTATACATATATACACACTACAGTTTATTCCCTCAACTGGCATCCACGATTTTGCAATTGTGAACTGTGAAGCTATAACATGCGTGTGCAAGTATCTTTTTTGTATAATGACTTCTTTTCTACTAGGTAGATACCCAGTGGTGGGATTGCTGGATCAAATGGCAGTTCTACTTTTGGTTCTTTTTTTTTTTTTTTTTTTTTTTTTTTTTTTTTTTTAATTATACTTTAAGTTCTAGGGTACATGTGCACAATGTGCAGGTTTGTTACATATGTATACATATGCCATGCTGGTGTGCTGCACCCATTAACTCGTCATTTACATTAGGTATATCTCCTAATGCTATCCCTCCTCACTCCCTCCACCCCATGACAGGCCCCGGTGCATGATGTTCCCCTTCCTGTGTCCAAGTGTTCTCATTGTTCAATTCCCACCTATGAGTGAGAACATGCGGTGTTTGGTTTTTTTGTCCTTGTGTTAGTTTGCTGAGAATGGTGGTTTCCAGCTTCATCCATGTCCCTGCAAAGGACATGAACTCATCCATTTTTATGGCTGCATAGTATTCCATGGTGTATATGTGCCACATTTTCTTAATCCAATCTATCATTGATGAACGTTTGGGTTGGTTCCAAGTCTTTGCTATTGTGAATAGTGCCGCAATAAACATACATGTGCATGTGTCTTTGTAGCAGCATGATTTATAATCCTTTGGGTATATACCCAGTAATGGGATGGCTGGGTCAAATGATATTTCTAGTTCTAGATCCCTGAGGAATCACCACACTGTCTTCCACAATGGTTGAACTAGTTTACAGTCCCACCAACAGTGTAAAAGTTTTCATATTTCTCCCCATCCTCTCCAGCACCTGTTGTTTCCTGACTTTTTAATAATCACCATTCTAACTGGTGTGAGATGGTATCTCATTGTGGTTTTGATTTGCATTTCTCTGATGGTCAGTGATGATGAGCATTTTTTCATGTGTCTGTTGGCTGCACAAATGTCTTCTTTTGAGAAGTGTCTGTTCGTATCCTTTGCCCACTTTTCAATGGGGTTGTTTGATTTTTTCTTGTAAGTTTGTTTGAGTTCTTTGTAGATTCTGGATATTAGCCCTTTGTCAGATGAGTAGATTGCAAAAATTTTCTCCCATTCTGTAGGTTGCCTGTTCACTCTGATGGTAGTTTCTTTTGCTGTGCAGAAGCTCTTTAGTTTAATTAGATCCCATTTGTCAATTTTGGCTTTTGTTGCCATTGCTTTTGGTGTTTTAGACATGAAGTCCTTGCCCATGCCGATGTCCTGAATGGTATTGCCTAGATTTTCTTCTAGGGTTTTTATGGTTTTAGGCCTAACATTTAAGTCTTTAATCCATCTTGAATTAATTTTTGTATAAGGTGAAGGAAGGGATCCAGTTTCAGCTTTCTACATATGGCTAGGCTTCTTTTCCTCTTTTCTCTACATATAGGCCAGGCTTTTCCACCTTAATCCTCGATGCCTCTAACTTCTCAAATGATATATGAGAAAGATTTATAAGTTTTTATTCTCTATTTAGAAGCGCAAGTCCACAGAATTATTAGTTTCTGGGGCTGCCGTAATACGGGACCACAAACTATGTGGCTTGAAAGTAGAGAAATGTATTGTCTCATAGTTCTGGAGGCTAGAAGTTCTGAAATCAAGGCTTCATCAGGGACACACTCCCTCTGACGATTTTAGGACAGGATTCTTCCTCATCTCTTCCTGGCTTAGGGTTGTTGGTGGCAGTCTTCACCATGCCTTGGCTTTTAGATGCATCCCTTCAGTTTCTGCCCCCTCAGCATCTGGTATTCTCCCTATGTCTGTGTCTCTGTGTTCAAAATGGTTTCTTTTTATAAAAAGAGTAGTTATTAGATTAGGAGCCACTCTAATCCAATATAATCCCATCCTAATCTGATAACATCTACAAGGACCCTATTTCCAAATGAGGTCACGTTAACAGGTACAGAGGGTTAAGACTCAACATATCTTTCTGGGAGACACAATTCAACCCACAACAGTCACTCTTTCAGTAAATAACCTTTTCGCAAAGGAAAATAACACAACAGACTGACTCTTTTGTTAATCACCACCACCGCCGCTGTCATCTGCCACTTCCTGGCTGATGCTGAATATGGCGGCATGGAACCCAGCACACAGCATTCCTTAGCCTACTGATTCTTCACAAAGATGCCACAGGATGGGGGCTGTAAGCCCTGATTTACAGTGGAGGAAACACAATGGGGTTCAAAGGTTAAGTGATTTCTCCAGACAGCTAATACATGGTGGTGAAGGGATTCCAGACAAACAGGCAAGTGCCACAGTCATTTCATAGTTCTGCTAACCCTTTGCTAGGTTCAGGCGGTAAAAGCAAACCAGTGAAGACAGGAACTAATTAAAGCATTTCAGGGATTTATTTGTGGTTTTAAAAAAAATTTTTTTAACTTTCAAGTTCAGGGTACCTGTGCAGGTTTTTTATATAGGCAAACTCTCGTCATGCGGGTTCGTTGTGAAGATTGTTTTGCCACCGGGTATTAAGCCTAGTGTCTATTTTATTTTTCTGGATCCTCTCCCTCCTCCCACCTTCCACCCTCCAGTAGGCCCCTGTGTCTGTTGCTACCCGCTAAGTGTTTATATGTTCTTATTATTTAGTTCCCACTTACAAATGAGAGCACGCAATATTTGGTTTTCTCTTCCTGCATTACTTTGCTAAGGATAACGGCCTCCAGCTCCATCTGTATTCCTTCCAAGGACATTTATTTGTTTGTTCACTTCTTCAATATTTACCAAGTACTTACTATGAACTCAACAAACACTGAGATGAAAAGAAAAGAATTTCTCTTTTTAGGTTACCAAGGGAGACAAATGCAAAATCTGAAAGACAGCAGAGGAAGGCACAAATAACGGGCAGAAAGATTTCTTAGAGGATCTGCAATTTGGGCAAGGACATGCAATGCAACGGGGAGCTTGTTGAGCTGAAAAGGGGTGGAGGCAGGAGCTATAGTATCGCCACAGGCATGGAGTCTTCCAGGGGAAGTGAATGGCATGGTTTGGATGCCATTGTGTGGTTAGGGAGGTCGAGAAGTGGAGCTGAAAATGTAGAGGGATCCAAATGTAAGTGGCTTTGCTTGCAGTAAAGTCTGACATGCAGTGCATCCCTACCCCATCACTAGTTGCATGACCAGGGTCACGTAAAGAAGAATCCTTTTCTGGGCAGAAAGATTGGACATGGTTGGAGGCTGTCACTCCCTGAAGGGGCATTGATTTGGGTTAAAACAGTAACAAAACAAGGACACTGCTCCTCCCTCTGTGTCCCAGCCCATAGCCACCACCCTGGACTCCTTCTCCAGCTTTGTCCACAACCAGCTGGTTATCCCTGTTTCCTCTGTATCTCTTGACTTCTCCATTGGCTTGTTCTGACTCAACGTTAGTTCAAAAGTTTCTCAGAGCAAACACCGGGTTGTGTCTGTGCTCAGGACTCAATCCTCTGGTGGGTCTTACCCCACAATTAGTTCTTGTCCCAAGTGAGGGTCTGCCAATCGCTGGTCCTTCTCCCCTGAGGCTTTCCCATCAGAAAGGGGACTTGCTTCTCATGGGCTTGTCAGTCATTAGGGCCTATGTTCTACTTTCTCAGCTGATTTGCCTCACCTCGTGAAACAAAGCAGAGCCACGGAAGTGGTGAGTGCAGAGCTTTCGTCCAGCTCTGCTGCTTCTTAGCTATGTGCAGGTGCACAATTTACTTAGCATCTTTGTGCTTCAGTTTTCTCCTCTGAGAAGTGAGGATGACAATAATACAAATGTCATAGGCTTATTTGGGAGGTGACATGAATTGACACATTTCAAGCACTTACAGGATCTGATGGAAATAAGAGTTGTAATCAGCTCTAATTACCATCAAACGGCAACACAGTAGTTCCTGAAGAGTCCAAGGTTACTCTTGGATGAGAGTACCTGCAGTACAAAAGTTCATGCACTCCCTTTTCCAAGATAAGAGCACAGTTGAACATAAACCCTTGTTCCAGCCTCCTACCTGGACAACAGCAACAGCTCCCTGCTGTATGTCCTCATGTCTTCCTCCCTCCCTCCAAATCCACCCTCCACCCACAAACCAGAGCGATCTTCCTATGGTGCACATCTGCTTCCAATATGCCTCTGCTTCATGCCCACCAGTTGCTCCCCTAAGACTCACCTCATCTGGCCTTGGCCTTCCCTGATCTCACCCACTGCTAATTCCCCCCTACACCCACACACATGTCCACTCCTCACAACAAAGTGTTTTCTGAATGTACCATTACCTCCATGTCTAAGCACATGCCGGGCTGCCTTCCCACCTCCCATACCCTTGGAAACCCCTACAGTCTTTCAACTGCTCAAGTGTAACTTGTACCCTGAAACTTTTGCAGAATCCCTGATAGAAGGAACAACTCTCTTTTCTGGACTACCTTTCTCTCTTGTACTTATTTCATCCTTGTATGTTCATCATACTCATCATCAAACCTGCCCCAGCTGATCATTTCCTCCTCCTTGATGTACTTTTCTCACTTGGCGTCAGGGCCCCACCTCTCCAATTCTTCCCACCCCACTGGCTACTTCTTCTCTACCTCTGCTTCTAGGTCCTCTTCCCATGACCTCTCGGCATTGGGGTGATCCAAGCTCAGCCCTCACTCCCTTCCTTTCCTCTGCGTGCTCTTTACACTCTTTGGGATCTCATGCTTCATGGCTTTAGAGACCATCTTTGTGCCTGTACCACAAAGCGTGGTGCTAAATTTGGCTCCTTTCTTTCTCCCATAACTTACTTTCAAGGCATCAGAAATCCTGCTCTCTCTAATGCCTAAATAACCCAGAATGTGACCAATTCTTAGCATTTCCCCAGCTGCCCACCTGATCCAAGTTCACTCAAATTTGTTTCCCCAGATGACTGCAGTGGCTACCTAGATGGTTTCTCTGCTTCCGTCTTTGCCCCAACACAGCTTATTCTCAGCACAGTGGTCAAGGTGAGCCATTAAAATGGAAGGCAGATCATGTCCTTTGACTGCTGAAATCAGTATTGCACCTTCACACCCAGGGGCAATTTAAACCAACTGAGAATTATTAGGCAAAAATTCTCATCATTTAAGCCTAGTTGATTTGCAAAAGTGCTAAAAAAGCAAAATCCCCTTCTGCATTTACAGAATGTTCAGTTCTGTAGATTGTCAGATCAAGAATGCACAGGATAGAGGAAGGGACTGTCCTGACATCAATTAAGGGTTAGAGGAGAGAAGATAAAAAAAAAAATAGAGTACAATTATGTGGAAAATGTTCAAGTCAGCAGAGTCATAACTTAGATTATGTTTCTTCATGGTGAAGGCATCCCAGGCATTATTTGGGCACTTGATATGCGTTCTAAAATGTTTGCAATCAAATTCCTGAATTACAAGTCTACTTATTTTTTTGATAATTTCCTGGCTGCCACACAAAGACAAGGAAACTTGCTCCAGAGTCATTGCTTCTTAATTCATTTGATTCCGATCCCACTTCTGCTGCCTCAATCCAGCTCAAGGCATTCCTAAGTCAGAACATGGGCTCAAGTTTTTGGCACTTTCTCAGCAGCCGGCGTCCTTCCTCTGGCCTGGGCAGTTGTACATATTCTGAGTTTAGAAATTATTCTCCTGTGGAGAGGAAGGGTCTGAAGTTAGAATGAGTGGATTAGGACAGTTTGTCTCTATCTTTAGATTTAAAAGTGAAGTTTTAACTAAATATCCTTTTATAGCTACAAACATGCTTAAAAATCCAAAATCTGACAATATCAAGTGTTGATGAGGACATAAGGCAACATGTCCTCTGGACAGACATACTGCTAGTAATACGGCTACATGGAAAAGCAATTTCTTGTTACCTAGAAAATTTAGAAATGTGCATATCCTATACCCCAGCAAGCTGTAACCCTAAAATGTACCCTAGATGAATTATTTTACCTATGGACCAGCAAATATGTCTAAGGATGCTCATGGCAGAATGTTTATAATAGCGAATGACTGGAAACAACCCAAATGCCCATCAATGATAGAGCAGATATATAAATTGGTGTCAAGTCATACAATGATAATGATAATTAATACATTACAATAACATGTAATGATATGGCTGAATCTCAGGTACATAAAGTGAGGAAGAAAATACAAGCAGCAGAAGAAGATATACAGATCAAATACAGGAAAAGTATAAAATATATATTTTGGGGCTAGAAATATGTGGGTTAAAACTTCAAAGAAATTAAAGAGAGTGATTAAAACAAATTTGAGGACAGAATCCACCTGAAGAGTAGAGGAAGAGGACGAGATAGAGGAGAACAATAATATTAAAGAAGGACTTTAAAATTAATAGCAATACTTTATTCTTAAGCAGAGTAGTAGGTACACAACGGGTCACTGTTTTACCGTTCATATATATACATATATATACATACGCATTTATACATTTATTTAATTAGTTAAAATTTTATAATAAAAATGAATGGTATTCACATAAAGTATTAAAAACTAATTGGAAAATTCAATTTTAAAATTAATCTTATTTATAATAGCAGAAAAAAGAAGGTACCTAGCAATAAATATAAGAAAATATGTATACAAACTTTATGGAGAAAATGATGAAACTTTGTTAAAGGACATTAAAAATGTCCTCTATAACTAAAATGATAGTCATGTTTATGAATCTCAAATTAACATAAATTCTGTGTATCCAGTGGACATCCCAACAGGATGGGTCTTGATGTACTCTAAAATCTACAGACAAATGTAAAAGGTCAGTAAGTTTTGAGAAGAAGAATGGGAGGGAGATGAATTTCCCTATAAGGTATCATGATTCCTTATAAAGTTATAGAAATTAATCAAATGAGGTATTGATGCAAAGATAGTAAATAACCAGTGAAACAGAAGAGAGATCCCAGAAACAGACCCATAGAAATTCGGTAAATTGCTGAGAATACAAGACCAGTCAGAGGGAATATAATAAACAATACAATAAATGGTGTTACGATAATAGGCTATCCACTTAAAAAAAATTATCATATCTCTTCCTCACACAATAAACAAAAATAAATTTGAGAGTGATGACAGAGTTAACAAGTAAAACAATAGTATCATATAACACACAAGACAATATCTTTGCGTATTAAGATAAGGAAAAAATCCTTAAACAAGACATAAATAGTACACCCACGAAAGAAAAACACTGAGAAGACAGTATAAAAAGACCGTATAAAAACGTTTGAAAGGCACAATAAGCAAAGCTAAGAAAAAGAAAACAGAAATTAGAAAGGTAATGTGTTCATTCACAACTCTATTTATCCAAATTGCCTACAAATCAATAAGGAAGAGAGAAAAAAAATGGCCAGGATACAGACTGCCCCATCCAGAAGAATAAATTGTATGGTTGTTTAAATACATGAAAAGAGGTTGAACCTTTCTAGTAACCAGAGAGAGACATATTCAAACTATGTGATAAAATTTTACACCCATCAAATAGGGAGAAAAAAATACAGTCTGATAACATCAAATGTTAGTGCAGATAAGAAATACAGAAACTCTCATAAGCTGCTTTTGAAATTGTAAATTGATACAAACCCTTTTTTTAAATTGTATTTTTTTTAGGTTGACAAATAAAAATTAAATTTATTTATGGTGTACTACATGATGTTTTGGAATATGTGTACATTGTGGAATGACTAAATCAGAGTAATTAACGTATCCATTACCTAACACACTTATTTTTTGTGGTAAAACATGTAAAATCCACTCTTTTCACAGTTTTCAAGTATACAATACAATAGATCTCTTGTCTAAATGAAATTTTGTATCTTTGGACCAATGTCTATGCAGCCCCCCACACCAACCTCTGGTACCACCATCCTACTCTATTTCTATGAGATCAATGTTTTCAGCGTCCATGTTTGAGTGAGATCACATGGCATTTGTCTTTCTGTGTCTGGCTTATTTCTCTTGGTATCATGTCCCTGAAGTTCATCCCTCCTGTCACAAATGAAAGGTTTTCCCCCCTTTTTGGCTGAACAGTATTTCGTTGTGTACACATATTAGACTTTTTAAATTTTTTTTTTTTTTTTTTTTTTTGCAGTTGCAAAATTTAATAGAGTGAAAACAGAGCTCCCATATAAAGGGAGGGGCCCAAAGAGGGTAGCCATTGACGGCTGGAGTGCCTGGGTTTATGTCCCGATCATTGTCCCTCCCGCTGTGCTCTCAGGCGATAGATGATTGGCCATTTCTTTACCTCCTGTTTTTGCCTAATTAGCATTTTAGTGAGCTACTATCTGATTGGTCGGGTGTGAGCTAAGTTGCAAGCCCATTGTTTAAAGGTGGAAGCGGTCACCTTCCCAGCTAGGCTTAGGGATTCTTAGTCGGCCTGGGAAATCTAGACAGCTGGTCTTGTCTCCCATTCCTGCCTCTGGACAGGAAAACCCAAGTGCTGTCGGGAAGGTTGGCCGTCGGCCATTATATTACATTTTTTTAATCTATTCCTCTGTCCATGGAGAACTTAGGCTGATGCTGTAAGTTGGTCTGGGCAATATCTTGAGTATTATCCAAAAAGCACAGGCAATGAAAGCAAAAATAGACAAATGGGATGGCATCAAACTCAGAAGCTTCTGCGCACCACAGGAAACCATCAGGAGTGAAGAAACAACCTGCAGAATGGGAGAGAATGAATCAGATGCCCAAGATTCAATTTGCATTGGTCTTAAAAACCTTTGCCTAATAAGAAAACCAGTTGCAAAAGTGTATGTCCATTGGGCGAATGGACTGGAAACACATCACATGCGTGAGACTAGTTGCTTCTGCAGAGTAGGGAAGAGGATATGGTGCCCCACAACTCCCACCCCTCCTCAAGGTGTGTTGGGATAGTCGGTGGCCTTCCGGGCCCACCCTTCCCCTGCTGGCCATCCACTCACCCACTGGGCCAAAGCAGGGGTCTTGGGCTCATCTACCAGAAAGTACCAGAAGAAGCTGTGGGAGTGAGAGACGCCCTTCCTCACCTCCTGCGGGAAGAGCATTCCCTGCCTTCCTCACAGCGCCTCATCATCTACAGCAGACCCACGTCACAGCCGGGCATCCCACCTGCTCCCTGAGGAAAGGAGGAAAAAAAAAAGGTCGAAGGATCCCAGGCCTCGAAATGATTCTCCGGTCATCCCTGCTGGTTTGGCTGTCCCTGCGGACCCCTGGCTCTTTATCCTTTGCTGTTGGGTGTGGACTTTCACTCTGTGTTCCCTTTGTGTTCACGTCTTCAGCCACTTGTGAGAATTCCCTTCCCCAGCCACGGACTCAATGGGCTGTTCCCACCAGACAAGTCTGCCACCTTCTCCTCCCTCCGTCCTTCCTCTTTCCTCCCCTCTCCATGTGCAAGTCCGTAAATTCTGGACCAACCCTCTGAGTTCCACCCCTGTGTATCCACGAGCTCTCCAAGGCTCTGCTTCGTACATTTTCCAAACCCCCAGCACCTGACCCCCCCATGCTTCCCTCCCAAACCACCTCTCCTCTGCTGAACTGCACGTGGAAAGGTCTGCAATCGTTCCGCAAGTTCACACCCTCAAGCAGTGTATTTTATTTTTTTAAGTGTTGTTTTGATTAAAAGTGGGAAAACAAGGAACCGTTTACTGTAAAATTATTCAAATACAGTAACTCTTATGAAGGCATAATATCATGGGTAAGACACTTATCTAGCAAAGAAAATTAATTTGTAAGCACAGTTATGACGCTGGAGAATTTATCTGGAGCCATAGTACCCCGGTGACAAATTGAAAACCTGTTCTGAGGAGGATCAGCGCAGAGGGTTATGGGCCACCAGGGAGAGGACGCCCTCCACTCCTGTTGGTCTGCTGAGCTGAGACCTTGGCCAGCACAGCCTTGTCTCACTCCCCAGCCCTCTGTGGCTCCCCACCGCCAGCCCCTGTGGTGTCGTGAGCCTCTTATCAGTGTTGCAGACCACCTGAAATCACTGATAAGCCTCTCACATCTGGCCTGGCCTCTCTTGCACTGCAGCCTGGCTTGGGAGGGGGGTTCCAGATGCCATAAAGCCACACTTGCTGTCTGAGTGACCTCTGTAAAATGAATTTATAGCTTCTGCTTATCTCTGGCCACAGGTGGTGCTTCCTCCAAGGAGACTGGGCCCTAGGAATAAGTGTCCCCTTCAGAGCGGGGATCCATTAGAGGAAAGAGCTGCCGCCCCTCCCCAGTCCAGCCTCAAACCTGTGGGCCACCCCCATCCTCACTGCACCTCTATTTTTTTCTCTAATGCTCTGCAGTTTACAGAACATGGACAGATATGGTGGCATGGTGGCTGATGTTACACCTTGTGTTTCAAAATGCAAAATGAATGAGAGATGTGTTCAGAACACAGTGGATATCTCCCATCCGAAAGATGATGATGAAATGGGATTTTTAGACAGTGATGTGGCTCACCTGAAGGCACAGGTGTCTGGCAGAAGCAGGCTTTGGGCCAGTTCCTTTAGTTTTAACACAAGGCTCTTCCCACCAAGCGCCTTGGCCTCTCAGCTGTAGAATAACCCCACTCCCTCCTACCTCCATGTTTTCTCTTCTCTTTTTTGAGACAGAGTCTCACTCTGTTGCCCAGGCTGGAGTGCAGTGGCACAATCTTGGCTCACTGCAACCTCTGCCTCCTGAGTTCAAGCAATTCTCGTGCCTCCGCCTCCCAAATAGCTGGATTACAGATGCGTGCCACCATACCTGGCTAATTTTTGTGTTTTTAGAGAGATAGGACTTTGCTATGTTGGGCAGGCTGGTCTCGAACCCCTGGCCTCAAGGGATCTGCCTGCCTCGGCCTCCCAAAGTGTTGGGATTACAATGTGAGCCACCGCGCCTGGCCCTGCCTCTATGTTTTCAAAGATTGTATTACAAAGTTCTCTTGTGTCCTGTGTTTCGGGATTGAGATGGTTAAATGCTGCCACCCCTAGGTGGGTGGGTGGCTGGGGCAGGAGGCAGAGGGGAGCTGGGGATACTTCTTGGGGTTCCACAGGAGGCGTCCAGCTGCACGGAGTGAGGATTGTTTTGACCTTGAAGTCTTCCAACCTACTGGCTGCTTCTTGGTCAAAAAACAAAAACATAAACAAAACAAACTTGACAAACCCATGGACTGTGCACTGGTATCACATAGGGGACAGTGGCATCAAAAAGTGGGCACACGTCAGGACTCACAGAGTGGAGCGAAGGCCCGCGGTGGGCCTGGTGAAGGGACGCAGCTGTTCTGCAGAGAGCAGTGTGGAAAGCAATCTTCCTCGGCTGCATGAACCATGAGCACAGAACTCCCGACAGTTACCAACAAGGGGCCTGATGCGGGAAGACTTCCTGGAGGGGAGGACATAAGAAGACACCCTGAATTGCCAGACAATGAAAAGAGGGGCAGGAAAGGCATGGGGGACGGATGGCATGGCAGGGTGAGCCAGCCCGAGGGTCCAGAAGGCTATCACATGGCTTAGTGCTGGACACAGGACAGGATCCAGGCTAAGAAGATGCACTTCTTGCTAAGGAGACTGGGAGGTTTGGACTCGGTGGAATTCACCCCAGCATGACAAAGCGGCAGTGACCAGACTGCTTCTCTAGATTCCTCCTCATTGGGCAGGGCATCTCTGAAAGAAAGGCAGCAGCCTCAGTCAGGGGCTTATAGATAAAACCCCCATCTCCCTGGGACAGAGCACCTGGGAGGATGGGCAGCTGCAGATGCACTTCAGCGGACTTAATCTTTCCTGCCTGTTGGCTCTGAGGAGAGCAGCTGATCCTGCCAAAAGGGATTCTCCCTGCACAGCGCAACAGCTCTGCTAAGGTCAGAGTGCCTCCTCAAGTGGTCCCTGAGCCCTGTGCCTGCTAACTGGGAGAGACCTCCCAACAGGGGTTGACAGACACCTTATACAGGAGAGTTCCAGCTGGCATCAGGCTGGTGCCCCTCTGGGACAAAGCTTCCAGAGGAAGGAGCAAGCAGCAATCTTTGTGGTTTTGCGGCTGCCATTGGTGATATCCAGGCCAACAGGGTCTGGAGTGGACCTCCAGCAAACTGCAGCAGGCCTGCAGAAGAGGGGCCTGACCATTAGAAGAAAAACTAACAGAAGAAAGCAACAACAACATTACCAAAAAGATTCACACACAAAAACCCCATCCAAAGGTCATCAGCCTCCAAGATCAAAGGTAGATAAATCCATGATGAGGAAAAACCAGTGCAAAAAAGCTGAAAATTCCAAAAGCCAGAATGCCTCTTCTCCTCCAAATGATCGCAACTCCTCTCCAGCAAGGGCGCAAAACTGGACAGAGAATGAAATTGATGAATTGACAGAAGTAGGCTTCAGAAGGTGGGTAATAATGAACTCCTCTGAGCTAAAGGAGCATGTTCTAATCCAATGCAAGGGAGCTAAGAACCTTGATAAAAAGTTACAGGAACTGCTAACTAGAATAACCAGATGACCTGATGGAGCTGAAAAACACAGCATGATAATTTCCTGAAGCAAACACAAGTGCCAGTAGCTGAATCAATCAAGCGGAAGAAAGGATATCAGAGATTGAAGACCACCTTGCTGAAATAAGGCGTGCAGACAAGATTAGAGACAAAGAGAACTACAGACCACTGCTCAATGAAATAAAAGAGGACACAAACAATGGAAGAACATATCCATGCTCATGGATAGGAAGAATCAATATCATGAAATGGCCATACTGCCCAAGGTAATTTATAGATTCAATGCCATCCCCAATGACTTTCTTCACAGAATTGGAAAAACTACTTTAAAGTTCATATGGAACCAAAAAAGAGCCCGCATTGCTAAGACAATCCTAAGCCAAAAGAATAAAGCTGGAGGCATCACACTACCTGACTTCAAATTATACTACAAGACTACAGTAACCAAAACAGCATGGTATTGGTACCAAAACAGACACATAGACCAATGAAACAGAATAGATACCTCAGAATTAACACCTCACATCTACAAGCATCTGATCTTCAACAAACCTGACAAAAAGAAGAAATGGGGAAAGGATTCCCTATTTAATAAATGATGCTGGGAAAACTGGCTAGCCATATGCAGAAAACCGAAACTGGACCCCTTCCTTACACCTTATACAAAAATTAACTTGAGATGGGTTAAGGACTTAAATGTAAAACTAAAAATCATAAAAATCCTTGAAGAAAACCTAGGCAATACCATTCAGGACATAGACATGGGCAAAGAATTCATGACTGACACACCAAAAGCAATTGCAACAAAAGCCAAAATTGACAAATGGGATCTAATTAAACTAAAGAGCTTTTGGACAGCAACAGAAACTAGCATCAGAGTAAAGAGGCAACCTGCAGAATGGGAGAAAAATTTTGCAATCCACCCATCTGACAAAGGTCTAATATCCAGAATCTACAAGGAACTTAAACAAATTTACAAGAAAAACAAATATCAAAATGTGGGCAAAGGATATGAGCAGGCACTTCTCAAAAGAAGCCATTTATGTGACCAAGAAAGATATGAAGAAAAGCTCATCATCACTGAGAAATGCAAATCAAAGCCACAATGAGATACCATCTCGAGCCAGTCAGAATGGCGATTATTAAAAAGTCAGGAAACAACAGATGCTGGAGAGGCTGTGGAGAAATAAGAACACTTTTACACTGCTGGTGGGAGTGTAAACTAGTTCAACCGTTGTGGAAGACAGTGTGGCGATTCCTCAAGGATCTAGAACTAGAAATACCATTTGGCCCAGCAATCCCATTACTGGATATATACCCAAAGAATTATAAATCATTCCACTATAAAGACACAGCACATGTATGTTTATTGCAGCACTATTTACAATAGCAAAGACTTGGAACCAACCCAAATGCCCATCAATGATAGACTGGATAAAGCAAATGTGGCACTGTAGAATCCTATGCAGCCATAAAAAAGAATGAGTTCATGTCCTTTGCAGGGACATGGATGAAGCTGGAAGCCATCACCCTCAGCAAACTAACACAGGAACAGAAAACCAAACACCACATGTTCTCACTCATAAGTGGGAGTTGAACAGTGAGAACACATGGACACCAGGGAGAGGAACATCACACGCTGGGGCCTGGGGCCTGTTGGGGGTCGGGGGCAAGGGGAGGGAGAGCATTAGGACAAATAGCTAATGCATGCACGGTTTAAAACCTAGATGACAGGTTGATAAGTGCAGTAAACCACCATGGCATATGTATATCTATGTAACAAATCTGCACATTCTGAACATGTATCTTGGACCTTAAAGTAAAATAAAATAAAATAAAACAAACAAACAAACAAAAAATGCCAGAAGACTGGGTATAAATTGAACCAGAAGTCTGGGTTTAAATCCTGATGCTGACTCCTCGAAGCATCTCTTGGCTTCAGTTTCCACAGTAAAATGGGGTTGATAATAATACCTACTGCATAGAGTTGTGTGAACAGTCGTGTGAGTTATTTCGTGGAGAACATTTGGAGAAGAGGCTGGCACACATCAATGGCTCACCACCTATGGTAGCAACTGTCCTCAGGAGAGTGCCCCCAGGAAGCAGGGAGACAAAGCTGGCGGCAGACAGATCAAGGAGCCTGAGCAGGGCCTGGACAGGAAAAGGGTCAGGGAGAATGTAGTCAGGGGAAGAGTGAAAGCTTGGCCTGGATACATGGAGCATCGACAGCAAAAGCCAGAGCCCCCGAAGCCAGCCAGGCTGTGGAGGGGAGCCCTGCCAAAAGTGATTAATTATAAACAGATTTACACTTGCAAATGAGGTTCTCTGCTAGCAACTATTTAGGCAGGGAGTTTTTACACAAAGCATCAGTGTGACTCTCTATGTGCATTTCTAAAGTGATTGACGATTCTCCAAGGTCAAGTTGCAGTAGTATGTAGATTCTTAAAAATCGATCCAGGCTCGTTAATGCCACCAATAACTGAAGCTGAGAAACTTAACATTGTTTGCCTTTCACAATTATTGTCATCCAGTCTGGGCATAAAATGCAGGCCAGGACCTGCCAGCAGGCTGCTCCAGTCGGGTTCCTCTCCGACTGTTCAGGGCCCCTGCACCCAGCTCTCCACCATCCAGAGGGACCTTCTCAGGACACTGATCTAACCTGGTGCACCCAGCACACCCAACCCCACAGCCTTCCGGGATCAGCTGTGCTGATGGAAGTCGCTGGGATCACAGGAAAGGTGGCCTGGGAGAAGGGCTAGTGTGGGTCTAGCAGCAAGTCCCGAGTAACCTTGGCAAACCCTTTCCTTCTTCTTTGCCTGCTTTTCCACGTGTAAGAAGGGGGTACAGGAGGGGATCATGCTGTGGTTCTCCACGGCCCTATCCAGCCTCCCTCCTGGGTCCTCGAACGAGTTCCTTTCCTCTGGCTTGGGCAAAGGGTTAGGGTTGGGGTTGGCGGTGGGGTGCTCATCGATCGTGTTCCTGCTCCCTAAGTTCCTTGGCCCTCAGTGGTGACCTGGGACAAGACGAGGCTGACTGCTGATGTTGTCCCAAACTTCATGCAGCGGGAAAAGCACCGCTGCCCTCTAGCGGCCTTTGGCCAGAATGACCTTGGGCGGAGGTCCTAAAGGGCTCGCTATGGGGTTCAGTGAAATCCACATTTAACAGCCCTGAGTCCCCACTGCGTGTCAGGACCCAACGTGCCCAGTGAGGGACACATGCCTGCCCACGGGAAGCTCACTCCTGGAGAGGGACAGGTGCATGGGTCGGGTGGGCACCACACATAGTGCCTTTTAGCACTTAAGTGACCTTAATCTTTCTGCATTCCTACTTCATCGTTATAACCGGGCTAAAAATAAAATGACTTCCTTGCAGCAGCTGATCACCATGACTATGTCCCAGATCCAGCCCCTGCTCGCTGTTCCCGCTGCCCCCAGCCTGGACCAAGCCTCCAGCCTCTCTCCCTGTTTTCCCGGCTCCCGCCTTGCCCCTCACTGTTCCTTCTGCACACAGCAGCCAGAGGATACACGGAATCCCGCTGCAATCAGACCACACCATCCTCTGTCCAGCACCCTCCAGTGCTTTCCACCCCGCCTGGAGGAAAAGCCGAGTCCCAGCCATGGCCTCTGGGATTCTACAGGATTTGGGCCATCACCTCTCAGATCTCAGGACCCACCTCTCCCCAGCCCACCACACTGCAGTCACACAGCGCCCGCTGCCTGTCCTGGAACACACCAGCCTTCCCGGGGAGTACCCTGCCTCCAGGTAGCAGCTCACCTGACGTCCTCACCTCCAGATTTTCCCTCTGTGTGTCCTCCCTGGACTTTCGATTTCAAATTGCAGCTGTCACCAGACACCACCATCTGCACTTCATTCCTCTCCACCACACCTATTGCTATTACAGTGTACAGTTTACTTATTCATTTCACCTAACAGCTGCCTCCCCCAACCAGAATGTGACCTCCACGGAGACAAGGACTTCTGTCTGTTTCATCCCTGGCTGTGCCCCGGCATCTATTGTAGTACATAAGTCGTTGCAGGCGCTGGATAAATATTTGTTAATTAAACAAACAAATACATGAGTGAACAAGTTTGGATTAGTATCAGCGAGTGAATCTTGGGGGGGTTGGCAAACATTATCTTCTAGTATTGTTTATCTGAGCTAACGTCGAATATGAAATGACCAAGAGGGGGTGTCCTCACTGCTGTGGGGCACAGAAATCCCTTTCTCATAGTTTCCTAACCTCAGCAAGGCTCTTGGGGTGGGGGACAGGAGGACATAGAAACTGGGATTCAAAATAAATAGGAGCTTTCCCGGGTGAGGTAGATGTCCAAGCCAGGAAGCAGCAAGTGTAGAAGTCACAGAAAGGTGCCCGGAAAGGGAGCAGGGTCACCAGGGTGGCTGGGACCAAGGATGTGGGAGTCCAGGGACCCAGAAGAGAAAAGGAGGAGGAGGGCAGGTGGCCACTTGGCATGTGACTTCACATTAAAAGCAAGCTCTGCATTCAAAAGCTTGGGTAGGCTGGGCGCAGTGGCTCACATCTGTGGTCCCAGCACTTTGGGAGGCTGAGGAAGGCTGATCACAAGGTCAGGAGATGGAGACCATCCTGGCTAACACGATGAAACCCCGTCTCTACTAAAAATACAAAAAAATTAGCTGGGCGTGGTAGCATATGCCTGTAGTCCCAGCTACTCGGGAGGCTGAGGCGGGAAAATCGCTTGAACTCAGGAGGTGGAGGTTGCAGTGAGCCGAGATCACACCACTGCACTCCAGCCTAGCAAGAGAGACTCTGTCTGAAAAGGAAAAAAAAAAAAGCACACATGGAAGCCAGAGCTGTCCAGGGGGTGTCTGGGAATGAAATTGGCTGGCCTCGGCATAGGAGTAAGCCCCTCATCCCAGGAGCGGCCAAGCAGAGACAATGTTACCTCTTCGGAAGAAAGTAGAGGGCGCATCTGCATTTGAGGTTGGACAAGGTGACCTGTAGGCATCCTCCCAAAACTGCAGGTTCACAAATCTGTGACTGAACTGTCCCGAGAAGGGAGCTGTGAGAAGGCCCTGAGAAGCAGCATCTGCCCGGATTCCCACTCCCATCAGGAGAGACCTAAACCGAGAGAGCCAGCAGGCTTGAGGAGCCCGTGTCCACCGCCCCATTCCAGACTGGAGCACAGAGTGGAGGCAGGATGGACTCACACAGCCTCACATATCTCACTCCTGCTCTCTCCTGCCCAGGGGGCCGAATTCAAGACCCCTAACGCCCCCGCTCAGACTGTTTCCTTACATTTCACTTGTGATTTTTTAAAAGGTTCGTTTATTTCCTATGATCGGCAAGAAGGCAACCGGTATGTGAGAGGGTGAGTGTGGGTGGCTGTTTCCAGTTAAACAAGAGAAAGTTTTTCTAACTGTGTCAAAACTGTGAAGGAGAGACTGGCTGGGCTTCATTAGGATCAGCCCGCGGCGCCCAGGCCCGGCTTAGTCACTGTGGCTTCCTCACTCCTCAACACTTAACCAATATCTTTGGTCCCCCACCCCCACCCCTGGCAAATCTTTAGGCCCCGCCTGGGGTTTGGTGGCAGGCGTCTGAGGTTCTCCAGCTCCTGACAAAGGTCAGTCTGCAGGCCCATCACAGCCAGAAAGTGCGGAGGCTGTGCTCGGGCCCTGCTGACTCATGTGGGCCTTGACTCAGCCATCCAAGGCTCCACGGGCACTGCTTTGCCTCACAGGGTGTCAAGCCAGTGGCAGGGACCCACCCAGGCCAGCCAGTCTCCACTCCCAAATCCAACCCAACCCCGCCCTGCTGCAGGGCTCTCAGCCTTGGGCACTGGGGGCTTTTGGGGCCACCTAGTCCTTTGTCAGTGGCAGGGCTGTGCACTGTGGGGTGTTTAGCCACAGCCCTGGCCTCCACCCACGGGATGTCAGCAGCATCACCAGATGATGGCCCAGTCATGACAGCCAAAAAAGCCCCAGACGTGGCCAAATCAGGGCCCAAATCAGCCCTGTGTTGAGAAGCTCTGAGCTAGAGCCAACAGCATCTTCCCTCTTTGCCTTGTTTCCCAAATTTTCTTGTGAGGTTCTGCAGGAAAAAAAGAAAATATGTCTGAGTTTTTATGTTGGGATTTGGACATGAATGGGAGGCCACAAGCCCTGGTGTGACCTCATGGAGGTGGAGGCCATCACACATGGACATCACCTTGCTGGCACCTAGAGGCATTGACTGTGCCATCCCTAACCCAATCCAGCCCTCTCCTATCATGGAAGAAGAAAGTGCAGCCCAGAGAGGTTAAGCAACCAGCTGGAAGTCACACAGCAGGCTTAGTCATCTAACCCCTCATCCAGTGCTCTTTCATACCCTACGCCAAGCCTGGACCCAGCCAGCACCCACCAGGAGGCGAAAACTTTGCAGAGGCAAAACATCCCCTTCCAACAGGAACTCAAGACGAGGGCAGAACCTCGTTTTCACGTTACAACGCTGTGAAAATGTGCAAAGCAAAATGTGGTAAAAGCATGGGTTGGAGCCAAAGTGGTGGAATGAGAAAATACTGCTTGCCATGTGAGCCGGCTAATAAAAGGAAGAGCCCGGAATTGTTTGTTGCGATTATAAGGGTCATTTTTTCCCCCTATAAAAAAGAGTAATTTTCATTTACAGGGACCCCGGGCAATTTTCCATCTAATTTGATGTTTTATAATGTCTGCAGAGCCACACAACCTCGGTAGGCTGTGGGGGCCAGAGACGTTTTATTTTCAGATGTCCAAGGTTATTGGTTCATCAAGAGCTAAAGGAAAATGCGACCGGGTTTTCATGAGTCCTGGTAAGAAAGCGGGCAGGGGATGGTCTGGGTGAGTGGAAATGAATTTGCTGTGAAGCCCCCAACCCTCAGTTGAGTGCCACCCCCACTCCAGTAGCACCCAGAGCACCAGGCTGGTAAGGCTGGGGCACAGTCATTGCCTCAGGTAAGGAAGCGAAGACCTGACCCTGCCCCGCCTTCAGTCCAGAGCACAGCGCCACCCGGCTGACCTGTCCTGCACGCACATGGCCCACCCAGCTCTCCTATTAGGAGTTTTACGTGTATTTCTCATTTAATCATCACAGCAGCCCATGGAGAGTGGGGACTGCTATTATCTCTGGTTTACAGATGAGGAAACTGGGCTTAGAAAAATTAGCTACCGGCTTGAAGCCTCCCGAACAGGAGGTAAGAGTCTAAATCTAACTACTCTGTCTACACTGTGGCATAATCCTTTCACCACCACCATCATACTAGGTCCTTCCTGCTCACCCAGGCCCCACCTATTTTGGCTTCACAAAATGGGTGCAGGGTAGGGGGTGTGGGATACAGAGGTTGAAGGGGACGCAGTCTTTACCCTCAGTGCTTACAGGATTGTTGGAGACTTGGGACAGCCATCCAAAACCAATCCCAATGGACAGTGCATCATGCAGGGCCTCAGTTTCTTTTTCTATAAAATGGGCATAACACCATTGATTTGACTGCAACATTATGAGGCTTTGATGAGAGAACACCATTGGGAAAAAACTTGGTCTTGACACTCCTGTCCTGCTGAGATAGCAAAACAAAGAAGGGATTATGGGAGTAAGGACTAGAGACAGAGGGTGAGAAAAGACGGAGTGAGGAGGAATAAGGAATGGAAGCAGAGAAGCACAAGGACAGCTGAGAGAAGAGCACAAGGTAGGGTGCCCATGGCTGGGCTTTTACTGAGCACTTAGTGTGTACCAGGCCTCGGGGTGCTTTATGTGCATAAAGCCATTCAATTTCCAACAGGGAGAGTGGAGGCAATTATTTCTACTTTACAGACGAACCTTCTAGTGCCTGACATGGGGGTGGACAACAGCCCAAAGGTTGCTGTGACAGGGCTCTTAACCTGACCTGGGGACCTGGAGGGATCACTGTGGGGCAAAAGGGCAGACAATCACATTCCCGGCTCCTGGAACAGGCCCATTCCTTCCCAAGATCTCTCTTCTTCCAGGACCATCTCTGTGCCCAGTAACACAGACTTGGTAGAAAGCAGGGAGGGGCCATAGTAAATGCAAATGTTTTTGTTTTACACAATACCTGTTCTTACGGAAATAGAGAATACCACACATGAGCTGGGAGAAAAGGAAAACCTCCTGAATCCCAATCCTTAGACACTGATGCATATATTTCTAATATTTATACCAAATGGGATCATAATGCATCTTGTATTTTGCAAGTTCTTTTTGAACTTTATTATAATGGACAGCTTTCCACATCAGTTAATATTCTTGTATAGCACTGAAATGACAACATGGTGTTCCACTGTTCAGCCACTGCAGAATGTTGTCTAACAATTTCCCAATTCAGCAGGCGTCTCTCACCCACTTTCACTTTCCTTGTGTCAGTTATCCATGATCAACTGAGCTCTGGAAATAGCTGAGTACAGTACAGTAAGATATTTTGAAAGAGAGGTGAACCATGTTCACCTAACTTTTATCATAATAGATTGCTATAATTGTTATTACAGTAGATTGTTATAATAACAGTAGATTGTTATAATTGTTCTATTACAGTAGATTGTTATGATTGTTCTATTGGATTATTAATGTTGTCAATCTCTTATCATGCCTAATTTATAAATTAAACTCTATCATAGGTACGTGCATATAGGAAAAGACATAGCGCATTTAGGGTTTGGTACTGTCTGAGGTTTCAGGCATCCACGGCAGGTCTTGGAACATATCCCCTGCAGATAAGGGGATAAGCTGATATTTGTGATGATTTAGAAGGCGGCATTGGATACCCTCATCACTAAGGTTCACATCATCATTTGCAGGAAAAAGACAACATCATACAGCCCTCAGGATCAGATAGGAAAGACAGAAGGGGTTTGCGGGAAGAGAAGGGAAGAGCGGCGAGCAGAGGGGCTGGTGGAATTTGCTTTCAGGTCATAGAAGATGCGGAAATTCCCTGCTTGTTAAAACAAGAGAGGAAATGGAGGGCTCTGATCTCAAGGGCACGGGCAGAGCCCAGTCAGCCCGGGGCTTGTGGGCTGCACGTTCCCTCTATCGTGCGGGGCCAGGGAGGCCCCCAGATGCTTCTGCTTCCCCCAGTCCAGCGCCAACTCCACTGAGCCTCCCCAACTTCTCTGTGTGTGCCTGACCCCAGCTGGCCTGCAGGGCCTTGAAGACAAGGACCACACTGGAATCATTTCTCTATTGCCCGAGTGCCTTGAGTAGGGCTAGGCAGAGTCACTGACAGTGAATGAGCATGTGAGACAATGAATGAGTGAGTGATTATTGTAGAATTTAGAGGGCTCAGTCAGGTGCACAAGAAGTAATGGGAGGCTATTTTCCAACCCTGTCGTTAGAGAGTCAGATGAATTGATGAGACATTGACTTGATTCCTTCTCAGCTGCTGGTTTATTCTGCATGTCCAACAAATTACTGAACCTCTCTGCCATCCAGTTTCCTTGTGGGTAAACTGGGGACGATAGGAGGTGGTGCTGGGGTTGATGAAGATAAGATGGGTGGCATTTTACTATATGTGATTATACCCAAAAAGAAAAAGGGAGGGTGAAAGCTCTGAGCCAGGTACCTGGCATCAACAGGATATTGATTGTTAGAAAATGCATGCATTCTTAAGGTGATCCAGGATTTGTTTTAATCAACTATGGTAAGACCCAAAGAAGTGACTGTCATGAATGAAAAAGTTTTTATCTCACAGATCCCTAGAAATGAGAGGCACAGCTCTCCCTGCAAGTCACCAGGGTCAGTCAGGAGGCAGAGGGGGCAGAAACACGTGGGTGAGAGCCTTTGCTGTGGTTTCCATGGGAAGGAATGGACAAGGCAGTGTAGCTACACTGAGTTGTCTAGGGGCATAGAGGGGAACAGTGGTCCTGACTGAGAGCTCAATGGAGGAGGTGGTTGGGGTGTGGGATCTGGACTGGTTGGTTTACATCTGAAAGTCACACTCACAGGAGTGGTTTCCAATCTATAGAAATTGGCTAGCCCTGGCAAGGGGCAGTCTCTCTACGGTCTGCAAGGTCCCAGACATGAAAGCATCAGAATACAGAAAATAAAAGACATGGTTTATATACTATGAGGCCCAGTGCATTAACAGGGCTCTGAGATCAGCTGAATTCAAATCCCAGTTTCATTGCTTTCGTGTTGGTGGCTTTTCATTTTTTAATTTTCATTTTTTGAATTAGGGTCTCATTCTGTCACCCAGGATAGAGTGCAGTGGTGTGATCACAGCTCACTGCAGCCTCAACTTCCCAGGCTCAAGCAATCCTCCCACCTCAGCTTCTCATGTAGCTGGTGTGTACCATCACGCTTGGCTAATTTTTTTTTATTTTTGTAGAGACGGGGGTCTCACTTTGTTGCCCAGGCTGATCTTGAACTCCTGGACTCAAGCAGTCCTCCCAGCTCAGTCTCCCAAAGTGCTGGGATTACAGGCATGAACCACCATGCACAGTCTTGTTATGTGGCTTTTAGCAAGTCACTTAGCCATTCTGGTCCCTGTGCTATCGGCTGTAAAATGAGGACTACAGCAGCTACCTCTAGTGGTGTGTCAAGAGTGGCCAGCCAGGCCTCTGCCTGGGACACGGCTCAGTAAGGGCATGAAAACATCACTGGCATAAATCAGAAATCCAGCTCCAGTTAGCGCAGGTCTCCAGTCACGATAGCTTACAGAGTTGGCCAAATGGGAGGTTGAACCCTGGTCCTGCTAGTGTGGACGCTGCCTGGAATGGAAATTAAACCACGCTATTCCCTGGATGACCCACCTCAGCCGTAGATTTCTGTGCCAGGCTCTGCAAGCTGTATCCACTTGGCTGCAGCCATCAAGAGGGAATGTGAAGTTGCAAATCACAGCCAGCTGAGATTCAGAAACAGAACGAGGTATTATGTAGGGCTGTTGACCCCAGATGAGGGCTTTATTTTATCATCTACATTTTAGACTCTTTAATATGCCTCCCAAGATGCTGTCTGGTTTGGAAAATCACCTATAATAAATGCACATAATAAATCTCTTATTTTGAGCATAGAGAGGCATGCAATTTTTATTAATAAAAATAAGTTCCTCTCTGCACCCCTCCAAATAAGCGTTCCACAAGTATTTAAAGACAATCTGTTGAAAGGATGCCAGCTGGTCCACCTCCCAGAGCAACTAGCCAGTCTCAGTTGGGCCTCCCCTACTCACTGGGTGAAATGAAAGGGTGTTCTGGAAGGTGCCGGCATCTGCTCCCTTCCCTGTCATTTCGTGGGTCCCAGCCATTTCCGACCCTGGGCAAATCCATCCACTCACACTGTCCCTGGAGAAATCACACAAGGGCATAGGACCTCCTTCTTCTCCCTTGTCCTGAACTAGAACCTCCCCATCCTGCCATCCCTGGGGCTCCTGGCCTCCTGTCTCGCTCCCTCCTTCATCAGACACTCTGCAAATCTTTACCCTAGGACAAGGAGAGGAAAACACCCTGTGTGTCCATTATGGGGAAAATGGAGGGGGATGCAATGCCCTGGCATGTAAGTGACAGATTTCACCACTTCACAGCAGCATGATGGATCTTAAGACCTCACACAAGCCTGAGAAGGAAGAAAGGACAGGAGGAAAGAAAAAAGACAGGGAGAAATCGAGATATGGGACCCAATATATCCTACAAAAAATATATATGTATACAAATAGCAGCACATATTTTATAATTGAAAAGTACATGTCAAAACTGTAGAACGGTTGACTATGGGAGGAACGGAGCTGGGGTATGGAGCTAAGAGAGAAGAAATCAGTGAAAATAAAGGCTTTCTCCCACTAGATGGGGATGAGGTCAGGAAACGATCACCACAACCCTCTGCATCTGAGGCCCCATAAGAAACAAAACATAGGGAAAAACTAAATACAGACACACACACACACACACACACGCACACACACACAGAGACAGAGAGAGAGAGAGAGAGAGAGAGAGAGGCAAATCCTACTTTAAAAATGACTTGTTTTTTGATTATTCCAATGAGCCATGCTTGCTCCATGCCTGGCTTTGGACATGCAATTCCCTCTGCATGAAATGCTGTTCCCCACCCTTTCAGCCACTTGACTTTGCCCATCCTTCAGCTCTCTCCATTTCCTGTCCTTCCCCCACCTGCCCCCGATCAGGCCAGGTGGCCGTACCTGTCGTATTAGTCAGCTCAGGCTGCTCTAACAGAACACTACAGACCAGGCAGCTTAAAGAACAGGAGTTTCTTTTCTCACAGTTCGGCAGGCTGGAAGTCCAGGATAAAGGTGCAACAGGGTTGGTTCCTGGTAAGGCCTCTCTACCTGGTTTGTAGACTGCCGCCTTCTTGCTGTGTCCTCACACAGCCTTTCCTGTGTGGATGCTCAAGGGGAGAGGGCTCTGGTGTCTCTTCCTCTCCTTATGAGGACACCAACTGTACCAGATTGGGGCCCCAAGCTGATGGTCTCATTTCACCTTAATCACCTCCCTAAAGGCCCTGTCTCCAATGATAATCACACTCTGAAGTACGGGGTTTAGGGCTTCCACATGTGAATGTGGGTGAGGGGGACATAATTTAGCCCCCAATACACCTCCTGCCCGTGTTTGTTTTCCTTCAACACTTCTCACGCACCTGCGCATATCCGAGGCTATCCTCTGAGCACGTCCATGTCAGGACTCACTCACCTTCGACGGTCATCCTCGCTTGCTCAAACGCACCTCTGCCCCCTCCTCCTTGCCGCAAAAACCACAGGCCCACATGATGTTTCAGCTGGCAAATCCAAAGGCTCCTCTCAGCTCATGTCCCTGGGACTTCCCCATGAGAGCCTGCCTTGCCTGGCCCTTGGACTCTGCCCTCTCCTCTCCTCTCCTCTCTCTGCCTTTTGCCCCAGCAGTGGCTTCTTGCTGCTTCCACATGCCAGCCTGGCTCCCCTAGACCCACTCCCATTCCTCTCTGCATGGTTCCTGGGGGGTTTCTCCACACCATGACTCCCCTCTTCCCTGGCTCACTGGCCTGGCCATGTGGATGCCATAGGCCCCTCCAGCTCAGTACACCATGAATGAATTCATCCCTTTCCCCGACAAGCCTATTCTCTGTCTGGCCCTACTACTGGTGACACTGGAGACTGGGGCATCCTCTGTGACTCCTCCATCAATCCCTCCATGGACCAACCACCAAATGCTGTCCTCCCATCCTGCTGCTTGTCTCAGCTCCCTGCAGGATGGGGATTGCTTTGCTGTGCAGGGACACCAAGATGCGGGAAGCAGAGGCTGGACTCAAGAGTCCTGCAGGAGGCAGATTTTGAGACAAGCAAGTGAAGGCGGTTGGATAGATGGAGAGGAGGGTATTCAGCTGGTCTGCTCATGGCTCCATCTCTTCCAAGAAACAGAGACTCTCACACTGTGTGACTGAGATGACTTTAATACAAAGACTACTCATCAAGTTGTGAACAAGGTTTGGGTAACCAGCAAGAGACAGTGCAGAACCCAAGAGCTAAGAGGGGTGGTGTCACTGCTCCTAGGCCTGATGGGGAGTGAGGGGGTGGTCACTGGAACAGAGACAGAAGAACAAGGTGGGAGCAACGGGCCAGAGCAGTGGGGTTCCAGCAGACAGAAGCAGCCAACCCTAAGCAACCTCATGTGTTCATGTATGTATGTACGTATTATTATTACTATTATTATTTTGAGACAGAGTTTTGCTCTTGTTGCCCAGGCTAGAATGCAATGGGAGATCCCGACTCATCACAACCTCCACCTCCCGGGTTCAAGCGATTCTCCTGCCTCAGCCTCCCAAGTATTTGGGATTACATGCTACCATGCCCAGCTAATTTTGTATTTTAATAGAGACAGGGTTTCTCCATGTTGGTCAGGCTGGTCTCAAACTCCCGACCTCAGGTGATCCGCCTGCCTTGAGCTCCCAAAGTGCTGGCCTTATGGGCGTGAGCCACTGCACCCGGCCATAGTATTATTATTTAGGCATGAAAAGGCCAGCAGATTGGGAGAGGACTGGCACTGAAACGATCATTTGTCCCTTAGAGTTCCCAATGAGAAAGGGCTCACCATGCTATGAAGATCCACGGGGGAAACATCTGGGTGGGTCAGGAGACAGGGAGGGGAGATGGTAGGCAAGAGCCTCCATTGAGGTTTTGATGGGAAGGAAAAAAGAGGGCAGGCAGGCTTAGGATTGCTGGTTTGAATAATTTTAGCTGATCTGGGGTGCAGTTACTGCCCTGCATCGTCTGGTTCCCAACCCTGGGATCAGGGCAGGTGGAGTGTGACAGCTCCACAGGGGAGGAGGTGGAGGGTGTGGGTTCTGGATCTGGGGGTTGGCATTTGTAAAGCACACTCTTGAGTGAATTGTTGACCATTTCTAGATCAGCCTGCCCTGGGAGGGGCAGACCCTTCAGAATTAGCAAGGCCTCAGAGGTCAAATAATCTGAATACAGAAAACAAAACACCTAGTGCATACACCACACAGAGAGGGAGCTAGGGGAACCAATATCCACCCCCACCCTTCTCCCCCACTCAAATCTCCGGATGTCGCCCCTTGGCCAAACCCAACAGGATTATGGAGAGTGAGGAAGATGGCTGGGACAGTCAGGGAAGGGAGTGGCTCTGAAGAGGGACTAGACTCAGCAGCCGCTGAACTAAGCTCCTGTGCAGACAAGAGTTTTTTACTCTTTTTGAAATCTTCCCAATACATGCTAGCTGAATGGAAATGCAATCAGCCTGGGGAGATCCAACAGGGCTTGCAGAAGGAAATGCATCCTGAGCTGGGTTTTGAGGGATGAATAGGCATTTTCCAGGGAATGCTAGACACATAAATGGAAGAGCACAAGCAAAGGGATGGAGATTAACACAGTATGTTTGGCAAGCTGCAAGCAACAGTTCTGGATTGTGAAATTTCTGGGGAGGAGGCTGGCACAGAGCAGATTCCCTGGGAGTGTCTCTGCCCTCGGTCATTTCATTCTCCTCTCTGGGTCTCTCTGCAGAGCAACGTGTTCATGGGTGTAAAGTGCTTCCAAGGGGGCTGGTTCAGAGGGAAATGCTTGGTAAATGGTGGTGATTATCATAATGATGATTAGCATGCCTAATAACATCACCTCCCCTACTTCCCCACCTCTGGGGGGCCTCAAATAGGACAACATATTAGAAGTTCTTTGCAAAACAAAGGATCAACATAACACAAGGCAGAAACAAGTCCACAGGGCTCAGGGAACCATCTCCTGTGGGCAATGGTCTGGTTTCAGGGCAGGGGAGCCAGCCCAGAAGTCAGACCCAATGGCTCTGGCGCTCTGAGACAGGGGCGATGACTGGCCTGTTTGGGATTCACTAGCCTCATCGATCAAATGATCCAGGGGATGAGGGAGAATGCCAGGGTCCATTTCCCATCTGTGATCAGCCTTGACTCCAAGTCCATACTCCACACCCAGTTTTCTGGAAGAGGGAGAAATAGCCCTCGGGGGCCAAAGAATATAATACCCTTGGATGCCCCGGCTGTGTGAGACCGTCTGAGAGGCCTTTATCACTGCACACAGCGGCTGCCAAAGTCAGACCTAACTCCTTCCCAGGAAATTCTTGGCTCTGCTTGTGAGCAGCCCGTCTGGTGGAATTAATTTCAGCCTATATGATGCTAACGCCATGCAAACAGAGACATATAAAACAGTCCTCCCAAGGCTTTGCATGGCAATAAAGACTGAACCGTGCTTAATTTATGCACATTGCAAGGCTACCCTCTGCAGGAAGCATAAAGCCATCCCTTGTGGGGCTGGAACAGTAAGGGGCTCCTCGTGCCCCTGGGCCTCATGGAGGGAGCTCATTCCCTCTTCCCAGGCTCCTTCCATCTTTCTGCGTGGATTGTGGATTTCCAGACTTGGGCTCTGGCCTTTATCAGTGAGACAGCCATGGTGTAGGGGATCTGCAAGGGCTCTAGAGCTGGAGGTGAAACTATGTCCTCTGTTCCATGCAAACCACTGCGGAAGGGACACTTGGAAGGTGATCTGCATCCTGGAGTCAAAGGGGCTATCATCTGCTAATGCTAGAAAGAGATTTTGAGATCATCCCGTTCAGACCCAGGCGAGTTCAGAGATTTAAAATGACGCAACCAAAGTCATACAACACACTCGTGGAAGGATCTGGATTTTGACATCAGAGTAGGGGTGGGGCAAGTTCAAAAATTTGGAGTTGGAGAGTCCTGGGTTAAAACCCAGGATCTGCCAGATCCTTGCTTTCTGACTTCAAGCAAGTTATTTCAACTCTCTGTGCTTTGGTTTCCTTGTTCATAAAGTAAGTGCACCATGGGAATTCTGGGAGAATTAAGGGAGATACTGTTTGTTCAGCATAACCACATGCCCATCCAGTAATAGTAGCTATTGTTATTATGGCTTCTGAGTAAATGCATATTTTAGTGTGGGTTTCTTTCAAGCCAAGACAGGGATTTAGGCATAAGCAGTGATATGTTTGGGATCTGTGTCCCCACCAAAATCTCGTGTCAAATTCTAATCCCCAAAGTTGGAAGTGGGGCCCTGTGGGAGGTGATTGGATCGGGGGGGTGGTCCTTCATGAATGGTTTAGCACCATCCCCTTGGTGCTGCTCTCATGACAGTGAGTGAGTTATCACAAGATCTGGTTGTTTAAAAGTGTGGAGCACCTCCTCCCTCTCTCTCTTGCTCCTGCTCCTGTCTTGTGAGATGCCTCGATCCCCATTAGCCTTCCACCATGATTGTAAGCTTTCTGGGGCCTCCTCAGAAGCTGAGCAGGTGCCAGAGCCATGCTTCCTGTACAGCCCATGGAACTGTGAGCCAATTAAACTTTTTCCTTATAAATGACAGTCTCAGGTATTTCTTTAGAGCAGAGTGAGAATGGACTTAAACACGTGGCTTATTAAGGAAGATGATCCCAGGAAGCAGGAGTAGGGGAACAAGGCGAGTGAGACAGGAAAGCAGAAAAGGAAACCAGTGTGAGGGTTTGCTATTGTCTCAGTCCATTCACGCTGCTATAACAAAACTCTATAAACTGGCTTTATAAAACTATAAAGCCACCCAGTTTATAAACAGTTTAAAAACAGACATTTATCCCTTACAGTTCTGGAGGCTGGCAAGTCCAAGACCAAAGCACTGCAGATTCAGTGTCTTGAGAAGCCTGCTTTATAGTTTCCAGATAAGGCCTTCTTATGATTTCTAGATGAGGCCTTCTTATGGTTTCTAGATGAGGTCTTCTTGCTGCATCTTCACATTGTGGAAGGGGCAAGGGAGCTCTCTGGGTCTCATTTGTCCCAGTCATGAGGTCTCTACCCCATGACCTAATCATCTCCCAGAGACCCCACCCTCTAATACTATAATATTGGTGATTAGGTTTCAACACATGAATTTGAAAAGATACAAACATTCAGATCATAACAGTTACCATGAATGCTGCTGTGGGCAATGGGAGCTCAATTCTGCTGGCGGACTTTATAGAGAAATTTATAAAACTATCGAGGATATAAAAAAAGACCTAAATAAATGAAATGATGGAGCACGGAAGAACCAGAATGGTATTATATTGTTTTTTGTTTTTGTGTTTTTGTTTTTGAGATGGAGTCTTGCTCTTGTTGCCCAGGCTAGAGTGCAATGTTGGGATCTCAGCTCACTGCAACCCCTGCCTCCTGAGTTTAAGCAATTCTCCTGCCTCAGCCTCCCAGGTAGCTGGAATTACAAGCAGGTGCCACCATGCCCAGCTAATTTTTGTATTTTTAGTAGAGATGGGGTTTCGCCATGTTGGCCAGGCTGGTCTTGAACTCCTGACCTCAAGTGATCCACCCACCTCAGCCTCTCAAAGTGCTTGGATTATAGGCATGAGCCACTGTGCCCAGCTGGTGTTATACTGTTAAAAACAAAACTGTAGACAATTGAAAGAGTTTAATTGAACAAAGAACGATTTGCAAATCAGGCAACCTTCCGAACCACAGTAGGCTCAGAGACTCCAGTGCAGCCATGTGGTGGAAGAACATTTATGGTCAGAAAAAGGAAAGTGACCTACAGAAAATAGAATTGAGGCACAGAAACAGCTAGATTGGTTATAGCTTGGCATTTGCCTTATTTGAACAATTTGAACAGCTGGCTGTCTTTAATTCACCCAAACACAGTGACTGGCACTAGAGTAGGTTAGTCTGTTTACACATCCAATTCAGTTGATTCAGTTGCAGTTTATTACATACAGAGAAACCTTTAGACTGAACTTAAAGTATATAAGGAGGCAATTTTAGGCTAAACTTGATTTAACAATATTAGTTAAGGTCTGGCCAGGGAAAGAGAAACCATTCTGGGAACTCTAAGGATGAAGAGATATGATACAGAAGTAGAGGTTTTCATAGTCTTTGGAAAGCTGAAGAAGCAAAACCCAGGAAGGGCATGGTCAGGAATTCTGAGGTTTCTGGGATCACAGGGCAGATGCTGGAGCCTAATGTGAGTGCTCTCAAAAAGATGCTCAAAGTTGTGGTCAAAATTCCATGTCTGTGCTTTGCAATACACACAGAGTCCCAGAGAGAAGAAAGAGGCTTTCACTTCCTCCCTCCAACCTCATGCTAGTGCCTCGCATGATGGACTCTCACCGGGCCCACGAACAACAGAGTCTGGGAAACGTAGTTTTCAGGCTCCGTGATCCAGAGGCACAGGGAAGAGCTCAGGATGGTGAGGCTGGTAGTGAGAATGAACACACAATATTTGGCATAGACATAGATATTGATCTCCTTCCACCCCCAGATTTATCGGCAAATGCAATGAGATGTCAACTGAATCTTTGAGAATTGTAAGAGTCATAAAAATGAACAAAGATGTGAGGATAACCAAGATATTGTTGAATAAAAGGAAGAAGAAAGAGGCACCAGAGAAGGAGAAAGGGTGTCCCAAGACCACCCCAGGTTTAATGATTCACCAGGAGACTCACAGGACTTGACATGTGGTCACCCTCATAGCTATAACTTATGACAGTTAAGGATGCAAAGTAAAATTATCAAAGGGAAAAGGCACAGGGGCAAAGTCCAGAGGAAACTGGGTGCAAGCTTCTAAGGGTCCTCTCCCAGTAGAGACTCATGGGACTCACTTGATTCTTCCAGCAATGAGCTATGACAGCACATCTATCAGGGAAGGCCACTGAGACTCATCATCTAGGGTTTTTACTGCAGCCTGGATACATGGGCCCCCTCTGCCTGACATGCACCGAACTTCCAGACTCCTGGAAATAAAGCAGGTGGCCAACATGAACCTAGTGTTTGCACAAATGGTTTAGGCACAGTGAGCCACTCTTATCAGTTCTGGAAATGGTGGCAACCATCCCCAAATCCAGGTTCCCAGACATCATTCTAGGACCAACTTTGTAAGCAGGACTTTCTAAAGAGAGCAGTGTCAGGCCTGCTATATGAGCTCTTTTCTCCACAAAGGGGAACAGGTCCGACCAGAGAGCAAAACTTATTATATACTGTATTAATGACAGTGTAGTGTTGACCCAGGGGTAAGATGTAGATTAGTAAAACTGAATAAAGAGCATGAGAGAGGTAGACTTCCCCACTCCCATATATAGGTACAAAGATAGCATTACAAATATTGGAGAAAAAGTATTATTCAAGAAATGGTTTGTAATAATCAGGAAGCCTTATGAAATTAAATACATTGGATCCCTTACTCATTTCATTCATAAAAATATACTTCTCCTCAACAAAAGATTAAATATAAAAAAGACACTTTAAAATAAAAGTTTATTGAAGGTAAAGATACCTTAAAACGCAAAAAAGGAATAGGAGAGTTCATGACATTGAATTTGGCAACGATTTCTTGGATATGAACTCCAAAGCACAATCTAAAAAAGAAACAAATAGATAAGCAGGATTTCATCAAAATTAAAAGCTTTTGTGTATCAAAGAGCACTATCAACAGAGTAAAAAGGTGGCTCATAAAATGGGAGAAAAAATTTGCAAATTACGAATCTGATAAGGGATTTAAATCCAGAATAAAGAACTCCTAGAACTCAAAAACAACAAAAAAGAAACAGTACAATTCAAAAATGGGCAAAGGACTTGAATAGACATTTCTCCCAAAAAGATATACAAATGGCCAATAAACATATGAAAAGATACTCAACATTACTAATCATTAGGGAAATGCAAATCAAAACCAGGATACCACTGCACACCCATTAGGATGATTATTATTTAAAAAAAATAAAAACAGAAAAATCAAGTGTTGGTGAGAAAGTGGAGAAATTGGAACCCTTGTATATTATTGATAAGAATGTGAAATGATACAGCCACTGTGGAAAACATAATAGAAATTACCCCAAAAAATTAAAAATATGATCCAGCAATTCCACTTCTGGGTTTACATCTAAAAGAGGTGAAAGCAGGGACTCAAACAGATATTTGTACACCTATGCTTAGAGCAGCATTATTCCCAATAGCCAAAATGTTGGAAGTAACTCAACTGTTCCATGAGTCCATTCTCACACTGCTATAAAGAACTACCTGAGACTGGGTAATTCATGAAGAAAAGAGGTTTAATTGACACACAGTTCTGCAGGAAAAAATGGCTGGGAGGCCTGAGGAAACTTACAATCATGGCTAAAGACAAAAGAGAAGCAAACAACTTATTCATATGGCAGCAGGAGATATAGAGAGATGGGGAAAGTGCTACAGACTTTTAAACAACCTCCTTTTTGAGAAGAAACAATCAGATCTCATGAGAATTCACTCACTAGAATAGCAAGGGGGAAGTCTGCCCCCATGAATCAATACCTCCCCCCAGGCCCTCCTTTGACATGTGGGGATTACAGTTCAATGTGAGATTTTGATGGGAACACAGAGCTAAACCTTATCATTCCACCCCAGCCCCTCCCAAATCTCATGCCCTTCTCACATTTCAAAACCAATCCTGCCTTTCCAACAGTCCCCCAAAATCTTAACTCATTCCAGCATTAACTTAAAATTCCAAGTTAAAGTCTCATCTGAGACAAGGCAAGTACCTTTTGCCTATGAGTCCATAAAATCTAAAACAAGTCAGTTACTTCCAAGATACAATTGGGTACAGACATTGCATAAATACAGATTACAGGTGTTGGGTGAATATTTCCTCTCCAAATAGGAGAAATTGACTGAAGCAAAGGGACTACAGGCCCCATGCAAGTCCAAAACCCAGCAGGATAGTCATTAAATTGTAAAGCTCCAAAATCTTCTTTGACTCCATGTCTCACATCCAGGGCATGTTAATGCTAGGAGTGAGCTCCCAAGGCCTTGGGCAGCTCCACTCCTGTGGCTCTGCAGGGTACAGCCCCCATGGCTGTTTTTACAGGCTGGTGCAGAGTGCCTGCAGCTTTTCCAGGAGCATGGTGCAAGCCGTCAGTGGATCTAGCATTCTGGGATCTGGAGGATGAGGGCCCTCTTCTCACAGCTCCACTAGGCAGTGCCCCAGTGGGCACTCTCTGTGGGGGCTCCAACCCCGCATTTCCCCGCCTGCACCCCCTGACACTGTCCTACCAGAGGTTATCCAAGAGGGCTCCACTCCTGCAGCAGACTTCTGCCTGGACATTGAGGCATTTCCATACATCTTCCAAAATCTAGGCAGAGGTTCCCAACCTCAACTCTTGCCTTTTGTGCCCCCACAGGCCCAACACCACATGGAAGTTGCCAAGGCTTGGGGCTTAAAGGTTTTGAAGCAATAGCCTGAGCTGTACCTTGACCCCTTTTAGCTACAGCTGGAACTGGAGCACTGGGATGCAGGATGCCATATCCTGAGGCTGCACAGAGATGCAGGGCCCTGAACCCAGCCCACAAAACCATTTTTCCTTCTTAGGCCTTCAGGTCTGTGATGAGAAGGGCTGCCCTGAAGGTCTCTGAAATGCCCTGTATACATTTTCCCCATTGTCTTGGTGATTAACATTCAGCTTCTCTTTACTTATGCAAATTTCTGCAGCCAGCAGCTTGAATTTCTCCCTGCAAAATGGGTTTTTCTTTTCTAGCACATGGTTAGGCCTCAAATTTTCCAAACTTTTACCCTATGCTTCCCTTTTAAACAGAAGTTCCAATTTTAGACTACCTCTGTGAACGCATATGAGCGTATACTTTTAGAAAAAGCCAGGTCACCTCTTGAACACTTTGCTGCTTAGAAATTTCTTCTGACAGATATGCTAAATCATCTGTCTCAAGTTCAAAGTATCACAGATCTCTAGGACGGGGGAAAATGCTGGCAGTCTCTTTGCTGAAGAATAGCTAGAGTGACCTTTTCTCCAGTTCCCAATAAGTTCCTCATCTCCATCTGAGACCACCTCAGCCTGGACTTCATTGTCCATATCACTATCAGCATTTTGGTCACAACCATTCAACAAGTCTCTAGAAAGTTCCGAACTTTCCCACATCTTCCCATCTTCTTCTGGCCCCTCCATACTGTTCCAACCTCTGCCCACTACCCAGTTCCAAAGTCACTTCCACATTTTCAGGTATCTTTATAGCAATGCCCCACTTTCCTGGTACCAATTTTCTGTATTAGTCCGTTCTCACACAGCTATAAAGAACTACCTGAGACTGAGTAATTTATCAAGAAAAGAGGTTTAATTGACTCACAGTTCCATAGGCTTAACAAGAAGTATGGCTAGGAGGCCTCAGGAAGCTTATAATCAAGGTGGAAAGCAAGGGGGAAGCACCTTTTTCACATGGCAACAGAGGAAAGAGAGAGATAAGGGGAGTGCTACAAACTTTTGAACAACTAGATCTCATGAGAACTCACTCACTGGAACAGTAAGGGGGATGTCTGCCCCCATGAATCAATCACCTCCTACCAGGCCTTCCTTCAACATCTGGGGATTACAGTTCAACATGAAATTTGGATGAGGACACCAAACTATATTAACTGTCTATCAATGGATGAGGGATAAACAAAATGTGGTACACATGCACAAACACACACACACACACACACACTAAAAGATTACTCAGTCTTAAAAAGAAGGGAAATTTTGATATACATTACAACATAAATGAACTATGAAGACCTTATGCTCAGTTAAATAAGCCAATTAAAAAAGATAAATATTTTATAATTCCACTTTTAAATGAGGTACATAAAATAGTCAGTTCATAGAGACAAAAAGTAGAATGGTGGGTACTGGGGATAGGGGAAGGGGAATGGGGAGTTAGCATTTAATGGAGAAAGAGTTTCAACTGGGGAGGATGAAACAGTTCTGGAGATGGATGGTGGTGACGGTTACACAGCAACGTGAATATACTTAATGGCACAGAACTATAGACTTTAAAATGTTTAAAATGGTAAGTCTTATGTGATGTGTATTTTATAACAATAAAAACTACAAATCACGAACATATGAATAACTGTGACTACATGGAAATTTAATGCATGTAAGACAAAAAGCACCACAAAAATGTAAAAGACAGCTTGAGAGAATATATTAGCAACCTTTAGAATAGGCAACAAATTAAAATGCTTTTAAGCCCTTGAGAATAAGACAGATAGCATAATAGAAAATAAATGGACAAAATATATGAGAGACAATTCACAGAACAGAAAGTCCAAATGGTGTATAAACATATAAAAACATGCTCGTTCTTGCTAGGAATCATAAAACCACAAGATCAAGCAATGACAATACCATACTACTGTCACCAGACAGGCAAACAATATTAAGCCTGATAACAGTAGTGCGGATGGGATGTTTGCAGATGGGAACTTCTGCACAATTCCAGAAAGGTATGCCTATGCAGTGACTTGAGAGCAACTGGCAATATTCAGCAAAATGGAAAATGCACACAGTTTGAAGAAGTTGAAATATTTAGTTGAAATATGCATCACTGACAAAGACTTTGTACCAAAAATATATAACTGTACCTACAGAGCCATCTAACAGCTATATTATAGCCACTCTCAGATCCCTTGTGACGCCTAAAAGCACCAAAAAGAAAACCATGAAGTCCCTCTGTCTCTGGCTGGCTGGATGTTTAAGGTGGGAGGAGACAGAAACGTGTTCAATATAGGTTAGATTTTGTTTCAGTGATGGATTTCAAATTTCTTATTAAGTTATTAAAAATAATTAAAAGATAGATGATAGTGTCTTAGTCTGTTTGTTCTGCTATAACAAAATACCTGAGACTGGGTAATTTATAAACAATAGAAATGTATTCTCACAGTTCTGGAGGCTGGGAAATCCAAGATCAAGGTGCTGGTAGATTCAGCGTCTGCTGAGAGTCTATTCCCTGCTTCCAAGATGGCGCCCTGTTGTTGTGTCCACACAGGGTGGAAGGGCAAAAGGGATAGATGCTGTCCTCACATGGGCAGAAGAGATCCCATGCTCTCAAGCCCTTTTATAAGGCCCCTTGTGATGTTGTAAAATATGTATTTGCTCTTGGTCTTCATCCCAGTGTCCTGGCATCCAACTCCTAGAATCCTTAGAATCTTCAAAGTGATGTGCCTTTTTATATACTAATGAGTTGACTGATGGCTGGCAACCCTAGGTTGCTTCAGATCAGGGGTTGGAAAGACCAAGGCAAGATTAGAAGATTGGATCTTTCAGCCCCCCAACCCCCACCTCCAGAAAGGAGAGAGGGGTTAAAAGTTATCTTAATCACCAATGACTAATGATTTAATCAACCATGCCTATGTAATGAAGCTTCCTTAAAAAAACAAAAGGACTGAGTTAGGAGAGCTTCAGGAGAGTTGAACACATAGAGGTCCCTGAAGGGTGATGCACCTGGTGAGGGCATGGAAGATCTGGGCCCCTTTCCCCATATCTCAGCCTATGCATCTCTTCACCTGTATCCTTTGTAATATCCTTTATAACAGACCAGTAAATGTAAGTAGGCATCTCCCTGAGATCTTTGAGCCACTCTAGCAAATTAATTCAACCCAAAGACAGGGTCTTGGGAATCCTAATTTATAGCCAGTGGGTCAGAAGCACAGATAAGACAATCTGGAGCTTGTGATTGGCATCTGAAGTCGGGGGCAGCCTTGTGGGACTGAGCCCTCAACCTGTGGGATCTGACACTCTTTCCAGGTGGACAATGTCAGAACTGAACTGAATTACAGGACACCTTGCTGGTGTCCACTACAGAACTGACTGCTTTTTTGATGCGTGGAAGGAAAAACCCCACATATCTGGTGACAGAAACATGTTGCGAGAATTTATTAAGAGAAAGTGAGTTTGTTTATTCCCATATTCACAGAGCCTTAATTCCACCCAAAAGCTTTCACCTGCATGACTTAATCACCTCCTAACTGTCTCACCTCTTACTACTATCACACTGAGATTAAGTTTCAACATATCAATTTTGGGGGATACATTTGGACCTACATTGATAGATATATACATAAAGAGACAGAGAGATGAGAGAGAGAGATAGGTAGATAGATAGATACACAGATAGATAGATAGAGCAAACAAGTGAGCCATGCATAGATCACTAATGAGAGTTTGTTGAATCAAGAATGATAAATAGTTTAGTTTTGTGCACTAATAAAAGAAGAAAGAAACAACAGGAGAGGGAGAGATGGAGAAAGGAAAATGCATATTCGCTATGACTCAATAGGTACAGTCCTTGGTCTATATGCTAGAAGAACTTATGCACAAGAAAACACAAATAAAGATGTTTCTTTCAGTGCTGTTTATAATGTCAAAGAATTGACAGCAACATCTACACCAATCAATACGGAAATGGAAAGATCAGTGGTAGTATAGTTATATGACCGAATGCCACATAATAGTTAAAATGCACTAGCCAGATCTGTTTGGATCAGCAAGGTTAGAGAGTGGGAAGAAGATCAAGTAGGAAAAAGATAAGCTGTGCAAAAATATGTACAGTAAGAAACATCTGTAAAATTTGAAGCCCAGAAAACAATATTATATGCAGTATTCTTTATGATCACATGCATATACTGTAAAAACATGAAAACCTGGATAGGAAAGTCACCCTCATATTCAGAAAATAGTTGTCTCTGAGATACCACAGAGAGACTGGGCCCAGAGGAGGGCAGAGATGGGACTCCAGCTATGTCTACAGTGCTTAATTTCTTTGGAAAATAAAAATTTGAGCAAATAGGAGAAAATATTAACATTAGGAAATCTTGGTTGTGGAGCATGGGTCTTTGTTATGTTGCCCTCAGTAATTGTTTTTGTGTTTGAACATTTAAATCAAGAGCAAAATAAAAGAAAGGCTTCTATCCTCAGTAGGATCCAAGATTTCTCTCTGGAACATTTCGCAGCCCCCCTCAGTCCCAGCAGGAAGCCTAAAGCCCCAGGGAACGAAACCAAGAGGCGCCCCAGGTCCAGTTAGAGAGATTCACGAAAGTTCACCTTGACACTTGGTTCTGTTTGTTTCCCCTCTCTAAGCCTTGGTTTCCTCATCTGTAATATGAGGACGACGGAGCATCTGCCTCACAGGACTGGTGAGAATTGAATGGACTGAGCTCTGGTTCATCGCAATCCCAGCAAACGCTACAGCCTTCTGACTGTGAGCATTATTACTAGTTATCTCTTATCCCCAATATTTACCAAATATGAAGAGGAAAATCAAGTGCCCTAAGGACTTTCTTCACTCATGACCTTTCTTTCTTAAGCTGGAGGTCAAACCCAGGACGTCTTAAATATGAAAAGATGACCAATGGAGAACAAGCAGCAGTGAATACATCTCTGGCCACAGACTTAAAACTCAAGCTTCAGAGTGACTTGCCAAAAGCCTCCCAGCCTGAGATTTAGAGTCATTGGAATAATTCTTCGGGATAGGTCCCTGCCCTACCTCCAGTACAGATTCTGTTAGCCTGACTGTGTTTGTTCAGATTTCAGGGACTTGCCGAATCTTCTCGCCATGTGGTCTTGTCTTCCAAACAATCTCTCCTAGAAACCCCACCCTAGGTCAGCTGTCCAGATATGAGCCAAAGGCCATGGGCTAAGATCTGTGTTCCTGACTCACGCAGACCAGGCGCCCAGGGCGGAGTCTGGCCTGAGTTCCCATGAGTCACTAAAGCATGGGCCAAGGTTGACACTTGGAAGGCGACATTCTACAGTTTCCCATCAGGAGGTGCCTGCAGTGACAGCTCAGGTTCACACTGAATCTTGGGCACATGGGTGCCTCTGTGCCATGTATACCTTTGTACATGTTTAAACAGGCCAGATTTTCTATGAAATGTGAAAGGAACGAAAAGGTGGCCGTGTGTGTGCATTGCATATTCAGAGTTTCACTGTTTTCACAGCAACATTGTCAAACATGTTTCATGAATCCCTATCCTTCAGAGGTAGGAACTGAGAAGAACTCAGAGGGAAGATCAACTGGCCACATTCCCACAGCTAGGGAGGAGCAGAACTGGGCCTGGGACTCATGAGTTCAGATTCTGAGCTGCTACTCTGCCCACTCCTCCCTCTGTGTCAGTCCAGATACTCTAAGAAGCAGATGCCCAGGTGGGATGAAATGTGCAAAAGGGAAACATCTTCCTCTTTTGTTAGGGGAAACAGCTGAAAGAGGACACAGGGAAGGCTGGGGAACTACATGGCCAGGTGCCCCCATGAAGGAGAGAGGGAAGGGAGGTTGGTGGAAGTGCTCTAGAGGTGCAGCCTAGAGAGGGTTGAGCAAAGCCACTGTCACGTCTTCAAACCAAAGTCACTGTCAGGGAACTTCAGTTTCTCCCAACCCTCAGAGAGCAGCCGCTGGGGCCCTTGGTCCATAGCTCCTTGTCTTGGAGGTCTTCACAGCACACTCATGATTGCCATACTGTCCGGTTCCCTTGAGATGTGGTTCAACATTTTGAAAAGCTATTCGCCAATACATCTCAGGAAACTTAAAATGAGCACAGCCTTTCCTCTATGTACTCCCTGTTCTAATGAGTTATCCTAAGGGAACAGGATAACTCCAGGTCCAGAGATGTCTTTACACACAGCATTGCTGAGGGTAGTGTCAGTTAGAAAAATAAATAAATGTGCATGCATACAGATATACACAGAAATGATTTATTTGATAGATGAGATGGCACTTGTAGGGTCATCTGCAGAGCACGTGGGCCCCCAGCCAAGACAGTCAAAGGTTAAGGCTGGTGATGTCACATGAATGCCCCAAGGGTATCAAAAGATTTGCTACTGACATCATGGATGTCTCTGGGGAGAGCCAGACAGGCCTCTCCAACAGGTCCAAAAATGGCTTGAGAGATTGGAAAAAGGAGACTAGCTTGGGGATTTCATTGTGGCTAGCGTGCTGGGCTGGGTAAAGGTTCCTGCACACTGTGGGCAAGGGCTTACCTAGTTAAACCTCCCACCAATGGCAATGGAGAGAGAACCCAGTTTTTTTTTTTTTAAATCAGTTTGCCCAGATAAGGAAAGGGTGGGTGAGACTTAAAAGCTGTCATCAGTCAAACATAAAAAATAAAAATAAAAAAATAACAGCAGAGGCAGACTTTTTAAGCAGTGAGAGGCTACCATGCATTCATCTACTTTTCTCAAGTGGGTATGTTAATATGTTAAAAACTACTTTCCCGTGTCTTCCATCTCTCTTTCACATCTGAAGGCTCCAAGGTATGTGAGGTGGTGATTCACCTAGCAGTTGGCCAGGTGAATGTCCTGCTGTAGGTAAAATCTCCCCATAGGGGGCCCTAAGGCAGGCCTCAGCAGGCCTGGGTATGGTGGCAAAATCAAGCTGAATTCTCCCCTCCAGTAGTGAAGCTAAGATCTGTCTGACTCCTGAATCGATTTCCAACTTGTTTCCAGACTTTAAATTCCTTAAATCACAACATAAAAATAACCTTTTGGGCCAGGCATGGTGGCTCATGCCTGTAATCCCAGCACTTTGGGAGGCTGTGGATCATTTGAGGTCAGGAGTTCAAGACCAACCTAGCCAACATGGTGAAACTCCACCTTTACTAAAAATACAAAAATTAGCTGGGCAGTAGTGGCATGCACCTATAATCCCAACTACTCAGGAAGCTGAGGCAGGAGAGTTGCTTGAGTTTAGGAGTCGGAGGTTGCTATGAGCTGAGATTGCACCACTGCACTCCAGTCTGGGCAACAGCGTGAGACCCTGTCTCAAAAAAAGAAATAAAAAAGAAAAAAAAGAATAACCTTTTGTATATAATATGATATCAACTATGTAAAATAAAAGATATCTTGAAATACTGAGTACGGGAATATTGTCAGTGGTTGACTTTCTATGATATTTTTCTGACTTTTCTATGTTTTCCAAATGTTTTGAGTGCATATTACTTTTAAAAATTGAAATAGATTTTATTTTAACATTCTCCTCAACATTATGCTTGATCTGTGAACTCCCTTACAACAGGGTTTAGATCTGTCATGGGAGAAAATCAGAAGTGAGACTACAGAAGAAAAAAAAGTGACGTTCCCCAACAGCTCTGTTAGATATGAGCTCCCAAGTGAAAAATCACTACCAATGTGAAGCTTTGCAAAAGGTAATTCTTGTGCCAAGAAAAGTCTGAGCAGAAGTTTGCTTTGCTCTTTACAAAGATACAAACTCTAACACCTAATCTTTTATTTAGGCAGATAGGGTCTTGCTGTATTGCCCAGACTGGAGTGCAGTGGCTACTCACAGGTGCATTCATACTACACTATAGCCTCGAACTCCTGGGTTCAAGAGATCCTTCTGCCTCAGTCTATAGGCACGTGCTGCAGTGCTTGGCTCACCAACACCTAATTGTCTCTTAGGCTTTGGTATTCTGTTAATGTATTCATCAGGGAAGGCTAGGTGACAAGGAGTCTTAAACGTGGAGTAGCCCAACACAATAGAAGTGTGTTTCTTGCTTATGTAACAGCCACAGTGGTGCCAAAATAGCACAAGTGAAAAATGAATGTGGGAATGCCCCTTATTTGATGAAGCCACTCAGGGACCCAAGCTGACCAAGGCTTTGCCCCCTCCAACTAGTTGCTGGCAAAGTTGCCTCCATCATCTCCATTCCAGCCAGTAGGAGGGAGGAAGGCCTGTGAGAGGTTTTCATCCGCCAAGAAGGAAAATGGCCACATCACTTCTGCTCAATTCCATTTGGCTAGAACTCAGTTACTTGGCTAATTTCACTGCCACGAGATGGGGAAACATAGTGTCCACCAAGGAGCAAAAGACACGGATTTTGATGAGCCACTATCATTTTCTATTAGTGTTTTAAAAGCTGGTTCTATGCCCAGCAATTAATCACTTATAAGGGATCCAAAAATAATGCTGGATCCCACTAACCAAAACAAAAAATTAAACATCTTCAAGACTTTGAATTACATTTATAAATTGCTTACACTCAATTTGCTTTTAAATATCTCAATGATCTGACAACTCTTCCCAATACTGAAGTACTTCTTATACATCAGATAAACTTACATAAATAGTGAAGTATATATACATGATATACATATGAGATATATAAGATAGGAGATCTATATCTTATATCATAGATATGACATCTATAAGATATGAGATCTACATCTTACAGATACAAGATCTATATCTTATATCTATATAAGATATATTTTACATATATAATATATATAAGCTTAGTAAGATTTCCACTTAAAATCACAAATATAAGTCAATTATTGAACTGTTTATTTAATTGGAGTCAAAAGACTACCACTCTAAAATATCAAATTATCTTAATACCAAATTTATACTGATTCCTTAATGTGCAAAAATAATGTGATGTGTTTTGAGTCTCTTACATACATTGGAAGCATCCTCGACTTTGTCTTGTTATGTGTGATTCTTTCTCCCTGGTCACAATTTGCCCCAGCCCACTGGATAATGACAGAATTTGAGGGTTGTTATTGGCTTAGATGCAATGAAGTGTTTTTGCAGGAGGTCTTGAGGAGGGTTGGCAGTCCCCCAATCAGCTACAACCTCAGTGAATCTCACTAGAGTTGCAAGCAACAGGAGGCGAACCTCCTCAGACAGGGGAGGAGTGCTGCTTCTGCTGGCAAAGGAAGCTTGGCAAAGTCTAGAAGTTCAAAGTTTTCATTGTCATTGGAATCTGCCCATGTGTCCATTTCCAATTCTCAAGGCCCTGCTGTTTCCCAATTAACATCATAACTTAAAGATGAAATAATAAAAATGAAAACATATGCTCATGAATGTTTACAGCAGCTTTATTCATGATAGCCAAAACTGGAAACAGTCCATTCATAGGAAAGCAGGTAAACAAGCTGTGGTATTTAAACAATGATATACTACTCAAGAAAAAAAATGAACTGCCAATACACCCACAAACACAGATAATCTCCAAAATATGATGTGAGTGAAAGAAGCCTTACACAAGAGTACATATTAGATGATTCCATTTACATAAAGTTTTAAAACAAGTTAATCTAATCTACTGTTGAGGAAACAGACGTTACCTTTACAGATGTGGGGGCAGGGATCAATTGGGGAAGGGGTGGGAGGGAATATGTTGGGGCTAATGTCCAGACTTTCAACTCTGATTGGAATTTTGTCAGCTAAATGTCCACTTTCATAGTCTACAAGTTCTGCTTTCCAAATAATGGTTGGTCACAATTCCACTAAGTCTTCTGCTGCTCTGTAACTAGGACTCACTTTACTCCAGTTCCTAATAACATGCTCCTCACTTCCTTTTGAGTCTTCTCCAGCAGCACCCATCTACCAACAGCCTATTTATGATGATTTAGATATTCTCTAAGACAATATAGGCTTTCCCTGCTGTGCCCCTTACTTGATCCTGTGTCTTCACCAGCCAAGTTCTTAACATCCCTATTTCTATTGAGAGTGGGTTCAGCACAATTCAGGCCTCATCTATCATGCTCCTGAAAATTCTTCCAAACTCCACCAATTGCCCAATTCCAAAGAGACTTCCACATTTTTAGGTGTTTCTTGTAGCAGCACCCCATTTGTGGTACCAAACATGTATTATTGTTTCCTATTGCTGGTGTCTCATATCACCACAATATTAATGGCATAAATAACAAAATTGATTATCTTACAGTTTAGGAGGTCAGAAATCCAAATGTATCTCACTGGGCTAAAACCAAGGTGTTGGCAGAACTCCATTCCCTTCTAGAAGCTGTAGAGGAGAATCATTTTCTTGTTTTTTCCAATTTCTAGAGACTGCCCATATTTCTTGGCTTGTGGCCCTACACCTCTAGCTTCAGTCAGTAATGTTGGACCACGTTCTTCTCATATTGTCATATCTTTGATTATACTGCTTCTGCCTCCCTCTTCTGCTTTGAAGAATCCTTGTAATTATTCAAAGGCTCACCCAAATAAACTAGGATAAGCTTCTCTTTTTACGGTTAACTGATTAGAACTTTAGTTCCATCTGCAACCGTAATTCCCCTTTGCCATCTCTATTAGTCCATCCTCACACTGCTATAAAGAACTACCTGAGACTGGGCAATTTATGACAAAAAGAGGTTTAATTGACTCACAGTTCTGCAGGCCTAACAAAAAGCATGACTAAGAGTCCTCAGGAAACTTACAATCACGGCAGCAGGCAAAGGGGAAGCAAGCGCCTTCTTTATGTGGTGGCAAGAGACAGAGAGAGCATGAAGGGGAAAGTACCACACACTTTTAAACCATCAAATATCCTAAGAACTCACTCACTGTCATGAGAACAGCAAGGGGGAAATCTGCTCCAATGATCCAATCACCTCCTACCAGGCCCCTCCTCCAATGTGACATGAGATTTGAGTGAGGACACAAATCCAAACCACCTCACTGCATGGAAATCTTTAGGCAGCCATTTTCCTGCCAACCACACCCAGCCTGGAGAGAATTCCCATGAAGTGACAGGGAAAGCAGTAGCCCAGATGGAGCCCAGGGATTGCCTTGAGTGGAAGTGATTGAGCTGAGAGTCCAGGGAAACTAAAGCAGGTAGAATCCACAAAGGAGATTACAAAAGAGGAATAAGAAAAAGTAGGGAATAAAAGAAAAATACCTGAGACTAGGGAAAGAACCACTAGAAAGCATTAGAGGGAACAATCTCTGGAGCTTATTTAAGTATGAGAAGAGTTCCTCTTCCCTCCAGCCAGAGTGAAAAACCTTATTATTTGTGGAACATCCAGTAGAAAAATCAGAAACATATTACTTCAGTAGTGGAGAGAAATTTATCCTAGGCTAAATGATGGTCTGGTCTCACCTCACAAGCTTAAAAGAAATAACCAAAATAATTAAACTATTTTCAAGTAACGTGCCTGTATCCCAAATGAAAGCACAAAAATATAGCAATTCTAAAATATCTAGCACCCAACAAGGTAAAATTTACAATGCCTGTCATTGACTAAAAAGTTACTAGGCATGAAAAGAAGTAGGAAAATATAACATAAAATGAAGAGAAAGAGCAATCAATAGAAACGGACCCAGAAATGACATGGGTTGTAGAATTAGTAGACAAGGGCATCAAAACAATTATTCTCACTGTATTTTATGTATTCAAAATGTAGATGAAAGATTGAGCATATTAAGAAGCAACACAAAAGATATTTAAAATCCCCAAATTGAACTTCTGGGGGTTAAAAGTACTTCTAAGATAAAAAGTACACTGGATGGGATTAAGGACAGATTTGATACCATGGAAGAAATAATTTGTTAAATTTAAGATTTAACAGAAGCTATTTAAATGGACACAAGTAGAGTAAAAGAACCCTTCTACCCTAAAAAGTAGACATGCATAACTGGAATCATGAAACAAAGGAGACAGAAAAAATGGGAAGAAAAAGTATTTGAAGGAATAATAGCCAAAAACTTCCAAAGTTGGTTAAAACCATAAACTCACATATCCAAGAAGCTCAACACAGGACAAGCACAAAAATCCTGAAGAAAACAACACTAAGAAACATCATAAACTTACTTGCTCAAAACCAGTGATAGGCCAGGTGCAGTGGCTCACACCTGTAATCCCAGCACTTTGGGAGGCCAAAGAGGATGGTTTGCTTAAGCCCAGGAGTTTGAGAGCAGCCTGGGCAACATAGTGAGATACTGTCATATCTTTGATTATACTGCTTCTACCTCCCTCTTCTGCTTTGAAATTGGTCACTAATAATGGCACATGGCTATAATCCCAGCTACTCAGGAAGCTGAAGTGAAAGGATCACTTGATCCCAGGAGATCAAGGGTGAAGTGAGCCATGATCCTGCCACCGCACTCCAGTCTGGGTAATAAAGAAAGACCTTGTCTCAAAAAACTTTCAAATAACATAAATAAATACATAAATAACAGTGATAAAGACAAGACATTGAAAGCAACCAGAGGAAAGAGCACATGTCATATATACAGGAAACATGATAAGGATTACAAGCAGACTATTAGTCAGAAATAATGAAGCCACAAGACACTGGAGCAACATCTTTAGAGTATAGAAAAAAAAAGGGAAATGTCAACCTAGAATTCTATACCCAACAAAACTATCTTTCAAAAAATGAAGATAAAATTGAAATATTTTTAAACATACAAAAGCTGAAAGAATCCCTCAACAGCAGACTTCCCCTACAATAAATGTTAAGGGAAGTCCCTTGGACAAAGAGAAAATAGTATCAGGTAACGTCTGAAGCTATGCAAAGAAAGGAAGAGCACTCAAAATTATAAATATGTAGATAAACAGGAAAAGTTTTTCCTCCTGTGATTTAAATCTCTTTTTAAAAAGAATGAACTCTTCCAATTAAAACTGATATTAATGTGGTGTTTTTATTAATAACATATATAAAAGCCAAATGTATAATAACAATAGCATGAAGACTGGAAAGAAATAGAAGTATACTGCTGTAAGGTTTTTATGCTGTACACAAAGTGGTGTACTGTTCTTACAAGGTAAATTTTGATCTATTAAAGATAAATAATATAAACAACTAAAGCAACCACTAAACACACACACACACACATTTGCACACATTTACATACATACTGATATCTAATAAGTAAACAAAAGAGGTTAAATGGGATCAGTAAAAATACTCATTTAATCCAAAACCAGGCAAAAGGATCTATAAACAGATGGAACTAATAGCAAATGAGCAGCAAGTTAAACTCAGTGATAGCAGTAAACAAATTAAATGTCAAATGCTTTTAAATGTATGACATTTACTACACTAGTTAAAAGGGAGTGATTATCAAATAAGGAAAAAAATAAGACCTAACTATATGCTACCACCAAAACGAAAAAAAAAAAGAAAACCAAAAAATAACCCCCTCAAAAAGAAAAAATATTTAAATATGAGAACACAATAGGGTTAAAAGTAGCAGATTAGAAAAAGATACACCATGTTAATACTAATCAAAGAAAACTAGGGTGGCTATATTAACATCAGACAAAGTAGATTTCAGCAAAGAAGATTACCAGGAACAAATAGGGTAATTTCATAATGATAAAGGAGTAAATTCATTAAGAGGACGCAAAACTTCTAAGCATTTATGGACCCATAATCTCAGAGTTTCAAAACACATTAAGCAAAAACTGACAGGACTAAAAGGACAAATGGACAACTAGAGAAATCCATAATAGTCAGATTTCAACACTCCTGTCTCAATAACTGATAGAAAAAGTAAACAGAAAATTAGTAATATAGCTATTACTTGAACCATACTGTCAACCAACTTAGCCTGATTGACATTTAGAGAACACCCTACTTACCGACAGCAGAACACATTATCTTCAAGTGCTTCAAGTGCATATAAAATATTAACCAAAGTAGTTCATATTCTTGGCCATGAAACAAGTCTCAATAAATTTTAACTTGGCTGGGCATGGTGATTCATGTCTGTAATCCCAGAACTTTGGCCAACTGAGGCAGGTGGATTGGTTGAGTACAGGAGTTTGGGGCCAGCTTAGGCAACATGGTGAAACCCTGTCTCTACAAAAAAAGTAAAAATTAGCCAGGCGTGATGGCACAGGCCTGTAATCCCAGCTACTATGGAGACTGAGATGGGAGAATCACCTGAGCCTAAAAAGTCAAGGCTGCAGTGAGCTGTGATCATGCCTACACTCCAACCAGGGCGACAGAGTGAGAACGTGTCTCAAAATAAATAAATATATAAATTTAAACTCATTCAAAACATAAAAAGTATGCCCTCTCACTATAACAGAATTAAAATAGAAATTAGAAATCAATAACTGAAAAGTGTCTTTTAAAATCCCCAAACACTTGGAAACTAAATAATGCACTGATAAAGAACCCATGGGTAAAAGAGGAAATCAAAAGAGATATTTGAAATATTTTGAATTGAATAAAAATGAGAACACAACATATTAAAAGTTCTAGGATTCACCTAAAGCAATCTCAGAAGGATATGTATAATGTAAAATGTCTGTATTTAAAAAGAAGCAAGGCCTCAAATCAATGATTTCAACTTCTACCTTAAGAAATTAGAAAAAAAGATAACACATTGCAGAACGGTGAGCCAATTAAACCTCTTTCTTTATAAACTACCCAGCCTCAGGTATTCTATAGCAATGCAGAAATGGCCTAACAAAACATTTAAAAATTGCTCAATGTAATTCACATTATTAACGGAACAAATCAGAAAAAACAAATATCGTTACAAATGCAGAAACACATTTTAGAAAATCCAACATTCATTGCTGATTTTTAAAAAATCTCAGCAAGTCAGCATACGATAACTTCTTCAATAGATAATGATAACATATTAAAAAATTATACCCAATATTATAATTAATGGTGAATAATCCACTGTTTTCCTTCTAAGACCAAGAGCAAGAAAAGGATTTCTGGTATAATCTCTTCTCCTCAACATTGTACTGGAGATTGTAGCCACTCTAATAAGGCAAGAAATGGGGAAAAAAGAAGTAAATATTTTGGTTCACAAATGCCATGATCCTTTATGTAGCAAATCTGATGCAATATACCAAAAAAAAGAAAAAAAAAAGAAAAAAAAAGAGAAAAAACTACTGGAGTACAGTGAGTTTATTTTGAGTTTGCAGGATATAAGATCAATACAGAAAATTCAATTGTATCTCTAAATATTAGCAATTAACAATCAGAAATTGAAATAAAAGTCCATTTACAATACTATGAAAAGCAACCCAATTGTTTAAACTGGCAAAATATTTGAACAGGCACTTTGCCCAAGATGATATCTGGATGGTATAAACAAGAAACGATGCTCAACATGATTAGTCATTATGAAATGCAAATTATATCACAACGAAACACTATTACATGCCTATTACAGTGTCTATAATTTTAAAAATTGATTAATAGCAAATTTTGACAAGAATATGCAGCAACTGGAGCCCTCATACAGTACTGGTGAAGATGTAAAATGCACAATTACGTTGGAAAACAGCAATTTTTTTAGAAGTTAGACATACATCTGATCTATGATTCAGCCATTCCACTCCTAGGTATTTAACCATGATAAATTAAATATGCATTTGTTTTTTTTTTTTTTTTTGAGACGGAGTCTCGCTCTGTCACCCAGGCTGGAGTGCAGTGGCGGATCTCAGCTCACTGCAAGCTCTGCCTCCCGGATTCCATGTTCTCAGCCTCCAGCCTCCCGAGTAGCTGGGACTACAGGCATCCCGCCACCTCGCCCGGCTAGTTTTTTGTATTTCTTAATGAGGGCGAGGGTTTCACCGTGTTAGCCAGGTGGGTCAGTCTCCTGAGCTCATGATCTGCCCGTCTCGGCCTCCCAAAGTGCTGGGATTACAGGCTTGAGCCACCGTGCCCGGCCTAAATATGCATTTGTGCAAAGATTTATGCACAAATGTTTACAGCAGCTTTATTTTTAATAATTTAAAAAATAGACTGGTCACGGTGGCTCATGCCTGTAATCCCAGCACTTTGTGAGGCTGAGGTGGGAGGATTACTTGAGCCCAGGAGTTTGAAACCAGCTTCCTCAACATAGTAAAACCCTGTCTCTACAAAAATTAGCCGGGTGTGGTGACACTTTCCTGTAGTCCCAGCTACTCAGGAGGCTGAGATAGGAGGATAACTTGAGCCCGGGAGGCAGAGGTTGCAATGAGCTGTGTTTGTGCCACTGCACTCCAGCCTGGATGACAGAGTGAGACCCTGTTTCAAAATAATGATAATAATACAATCCAAATGTCAATCAACAGGTAAATGGAGAAACAAACAGTGGTATACCCATAAATAGAACACACTTAGCAATAAAAACAGATGGATTAATGATGAATGCATCAACAGAGATGAACATCGAAATAATCATGCTAAAAAGAAAGCCAGACATAAATGAATATGCACCAGATGAGTCCACTTACATAAAATTCTAGAAGATGCAAAGCAATCTGCAGTGAGAGACAGATCAGTGGTTGTCTGAGGATGAGAGGGAATGAGAAGGAGACGGGAGGAGCAAAAGGAGGGATTTACAAGGGGGCACAGGAAACTTGGGGCAGTGGATTCGTTCACTAACTCCATGGTGATGGTGGCTTCACAAGTGTCTACATTTGTCAGGACTTAGCAAATTGTATGCTTTACGTGTAGTTTCTCATATTCCATCATACTTAATAAAGCTACTCTTAAAAAATATTGTCTCCTGTAGCTTTCATGCTAGTGGCATGCAAAATAGAAAGTACAAGAAAGGCTGTCCAAATCCAAACTCACTGGCTCTTATCGCCACCTGACACATTCTATAATTACTCATTTGTGTGGGGTTTTTTTTTTTTTCTCCTTCCACTAAAACGTAAGCTTTCAAAAGAAAGGGACTTAGTCCACTCTCATTGATGAGATGTAACAAGATGAAGAAAAGTTCATGCTCTTGGAACCAAGTTCCTCTGAGGAACACAGTCACCCTTGCTGGAAGAATGGCCTGATCAGCTCTGAAAATTCTAGAGACCTGGGGGAGCTGCATGTGACAGGGTTGGGTGCAGGGGCTGGGTAGTCAGAGGGTGGGAAATGCCACCCGACTCAACTCCTCCACCCTCTCCAACCCCTGCCAGTTTTCTGTCTCTGCAAGATTGCAGAATGCTTGGAACCTGTGGATTCCTCTTTTCTTGCTGACTTGGTGAAGGAATTGCACTTCGTGCATCAGGGTGATGGGAGAGAATGAAAGAGAAAGAGGACGTGGGAGTTGAGCCATGAGAAAGTGAAACCAGGGTTAACAGACTCCCTGGGGAGACTTGGAGGTCCTTGGACCATGACTTGCAGTTGGAGGCATTCCTACCTAGGTCTCAGTGCTGGGAAGGCACCAATGGATACTCCTGAAACAGGTATGGAAGTGAATCTCTGCAAGGCTGAAAAGCTTGGAAATTCACAAGGTTACAACGTGAATGTGAATGAGCTGAGGATCTTGCTCTTCCTACCTCTCTGCTTTGTCTCCAAAGCTCTGCCCACAGGGGAAAAATCATTATATTCTCTTATTTGTGGTGAAGCATAAACATTGGAAAGAAAAAGAACAGAAAAGTAGCAAGCTCCTCCCCAATCTCAATTAGCTGCAGAGAGAAACTGACTTTTCTTGGGACTGGGAAGAACCCCCGGCGCAAGTGGCCTCCTGGAATCCTGGGGTGAATGGCTCCAGATTTGGGGGATGGCCCCCTGGGTGGGGGAGAACTGGCCAAATAATCAGGGCATTCACATGAAGGGCTTTGTTTGCTGTTTCAGTGCAAATTAGCAATTAGTAAGGGCTGGCGCTGGGCCACCTCCCATTGCAAGGCCAACTGGCAGCACGCGTCGTTTTGTTCTTGGCTGGGGACCTGCAGGCTGGGTGGCAGGGAACAGGCAGTGTCTAGGTCTGGACAAGAAGCACCATGGGCCTCCACCTAGCTGACTGCTCCTCCTCCCAGACACAGTGCTGAGGGATCCCCTGCATGTCACCTTCATCTGCAAGGAAATAGGAGCCCTGGTTCCACCATTGCTCTCAACAGAAGGAAACAGAGTAGGAGAATGAGTGCTTTTCATAAGCTGAATCAGCTTGGGAGGAATGGAACTGGTATCCAAACTCTCCTGCTGCCTAATGCAAGGTGTTTCCCCTAAACCAGAGGTTCTCAAACTTGAATGAGCCTCAGCAGGCCCTGGTGGGCTTGTGGAAACACAGATTGCTGGGCCCTACCCCAGAGTTTCCAATGAATTTGCACTTCTAACAAGTTCCCGGGTGATGCTGATGCCAGTGGTCCTAGGCCCACACTTTGAGAATCACTACCCTAAAACATTTCTTACAAGATCCTGAGAGAGAATATTTCCTTCCTTATTCATACTCAAAATAATTGTGGGGTATAAGCAAGGACCAGCAGGAAAAATGGGGAGCTACACAAATCATTTTGATTGGCATCAGGAAAGAAAAGAAACGGGGATTCAGATGAATGATGGATGTCACCAAAAAAGAAAGTTAGACAAACATGAGAGTTTGGCAAATAATCCACTTGGCCTGCATAGAAAGCTGGAGAAAATGGGCAAAATTAATTACTTGCAGGGATGCCCTGACTTGGTACATTTGAGGCTTAAAAGGCTTTCTGACCCCCTGCATGCCCCTCTAACCCTCTAGTGCCGAAGGAACAGTGCAGGTGAGCCACAAATGCTTTGGTTTTATTGGAGACGATTGTCCAGACCTAAAGCTGCCAGATTTAGCAAATAAAAATAGAGGGTTAAATTCCAGTTAAATTGGAATTTCATATAATTATTCGATCTATGTATGTCCCAAACATTGCATGGAGCACACTTAGACTAAAAACGTGTATCTAGCAACCCTATGCAGCTGCTGCTCCTGCCTGTCCCAGCTCCAGTACCATTTCTGCTGACCTGCATCTAACTCACATACCAGCCTAACCCATCTCTGCAGAGACTATTAAATTATTTCATCCATCAAAGTGCTTAGAACCATGTTTGGCACAAGGGTAGTGCTCAGTGAATGGTAACTCTCCCGTCTCCTGTGTGGACAAAAGTCCTCCCACTTAATTCTCACCATCACCTTGCAAAGTTACCATAATGCCATTTGACAGATGGGGAATCCAAGGCTCCCAGCAAGTAAGGGATGGAGCTGGGTGTAAACCACACTTAATCTCACTCCAAAGCCGCTCTCCATCCACTGCAGCCAATGCTACATCCATGCACAGCTGGCCAGTGTCATTAAGCATATGTGACTGCCCCAGGAGGATCTGAGGTTCCTGAAAACGTGTCATTGTCCCCATGGCCCGGCACAGGAGTGTGGGGGTTTGGCTCATCCAGGTGCTCCCTAGGCTCCCTCGCGTGGAGGTAATTTTGGCCTTGGTCTGTTGGATGCATGAGGTCTTGGTTTTTCACATGAAGGAAATAACTCAGGGAAATTGTAGATATCACAGTGAAAAGCCCCCAGACTTTGGCATCAGCCAGACCAGGCCTTCAATCCTGGCTTGGTCACCAACTGGCTATGTGACCTTGGGCAAGTGGCTAAACCTTTCTGAATCTCAGTTTGCTAATCTAAAAAATGGGAACAGCCATGCCCACTATTTCTGCTTTCCCGGGGTGCTGGGAGACTGATGTAGAATAATGGGTGACACATCCCTTTGCAGATTGCAAGGGGCTGTGTTGACGGTTTCAGGTCTTCTGGTGAGTCCTGAGGTCTCAGGGGATAGGTCAGAGCTAAATGTCCTGAGAAGGCTGGCTTTGAGATGCTGAGCCTGAGAGCAACTGAGGTTTTCCAGGGCTCATGGTGGAACTATCAACCAAGGACTGCAAAATGCCTTTTCCTGAGACATTTCAGGATGATGCATTTTAGCTGTTGTTTAAAAGGTGTTGCAAATATATCTCTTTATTTGAATGAACTCATGTAATCTAAGACACTCATTATTATTAGGGTCATCAACTGTGCTGGTTTGCCCAGAGCCTAGGGGCTTTCTGGGACACAGGACTTTTGGTTTTATAATCAGGGAAATTCCAGGAAGACTGAGACAATTTGGCCTTGCTAGTTATTGTTGGTTTTATCATTATTATCCAGCTCCTTACGTTTAGACCGATGGCTCTTTACATCTTTCTCCATTATCTCTCTGAGCCCATGCCATCACCTCCAATTCCTAGCAATTGCCATTATTGACAAGTACTGCCTGGTTTCCATAATGGTTTTACAGCCAGTATTTATTTAACTATTCAAACTGTTCCCAGGAGAAACACATTGCAATTCCTGGGAGCTCTGAGGCTGGGGAATTCATACATCTCTCTTCTCCCTGCCCCTGAAGGTATCCTTGAGGGATCCGCGATTTCTCTGTCTCTCAGCTCCTAGAGATGGTCAGATCCCCAAGCTGTTCCTAGAAAATGGAATGTTTAGTACCAGAAACGAATGACAACCAGAGATGGAGGAAAACTCTTGGGAAAAAACCAGAAACATCTGAACCCCATCACCCCCTTCCACAATGACTGTTGGATACAGGCAAAATCATGACTCCTTTCTGCAAACCAAGTGCCAACAACAGCCTTCCAAGGTGGAATCCAAATTCCCCTGGTGCACTGGAGACAGAGGAACAGGACCAGGGCATTCAGTCTGAATGCAGAACCTACCACGACTTGGCTGAGTAATTAAAAGCATGAGGATGCCTAACTCGACATTCCAACCCATGGCAGGGCATGAATTAAACTCATTGCTTTGTTGCTTTGGTTTTCTCATTAATTCAATTCAGACATTGGGTTTTTGAGGAATTATAACGTTCTTAGCACTCCAAGAGGGATCCAAGAGGTTGGAAAATGGGCTCTGAGAATTAGAAGTCTTTTACTCCTAGAAACTGACCCTATAGAAATAATCCCCCCAAAAGGGCTCTGGAGTAAGATAGAACTGGGTTAGAATCTGGGATCTGCCTCTTCCCTAGGTCCTGCATCAGGCAAGCCTCCTGGCCTTTTCTGCCCTGGGAAATGGACTTCAGTACTACGTAACACAGAATCAGGTAGTTGAGAAGGAAGCTTTAACATGTGCAAGGTGCCAAGTAAAACTCCAGGCACAGGGAGGTGTTTGTAGTAATAATAGGGAGAGCAGCCAGCCTCACAAAGTGTCTGCATTCCTATATCAGCCGTGTTTGGAAGCAAAATACAAAATCAAACCTTTACGTGTGTTTGTGTGATTGACCCATAATTGATTTTTAAATTATTTTAATATTTCTTGTAGCCCCTTTGACCTGTGGAGACATTCAAGAACCTCTGATCTTAATGATGGTAAGAACAATAGCAATAACCCACCTACTAGAGTACTTAGTGCAGAACAGGCACTATTGTAAGCACTGGGCATGCACTACCCACCAGGGAACACAAAGGAAGTGTCTGAGGTAGATACTGGCTTTGCCCCTATGCTAAAGAGGAGGGAATTAAGACATGGAGAGATTGAGTGCCTTACCTCAAGTTACAACAGCAACGGCAGGGTTTGAACCCAGACAGTCTATGTCTTAGTCCACATTCTGAACCATCCTGGTCCAGATGCTGGGCCCCAGGCTTGGAGACACCACTGATGTCCCCCTCATTGTGTGTTCTTTAGTTCATATGTGAAGGGACTTAACGCAGACACATTTGTTTCAATACAGTTGTAAAGCTTTCATTCCTGAGATAAGATGCACAGAAAGGGTCAATGTAAAGGTTGATGGTCTTTACAATAAAAATCTCATCAAGATAAAATAGTAAGCACATGTTTTGTTCATTGAATTTTTTTGTTTGTTTTTGAGCTGGCGTTTCACTCTTGTCACCCAGGCTGGAGTGCAAATGGCGTGATCTCAACTCATTGAGACCTCTGCCTCCCAAGTTCCAGTGATTCTCCTGCCTCAGCCTCCCAAGTAGCTGGGATTACAGACACATGCCACCATACCAGGCTAATTTTTGTATTTTTAGTAGAGACGGGGTTCCACCATGTTGGCCAGGCTGGTCTCGAACTCCTGACCTCAGGTAATCCACCCGCCTTGGCCTCCCAAAGTGCTGGGATTACAGGTGTGAGCCACCGCACCCGGCCCATTGAATTTAACTCTTCCATTCACCATCCTGCTTCAGAATCACCATTCTCCTCCTGATCAAATGGAGTTTTACTTGAGTACCAGTAGTAGAGGCTGGGTAAATGCAAGAACGGTTCTTATCCCAAAAGGAAGTTGGGAGAACTCCTAAGAAAGATGCATAGAGTGGGGAGATTAACAAATGGGCCTTGGAGTAAGCTGACTTGGGTTTAACTCTTGGCTCTGCCACCACAAGACCTGTGGCAATAAACAAGTCCCTTCAACTTACTGTATGAATCAGCTAGGGCTCTGTAACAAAGTACCACAGCCTTGAAGCCTTCAACATCAGAAGTGTATTGTCTCACAGTTCTGGAGACCAGAAGTCCAAGATCAGCGTGTGGGCAGGGTTGGTTCTTCCTGAGGGCTGTGAGGGAAGGATCAGTTCCAGGCCCCTCTCCTTGGCTTCTAGATGGCTGTCTTCTCCCTGTGTCTTCACGTGGTTTTCTCTCTGTATGTGCCTCTGTGTCTAATTTCCCCTTTTTGTGAAGACACCAGTCATATTGGATTAGGGGCCACTCTAATACCCCATTTTACTTAATTACACCTTTAAAGCCTCTATCTCCAAATACTGTCACATTCTGAGGTCCTGGAGGTTAGGAATTCAACATATGGATTTGGGGGGACACAGTTCAGCCCCATAATATTGGCCAAGTCCCAGCCTTCTGATCTGTACGATGAGATTGTTGTATTCATTCCTCTTTCTCCCTTTTTAATTAAAAAATCCTTTTGGATCCTGCTCCCCAAGGCTTCTATTTGTCATCAGTCAACCAATTTTTATTTATCTCCCATTGTGTCCCACGCCCCTGTGCTAAGCTGGGCAGAACCCAGATGGCCCTGAGGGTTCCTTCAGTCAAGAGCAGAACTCAGACTACAAGCAGATGCTCAGGTGGAAGAAAGTTCCAAATGTCATGGGAGCCCAGGGAACCACTCTCTCGGGCAGTCAAGGAGGAACCCCCAAACTGATCTGAAATAATGAATAAAAGTTCACTCGCTAGGGAGAGCTTGGGCTGTGGGAGGGATGAGTGCATTCAGAGTAGAGTGGGCCAATGAAACATGGCTATTTTTTGGCTTGCCAGAAAATCTAGACTCCCCTGTAGATCCTCCTGATGCCAGAAAAACTGGCAAGCCAGGGCCCAGCAGGACATCCAGCCCCCATCCCATCAGATACCGTTTGGCTGTGTCCCCACCCAAATCTCATCTTGAATTGTAGCTCCCATAATTCCCACGTGCTGTGGGGGGGACCCAGTGGAAGATAATTGAATCGTGGGAGTGGTTCCCCCACACTGTTCTTGTGGTAGTGAATAAGTCACAAGATCCGATGGTTTTTTTTTTTTTTTTTTTTTTTGAGACGGAGTCTGGCTCTGTCGCCCAGGCTGGAGTGCAGTGGCCGGATCTCGGCTCACTGCAAGCTCCGCCTCCTGGGTTTTACGCCATTCTCCGGCCTCAGCCTCCCGAGTAGCTGGGACTACAGGTGCCCGCCACGTCGCCCGGCTAGTTTTTTGTATTTTTTTTAGTAGAGACAGGGTTTCAACGTGTTAGCCAGGATGGTCTTGATCTCCTGACCTCGTGATCCGCCCATCTCTGCCTCCCAAAGTGCTAGGATTACAGGCTTGAGCCACCGCGCCCGGCCGATCCGATGGTTTTATAAGAGGTTTTCCCTTTCACTTGGTTCTCTCATTCTCTCTTGCCTGCCGCCATGTTTAACACATGCCTTTTGCCTTCTGCCATGACTGTGAGGCCTCACCAGCCACGTGGAACTGTGAGTCCATTAAACCTCTTTTTCTTTGTAAATTACCTAGTCTCGGGTATGTGTTTTTCAGCAGTGTGAAAATGGACACCATCTCTTTCAACTGTGCTCCAGCTTCTAGCCTGCCCTGCTATGGCACAGCCCCTGCCTCTGCTGCTCATGGGCCTCTTTAGCTCATTCTCCTGGCCCCCAGCCACTTCCATCCTACACTGGGCTCCAGGTAGGTGAGATTACAGGCCAAGGCAGGCTGCCTGGATAGCCCATGGAACCCCTTCCCTATCATTACAATACTATTTCCATGCACAGTTGCACACATGTGTGACAGTGTGTGTGTGTGGGGGGGGGGGCTGGGGCGGGGATGTATGAGAGAGAGAGAGAGAGAGAGAGAGAGGTTTTATCCAGAGGAAATTAAGTCTCCCTGTGATCTGCAGTGTCCAGACCTGGTCTGTTCAGTTCAGCTATCTAAGCTGCAAGTTTCTCTACGAGCAAAATTGGGGAAATAAGACCTAAAACCTAATTAATAGAGTTAATACATGCAAAGTGTTTAAAAGTCCACCTCAATGTTCAAATAATGCTCACTGGCTATTTTTATTGTATGATTAGTGCACAGATTCGTTGTTTCAATTAAATGAGATGCTATATACAGGGACGAAAACAGTGCCAGGCAAACCGGAGCTGTTCAATGAGCGGTTGATGTTAATTTTAGGTATAAATGCTCAGGTCCAAAAACTTTGGGTTGATGACCCCAGGCAGAGTTGAAGTAGCCAAAACTCTGTCTCACTGGCCTGCGTCAGAAGGTACAGGGTCAGGAACAGTAAGAGCATTAACCAACATGTGCTGAGCGCCTCTGTTTGCATTGTTCTGGTTTTGAAATTACTTGATCTCCATGATATTAGAGGACGAACCATTTAATTATGCATTTCATTTACTCTCCACTACTCTTGACCTCATCTGAAAGAGGAGGAGCCCGAGGCACAGAGAGACTAAGTGATATGTCAAGCTCACACAGCAGGAGAGTGGTGAAACTGCACAGGGCACAGGGCAGAGCTCTTTCTCTCAGGAAGCAGAGCTGGCCTTTATGCAGAGTCAGATCTACCCAGCCATTCACTCTGAGAGGCAAAGAGGGGCAGCTGCCGGACCATTTGAAGGCCCCAACCCGTGTGATAGAAATGCCTCAGCTGCCCACAGCCTGCCAAAACAGATCTTCACGTCACGGGCTGGTTCCCTCGCACACGGAGTCAACCAGCCTGAAACCACCATTGCGAATCTGTTTCCTGTTCTGACAGCTTACAATCCACCGTGCCACTGCTCTTTCCCAAGTCTCCTCTGCCAGCTGGGCTGCTTCTGAAGCTCAGTCATGCTTTTGATAAAGATCCGGTCGGGGAAATCAGTCCCGGGGAGCACTGCACAAATGTACGGGCTGAGGGGCTGCCGTTCAAATGTGTTCAGTGTCCACAGACTCCCCTGTCCTCCAGGGTGCAGAGGCCTTCAGCCTCCATCAGTTTCTCAACCCCACTCTGAAAGGCAGGGGGGGATGACAAGCATTGCTTGCGGCCTGGTCCCTCACAGTAAGAAGCTGGTGGTACCACACCCCCACCCCACAACCCCTGCCTCAGCCTGGCTCTGTGTGTGTGTGTGTGTGTGTGTGTGTGAGTGAGAGAGAGAGAGAACTTTCCAGCAGACTCAAGTTGTGCCATAACTACCTGTGTGACCCTAAAAAGTCACTCATTTTTGGAGCTTAGTTTTCTCATCTGGAAAATGAGGGGCTTGGACCACACCATTGTCAGAATCATCGAGCCTGGTGGGGTTCAGGATGTTGCCCTGAGAGCTGGGGTGCTGAGAGGTGTTATATCATTTTGTTCCATGCCAAATTGCTATTGCCTTAATGGTAGCTTCAGTTAACTGATAAAGCAATCAAATAGCAAGTATTTAGTGCCATCGTGGGCCAGGGAGAAAGCTAGAACCAGCCTAAACTGTTCCCTGGGTTCAAATTCCACAATCTTGCTGAGCTCAGAGCCCCATCTGTAAATTGTGAATTCTAATGCTTCCCTCTGAGCTTGGGAGAACCAAGGAATTGACGTTTGGAAATGCTGGACACATCTGTGGTTGTCAATAATATGCCAATTTCTCTTTCCTCCAATTATCAAAGTTTAGGGACTTGACCGTGCCACAGAGAATAAAGATAAGAACTTTTGGCTTGAAGAACTGTTTTACTTGGCTGAAGCGAAAAGACAAACACTAAGTGTGGCTCTGCAAGCCTGCTAGGGATTTTTGAAGAAAACCTTTACAATCTATCTATAGAGATGAGTAATTACTCCTCAAAGCAGGTAAAACTCTGGCTTCCCAGGGTGCTTCAGCTAGATATTTTTCTAGAGTTCCCCTTTGAAAGCCAATTTTAAAACCAGAGAAATGTTTTTCAAATGCATCACTGTTGTTTCCAATTCATTCATTCATCCATCCATCCATCCATCCATCCATCCATCCATCCATCCATCCATCTATCCATCCATTCATTCACCCAGCAAACACTCATTGGAATAAGTACTACATCTTAGTGGTTGAGATACCGCTAGGAAGTACAATTGTAAATACGACATTAAAGTACAGTAAAGTACATTTACTTTTTATGACAGTAAAGCCAGCCCTCAGTGTCCACATGGGACCCATGGGTACTGAGAGCTGATTAGAAGGTATTTGAGCATCCATGGATTTTGATATCCTCGGGGGTCCTGGACCCAATGCCCAGTGGATGCAGAGGGCCAACTGTATTCCTATTGTTATTTTGTCACAGAGGCTGTAGTTGTTGCTTTCATTACTTTTGATAATTATATCCCTGTTCTAAAGCAGCCAGTAGTCTGGATTTGATTACTTTTAACATCAGAAGTTATTTGGAGCTAAGTATAGCAACTCAAGAAACCTATGACATGGGTCAATAGTAAGCATGTCTTTCTCATAATATGCTTTTCCATAAAATCATTTACTTTATCCTGGTAAGACCTCTATTAAAAAGGAGCTATTTTTCCTACTATACAGAGGAGAAAAATAAGGCTCAGAGAGAGAAAAGGTCTTGTAGAAGATCACATTTCTAAAAAGTAGCTGAGCTGTTATTAAAATTTTGGTCCCTGATACAAGTCGATAGGACTGTCAGATAATAACCTGGCTAGTTATCTCACAATTATGGAAGATTTCATTAATAGCCCCAAATCCTCACCCCTCCATGTATCCACACTCTTTGCCATATTATTATTTCAGTTTTATCTCTTCAGACAAACAAACAAGACTATTTGCCCACCCATTGACTTGGAGTTCAGCCACATAGCTTGCCTTGCTCAGTGGAATGCTAACAGGTGTCACATGACCAGTGGTCGGGATGTGTTTGGGTGGTTGGGTTTTTGTACCATTGCCATGAGAAGAGCACACCTGGGTTAGAGCCTTGGTCTCTGGAGGAGGATGAGAGGTCTGTGGGGCCTGAGCTGGGCTGCCCCTGGGGAGCCTGGCTGAGCATGGGCCGAGATCAGTCACCCTCCAGCTGACCTCTGAGCTAAATAAATGCTGACTGTTGTGTGCTGCTGAGATTCTGGGTTTGTTGGTTAGGTAGTGTTATTGTGGGTGATATATATATTCTTATCCTGTTTTTAGGGCTCAGTGGCAGCTACAGAATGGAGCAGTTCACCTCAGTGTGAGGTTGAGTAGTGCAGGGACTTACCTAGTGGCCAAGACACAAGATAAATGTGACATGTGTTCTTAAGCATTTATCCTTCTGAGAAGTCATTCAAAGCACTATTTCTATGTCAAAAACAGACTTGGTGTAGTATACAATAAGACGGAAGGTATGCATGAATGAAGATAAAGTATTAGATTTTTATCACATTTTTCTCATTAGAGGAACCCACTGTAAACTTTTCTCCCAGAACCCTCAGGACGGCCTTGCTCTTTAACAGGAACGCTTTCATGGAAAAACGAAACACTGGTTTAGTGGAAACTTGGACCATGAAGCACTGAGAGAAAGTTCTAGTGTTTTCCAACTGTATGATGCTAGGCAAGTCACTAGCCTCCAGAAGCCCCTGTTTTCTCATATAAGAGGGGGGCCCAGGCTCCAACCTAGGAGTGTGAGGAAAATCTCACTCTCATGCTATATAGTTATATATATGAGAGAGTTTATGTTGCAAGCATAAGGTATGGATGATGCTCATGACCTAATAAGTAAATAAAAATAACAAGTTTCCGTTGGCACGAACACGACCTTCCACCTTTCTCCGCAGTAACTCTGCATAGAAATCCCAAGCAGTAAGTTTTGTTTCCTAGAATTCAAGAGGGACTTCTGAAATCACGGTATGCTCATGCCAAGACCCTAACGAATAGATTTAACACTGGTGCTACTATTATTTACCATCCAAGAGTGTTTACAGAGGCCAGTGGGGTTTGGGGCGCTATCCAGAACCTATAGGCAGACACGGTCTCTTCCTTGCAAATAAATGAAGCCTTGAAATATTATATTTTTTATTTGTGCCATGGGTTTTCTAAAAAATAACATGCCGTGTGCAATGTTTTCCTTCCCTTGCTTAAATGCGCTCATCCTAAGCAGAAGAAAACAGTAAATGGAAGAAATTGCAGGCAGTGGGATCCAAAGGGAATTTTCAGAGGTCTCTCAACCCTGTAGTGTCTCCAAGCTCTTGAGTTCAGAAGTTAGAAAATGCAGCCGACCAGATGGGAAAGCAAGCCATGGATTGCCCTCAGCTCCCACCTGCCTCTCTGCCTCCTGCAGGCTACTCACCCCCTCTCTTGGTTGTCCCTCTGAATTCTCCCTCAAATGGAACCCTCTTGCCAGTCCTGAAGCCCCATCCAGGTCCAGCCCCCATGGCCCTAGGCTGTGACTGTTTGCATCAGTCTCATTGCCAGTTCCTCTAATCCAGCTTCCCCTGCAATGGAGTCCTCTTTCTGAACCCAAGACCTAATGGCATCTTCACTAGTTTCCCATTGACAGTGAGTAGAGTTCCAATGTCCTTAGTTTAGAAGACAAAGATGGCTTCAATCTGGCTCTAGCTTTCCTATTCAGCCTCATAAGTGCCCCTCCCTCCCAGGCACAAGACCTGTCAGCCTTGCCAATTTGACCACAATTTCCCATCATGCTATACTTTCTCCTGCCTCCAGTTAGGCCTATCTTACCCCCTTCCCTGCCTAGAAGACTTCCATTTAACCTATTGATCCTAAGTCAAATATGATCACATTGGGGAAAGTTTTCTTTCATCAGCAAAAGTTTACCAAGGCCTTGGGCCCCATGATTGGTTTAATGTTTTGCTATCACAGTCTTGAAATTCTTAAGGGCGTTGTCTTTGAACTTGTGTTTTGTGAGTGAAGTTTGATGGGACAATAGAGCCTGCACATGAGCAGAGGAGACACCACAGCATGCAGTGTACCCGCCATTCCCTGCCACCCCGTTTCCATGAAGCACTCAGCAGGTCTGGAATTCTGATGGATCCATGATGCATGAGAGTTTAGCGCGACCCAGAGCAACTGCACCACAAGCATGAGGCCTCTCCATCTCAGTAACAGGGACTCCGACTGCCCCTAGAGCCCATGCTTTTTGTTACAACCCAAACTTGGGTCAAAATGCAGAAAAAAGGCCATGATGTTCAAAGAAACATGAATGACGGAGGGACCTTGTCCAATCCTTTTGTACAGATGTTGCTTCTCTGAATTAACCAGTCACCAACACTGGAGATGATGGCATTGAAAGAAAGACAGGGCAGGACACAATTCCCTTTTTGCCCAGTCCTTCCTTACTGAGCAGGAAGGCACAGATAGAGAGCATTGGTAGAATGTGCCTGTGTCAGAGGTGCAACCAAAACCAATGAGTTTGTTTTGTGCCTTGTTTCCAGTGTTTAGGTAAGAATGAAATACATGTGCCTAGAGGAGCTACAAGATAGAATAGGAATGTGTAATTCCTGAGATTCTATATAAGAGATTGATGCACTCATATTTGCATGGAAGACTGGCATCACACAATATAAAGATAAGTGATAAAATTCATGCTAATGATTTTTAGTTTTATTTTAACTTAGATTGCAGGGTTTTTTGTTTGGTTGTTTTTGTTTCTTTGAGATGGAGTCTCGCTCTGTTGCTGAGGCTGGAGTGCAATGGTGTGATCTCAGCTCACTGCAACCTCCACTTCCCAGGTTCAAGTGACTCTTCTGCCTCAACTTTCTGAGTAGCTGGGATCACAGGTGCCCACCACTAGTCCCGGCTAATTTTTGTACTTTTAGTGGAGATGGGATTTCACCATGTTGGTCAGGCTGGTCTCAAACTCCTTACCTCAGGTGATCTGCACACCTCAGCTTCCCAAAGTGCTGGGATTACAGGCATGAGCCACCTCACCCTGCCATGATTGCAGTTTAATAGTAAATTTAAAGAAACACTATCACAGAGCAAGAAGAAAACCACAAAAGGAAAGATGCTTTATATTTCAGTAACTTTTTTTTTTCCAATAGTTTTTGGGATACTGGTGGTTTTGGGCTATGTGGATAAGTTCTTAAGTGGTGATTCTGAGATTTTCGTACACCTGTCACCTGAGCAGTTATACTGTACCTAATATGTAGTTTTTTATCCCTCACCCCACTCCCAACTTCCTCCGAGTCCCCGATCACTCTTATGCCTTTATGTCCTCTTGGCTTAGCTCCTACTTATTGGTGAGCATATATGATATTTGGCTTTCCATTCCTGAGTTACTTCACTTAGAAAGGCCTTGAGCTCTGTCCAATTGCTGCAAAAGACATTATTTTGTTCATTTTTTTGGCTGAGTAGTATTCCATGGTGCATATATACCGCATTTCCTTTTCCCCTCGTTGGTCAATGAGCACTTAGGTTGGTTCCATATCTTTGCAATTGTGAATTGTGCTGCTATAAACTTGCATGTGCAAGCGTATTTTTCATATAATGACTTCTTTTCCTTTGCGTAGATACCCAGTAATGGGATTTCTGGATTGAATGGTTGTTCTACTTTTAGTTCTTTAAGGAATCCCCACACTGTTTTCCATGGTGGTTGAACTAATTTACATTCCTACCAGCGATGTAAAAGTGTTCCCTTTTCACCACATCTATGTCAACATCTTTTCTCCAGTTTGAAAAAGGGGCCCACCATTTTCACTTTGCACTCTAGCAGCCTTGCCTGGGGAGACAGGCACTACGAAGAGGCACACTCTGCCCTCCAGGTCCTGAGTGTGGACAGTGGTGAGATGGACAGTTATAGCCACAGACCGCCAGGCTCACAGCTCTGCGTTTATCCCTCCTTCCAGCACGTGGCTTGCGCATGGTCATTGTTCATTGTTCTTCTGCCCCCTAGACTGTAGGCCCCATGAGGCCCTGGCCCTGGCACTGAGGAGTCCTTGAGGAGTGCCTGTGAATGAACAGATGGCCTCTGACTTGCTACCTTCTCTTTGTTCACATAATCACTTGATTCCCATCCAGTGGTGTGCTTAGTTTTAGACATGCCTGTTTTGAATTAAATCCCTCTTGGCCATTCCTTTTAAGTCACACATACTGTGATTGCTTTTGATTAAGGCAGCAAGGACATGAGGATTAACAAGAGTTGAGATATGCCTAGGCTCCCCAGGGATCCAACAGGAGCCGCCATGCTTGATGTCTCCAGTGGATTTCCATTTCTGCACCCCGTCCTAGAGATTCAAGAACTGGTCTGGTCCTCCAGTCCTGGGAACTTTGGTAGCACAAGGGCCAATCTGCTCCAGCACTGCCACTCCCAGGTAATCACATCTTGCTACGATTTCCTATTTACATGTCTGCCTGTGCAATTCATTTTGATGAATGAATGAATGCATTAATCAGTAAATCAAAAGGTGAAAGAATTAATGAAAGAATAGCAAATCAGGATAATGACTGCTGAGTTTGCTCCCCCAGCAGTAGGTCCTAGAGGGTGTGCTTGGTCAGCACTGAGTGCATGAACCGTGAGACCTCTGGCTCCTGTTGTATCGAGCTAAGCTGGGACTGGCAGCCGGACCAATCATGTCAAGGTTCAGCTTTTCAGAGGCTGCAGGGTAAATGGGGCAACAGTACAGGCATTAGAGCCAGATGGACAAAGGGTAAAACCTCAACAGTCCTGCTACTTTCTGTGATTTTGGACGAATCACTTGTTGCCTCTAAGACTCAGTTATCATTTCAGCAAAATGGAAAATATATGTATCTTATGGGATTTTTAAAAATCACTGTATATCATTTGTATTTTTAAATTGGCAATTCCTGGCATCAATTATGATTCTTATTTCCATCTGTCCCTAGATACACATAGAGATCTCAAGGCGGCTGCTATGGGAGTATCTTCCAAGGTCATAGAGCTTTCATCTGTGTTATTTGGCCCATGAGATATTTTCCATGTTCTGACTTAGCTTGTGTGATTAACTGATGGGAAAGAAGTAGAACAACTAGCAGACACTCAATGAACATTTACTGAACTGAACGGCATCCAGGGCCCTCCCCATGCCCTGCTTCCATTAAAGGCAAAGCTGTCCCCCACTTCTCAGGACCCTCCTTTTCCTCTCTTCTCCCTACTCCGTGCCATCAGCCACCAGGTGCTGCAGGTTTTGTCACTGTGTATTAGTTCACCATGAGTGCCTACTGTATGACTGGTGCGGTGCTATGCTGGCCATTGTGGATGTCCTGGGGAGCAAATCAGGAGAGGTCCTTGTCCTTGTAGAACTTACAGTTTGGTAGAAGAAAACAGACCCTATACAAATACACACCAAATATTCGTTACGTTACATATTGCACACAGGGCTCCAGTGAAACAGGATGGGGAGGGAAAGAGTATGAACCTTCAGTGGGTGGGAAGAAGAAAGGTTTTGTTGTTGTTGTTATTGTTGTTTTGAGACAGAGCCTCGTTCTCTCACCCAGGCTGGAGTGCAGTGGTGTGATCTTGGCTCACTGCAACCTCCGCCTCCTAGGTTCAAGCAGTTCTGCCTCAGCCTCCTGAGCAGCTGGGATTAAAGGTGCACACCACCATGCCTGGCTAATTTTTGTAGTTTTACTAGAGACAAGGTTTCATCGTGTTGGCCAGGCTCGTCTCAAACTCCTGACCTCCCGATCTGCCTGCCTACACCTCCCAAAGCGCTGGGATTACAGGTGTGAGCCACCACGCCCGGCCAAAGAAAGACCTTTCTGAGCAGAGATGAGCTCTAGAGAATGGGAAGGAGCTGACCAGGAAAAAAAAAAAGATAAGAAGTGCTTCAGCGGCAGAGGAAATAGCACGTGCAAAGTCCCCAGGGTCTGAAGGCACTCTTCAGGCCCAGCTGGAACACAGCGAGCGAGGTGGAGGTGGCATCACAGTCGCTCACATTTACCGGGCACATAGGAGGTGCCAGGCACTGTTCTATGGCTTCATAGGTCTTGCCTCGCTTAATCCTTTCAAAAGCCCTATGAGAGGTTTTGCTCACCATTTTACAGACAGAGAAGCTGAGACCCAGGGAGGTGAGGTGGCAGCCCATGACTATCCAGATACTCAGCAGCTGAGCCTGGGTTCCATCTCGGGCAGTCTTGCTCCAGGGACCGTGACTAACCCACGGAGCTGCCTTCCTCAAGAGGGGCCACGGAGGCAGGTGGCAGGCCCAAGAGGCCATGCTAAGGAGGGAGGTTTTCCTTTCAAACATCTCTTGCCTTTGCTTCTTAGCACCGACTGTGAATTCTCCTACTTGCTAAGTGGGGGGTCTTAGGCCAGTTACTCCACTGCCCTTTATTTCATTCCACAACTCTTTTTTCATGTATGTGCTATGTGCCAGGCATGTGCTAGGAGCGGGGGAGACATGCAATGGAGAGCAAAAGCAGGTGCGCACCCTGCCATCAAGGTCATTGCAGTCCACTTGAGGGAGAGCAAGTTAATCAAACAGTCCAATGGAGATAAGGGCTGTAAGGACAAGATGCACGGTCCTGGAGAAGCTATATGCAAGGGGCTCCTTCTGGGCTATGAGTCAGGGAAGGCTTCCCTAAGGAAGTTGCACTCAAGCTGAGATTGGAAGGGTAGGCAGGAAATACCCAGGTAAAGTAAGAGGATTGGGACTGGGCACAGTGGTCCACGCCTGTAATCCCAACACTTTGGGAGTCCAAGGTGAGTGGATCATCTGAAGTCAGGAGTTTGAAACCAGCCTGGCCAACATGGTGAAACCCTGTCTCTACAGAAAATACAAAAAAATTAGCTGGGTGTGGTGGTGCACATCTGTAGTCCCAGGTACTGGGGAGGCTGAGGCATGAGAATTACCTGAACCCAGGAGACAGAGGTTGCAGTGAGCCTAGATCACACCATTGTACTCCAGCCTGGGCAAGAGCAAGAGTCCCTCTTAAAACAAAACAAAACAAAACAAAACAAACAAACAAACAAAAGGTAAGAGGGTTGGGATAAAAATGGGGCTGCCCAGGGTTGGGTGCGATGGTTCACGCTTATAATCCCAGAACTTTGGGAGGCCGAGGGCGGGCAGATCACGGGGTCAGGAGATCGAGACCATCCTGGCTAACATGGTGAAACCCGGTCTCTATTAAAAATACAAAAATTAGCTAGGCGTGGTGGCATGTGCCTGTAATCCCAGCTACTCAGGAGGCTGAGGCAGGAGAATTGCTTGAACCAGGGAGTCAGGGGTTGCAGTGAGCCAAGATTGCACCACTGCACTGCAGCCTGGTGACAGAGTGAGACTCTGTCTAAAAATAAATAAGTAAATAAATAAAAAATAAAAAATAAAAATAAAAATAAATGGGGCTGCCCAGGCACCCAGTTAAATTTGAATTTCAAATAGACAACAAATAATGTTTAGCATAACATTATTATATTGCATGAGATGTGTTTATAATAAAACCTTACTCATTGTTGATCTGATATTCTGCATTTATCTGCACCTCCTGTTTTTGTTTATTCATTGAGTTTTGTTTGTGTATCTGACAACCTGAGGTAGAAAGGGTATTCAGGCCGGGCGCGGTGGCTCAAGCCTGTAATCCCAGCACTTTGGGAGGCCGAGACGGGCGGATCACGAGGTCAGGATATCGAGACCATCCTGGCTGACACGGTGAAACCCCGTCTCTACTAAAAAATACGAAAACTTAGCCGGGCGAGGTGACGGGCGCCTGTAGTCCCAGCTACTCGGGAGGCTGAGGCAGGAGAATGGCGTAAACCCGGGAGGTGGAGCTTGCAGTGAGCTGAGATCCGGCCACTGCACTCCAGCCTGGGCGACAGAGCAAGACTCTGTCTCAAAAAAAAAAAAAAAAAAAAAAAAAAAGAAAGGGTATTCAGGACAGAGGGAATAGCATATGCAAAGTGATGATCATAGGACGAAGCACAATGTTAGAGAGAAACTGCAGGGAAGCCAGTGTGACTGGGCATAGCAAGCCTCAGTCTCCTCACTTATAAAGTGGAAGTTGTAATAGTGCATAACTCACAGGAGTGTACATGTAAAGTGTTTAGCATAGTGTTGGTGCACAGTTATTGCTTAATAAAGGTTAGATGCTATCATGCCTTCTCTTTCCCCTCCACCATCATCACCTCCTTCTCTTTTTCTACCAATTCCAACCAATTCTAGAGCCTTCTGGACCCTTGCAATTGCCATCTGTTAAAAAAAGAATGGTCAGGTTCTCACCAAAATTATGATTTAAAAAGCCCTAGAAGTTGAAGATTCTGTTTGGTGTCAGCCTAAGCTATTTCTGAAAATGGCCATGCTAATAAATACATTATTATTAGTCCACTCGTGTTGCTGCAAAGGAATACCCAAAGCTGGGTAATTTATAAAGAAAAGATGCTTATTTGGCTCACAGTTCTGCCGGCTGTACAAGAAGCATGGCACCAGCATCTGCTTCTGGTGAGGACTGCAGGCTGCTTCCGTTCATGTCAGAAGGCAAAAGGTAGCTGGTATGTGGAGAACACATGATGAAGGGGGAGCTGAGAGAGGGATGGAAAGAGGTGCTAGGCTCTTTTCAACAACCAGATATTGCAGGAATTAAGAATGAAAACTCACTTACTCCCACAAGAATGGCACCAAGTCATTCATGAGGGATCTGCCCCCACAACCCAAACACCTCCCACAAGACCCCACTTTCAACACTGGGGATCGAATTCCAACATGAGACTTGGCAGGGCCAAACAAGCCATGTCCAAACCATAGCATCTACTAACATACTGATTGGAAGACAGTGACTCCGGAGTGAAATTAGCTGCTACAGAAAAGCAGTATGCTACTTGGATATGGAGTCAGTTACCATAGCAGAGGCCCAAGGTAGACATTGACTTCTCCCTTACATATGCAGGCTAGCCAGGCAGCCCCCAAGGTAACAGGAACCCAAGCTTCTCCCAGGATGTTGTTCTGCCATCTCTATGATGTTGTTTTGTGGTCAGCCTCTGACCATTCCAATATCTGACATCTTTGTAGGTCTATTTCTATTGTCTTTTATTTCTGCTGGGTATCCACCATGGAGTCGTATTTCTTTGTTTGCTTTTTCATTCAGGATTATCCCAGTTAAATAAATGAAGAAATTCTCCCAAAGAGTTCACCAACACACTTGTATTCCAACTAGCAGGAAGAGAAGAAATGGTGCTGGAGAGGGTACAAGGCTTCCCTTTACGGGCATAACTCAGAGCTTGTATAAGTCACACTCATACCCTTTGACCAAAACTTACTCAAAGAGCCACAGTTGGCTGCAAAGAATGCTGCTAAATGTAGCCTTTACTTTGGGGGTGGCTGTAGGCTCAGCCAAAACGTCAGGCTTGTATTACCATAGAAAGAGAGGAGAGCGGATATCAGAACACACCAGCAGCGTGCCAACAGCCAAGGTGTAAAGTCACTTGAAATAGACTCAGCTGGCACATCTTTCCATCTGGGCTCTGTTCTGGCTACAAGGAAGGAGAACACAGGGGCCCTGGAACCAGGGAGGTTGGAAAGACAGGGTTTCCTGGGAGTAGCAAAACATGGAAACAAATCTAGGGATAATTAGGACAAGCAGCTAAATGTGATGTTTAATGCCAGCCACAATGAAGAACAAGTTTTCCACTCTAGTTGCTCATAAATTCAAAACAGCTTCAAGGAAGGAGAAACAGCTTGAAAAACTTTTGTGAGTATATAAATATGGCAACAGAATATGTTATATATTATTTATACATATATATATATAGAGAGAGAGACAGACAGACACAAAGACGGAGAGACAAAGAGAAGTGACACCTCAACTAAAATTGGTCTTTATTTTATATCTGTATTTGTGTCTGCTGATTATTGAGCGGTTGAACATTGGTGCTGCTCTTTATTTGTTTGTTTGTTTATTTATTTATTTATTTTTTGAGACAGAGTCTTGCTCTTTCTCTGTCATCCCAGGCTGGAGTGCAGTGGTACAATCTCGACTCACTGCAACCTCTGCCTCCTGAGTTCAAGTGATTCTCCTGCCTCAGCCTCTCAAGTAACTGGGATTACAGGCACCCGCCACCATGCTCGGACAATTTTTTATTTTTATTTTTAGTAGAGATAGGGTTTCACCATGTTGGCCAGGCTGGTCTCAAACTCCTGACCTCAGGTGATCTGTCCTCCTTGACCTCCCAAAGTGCTGGAATTACAGGCGTGAGCCACCTTGCCCAGCCTGGTGTTGCTCTTTAAATGAAAGCAACCTTGTGTGCAATCTCCTCCCTCCTTCATTTCTCAAAGCTTTAGGACATCCCTGCTTTCCACCAGGCCTGGCCCAAGCCAGGGCCAAGATGCAGATGCTACAAAGACTCCAGCTTCTCCCCCAGGAATATGTGCGCCCCCTAGAAAGGCATAACTACTAGGCCTACCTATCGGTTCACAGCAGCACCACAGGGCTAAAGGCATTCTGGAACCTTCTGTCATTGTGTATCAACAGTCAGGTGCTCCTGTCTTGATGGCCTGGTAAGAAAACACCCACTCTGGAGGAAGACAGTCCTGGGTTCAAATTCTTCCTCTGCAGCTTCCTATTCATGCGGCCTTACAGGAAAGAGCTTTGCCTTATGTATGAGGCTGGCACAGTGTTGAGAGCAACAGTCTTGGGAACCACATGGACCTGGCCATCACATAGGCCCTGACTCCTCTAGGGTGACCAACTGTCCTAGTTTGCCCAGAATAGAAGGTTTCCAGAGATGCAGAAATTTCAGTGCTGAAACCACACCAGTCCCAAGCAAATCGGGACAGTTGATTGCCCTGCTACCAGACACATGCTCCAGGGCAAGTTGCTTAATGCTCTGAGGCTCAATTTCCTTGCATATAAAAATGGGCCTAATAATGTCTATCTTGCAGGAGAGCTATAGGGAATAGAAATAGTGCCTCATGCAGAGTAATCATCAGGATTATTATTAATATTATTAACTTCTCCCCCTCACTGCCTGGGCACCTCTTTTATAATAGCCAATGTCCCAATTTACCAGAAGGGTCCACACAGCTTTAACAGGCCATTATAAAGCAGCAAAAGTGAAGGACTTTCTCCCTAATGCATTGTTTTTCTATGCAGGGGTCAAGGAGACTCCCAGCCTCCAGGGTTCCCCACATCTCTGGGCCTGAGTGAGCCCTCAGTGTCCCTCCAGCATTGCTGAGGCCTTGAGTCAGTTATTAACCTTCCCTCCAACCCCAAGACCACGTGGCTTTGTTCATTAAGGCTGTTGTTTGGCTCTACAGCTCTGAGACGACGCCCAGTATGACTTTGTCCACCCTCATCTTGATTGCATTCACAAGTACTTCCTAAAATTAATTACCAAGAAAAAAAAGTCAGATACATGTTGGTGTCTCTTTGTTGCAAGAAAAAAATTCAGTATTCATTCCAAGTAAAATTACTTCATAACTCAATAATTTCATCCAGCCTCCCAGGCCCCCAGAAGGCACCGAAATACTTAGCATGTGGCTAAGTGCAGCACTCAGAGAAGGTGTGAATTTGCAAGAATGTGGAAGCTTCATTCAACTTTCTCAGTTTCATCACAAATGACTGCCTTCCTCCTTTCTGGGCCCAGCCCTCCAGACGTCAGAACAAGAAACAGACACATTGACTGCAAACCCGAGACCTTTGTGAAGACAGGGAGGGTACTAAAGGAAAAATGCCAAAGCCTTTTGTTTTCTTTTTTTATTATTATTATACTTTAAGTTCTGGGATACATGTGCAGAACGTGCAGGTTACATAGGTATACACCTGCCATAGTGGTTTGCTGCACCCATCAACCCATCATCTGCATCAGGCATTTGTCCTAATGCTATCCTTCCCCTAGCCCCACACCCCCCAACAGGCCCCAGTGTCTGATGTTCCCCTCTCTGTGTCCATGTGTTCTCATTATTCAGCTTCCACTTATGAGTGAGAACATGTGTTGTTGGTTTTCTGTTCCTGTGTTAGTTTGCTGAGAATCATGCTTTCCAGCTTCATCCATGTCCCTGCAAAGAACATGAATTCATCCTTTTTTATGACTACATAGTATTCCATGGTGTATATGCACCACATTTTCTTTATCCAGTTAATCATTGATGGGCATTTGGGTCAGTTCCAAGCCTTAGATATTGTAAATAGTGCTTCAATAAACATATGTGTGCATGTGTCTTTATAGTAGAATGATTTATAATCTTTTGGGTATATATCCAGTAATGCAGTTGCTAGTTCACATGGTATTTCTGGTTCTAGATCCTTGAGAAATCGCCACAATATCTTCCATAATGGTTGAACTAATTTACACTCTCTCACTGTGGTTTTGACTTGCATTTCTCTAATGACCAGTGATGTTTGTTGGCCACATAAATGTCTTCTTTTGAGAAGTGTCTGTTCACATCCTTTGCTCACTTTATGATGGGGTTGTTTGTTTTTTCTTGTAAATTTGTTTAAGTTCCTTGTAGATTCTGGATATTAGCCCTTTGTCAGATGGATAGGCTGCAAAATTTTTCTCCCATTCTGTAGGTTGCCTGTTCACTCTGATGCTAGTTTCTTTTGCTGTGCAGAAGTTCTTTAGTTTATTTAGAGCCTATTTGTCAATTTTGACTTTTGTTGCCATTGCTTTTGGTGTTTTAGTCATGAAGTCTTTGCCCATGCCTATGTTTTGGATGGTATTGCCTAGGGTTTCTACTGGGCTTTTTATGGTTTTAGGTCTTACCTTTAAATCTGTAATTGATCTTGAGTTAATTTTTGTATAAGATGTAAGGAAGGGGTCCAGTTTCAGTTTTCTGCATATGGCTAGCCAGTTTTCCCAATACAATTTATTAAATAGAGAATCCTTTCCCCATTGCTTGTTTTTGTCAGGTTAGTCAAAGATCTGATGTTTGTAGATCTGTGGCATTATTTCTGAGGTGTCTGTTCTGTTCCTTTGGTCTATATATTTGTTTTAATACCAGTACTATGCTGTTTTGGTTATTGTAGCCTTGTAGTATAGTTTGAAGTCAGGTAGTGTGATGCCTCCAGCTTTGTTCTTTTTCCTTAGGATTGTCTTGGCTATACGGGCTCTTTTTTGGTTCCAGATGAAATTTAAAGTAGTTTCTTCTTATTCTGTGAAGAAAGTCAATGGTAGTTTGATGGGGATAGCATTGAATCTATAATTTACTTTGGGCAGTAGGGCCATTTTCATGATATTGATTCTTCCTATCCATGAGCATAGAATGTTTTTCCATTTGTTTGTGTCCTCTCTTATTTCCTTGAGCAGTGGTTTGTAGTTCTCCTTGAAGAGGTCCTTCACATCCCTTGTAAGCTGTATTCCTAGATATTTTATTGTGAATGGGAGTTCACTCATGATTTGGCTCTCTGTCTATTATTGGCATATAGGAATGCTTGTGGTTTTTGCACATTGGTTTTGTATCCCGAGACTGCTGAAATTGCTTATCAGCTTAGGAAGTTTTTAGGCTGAGACAATGGGGTTTTCTAAATATATAATCATGTCATCTGCAACCAGAGACAATTTGACTTCCTCTCTTCCTATTTGAATACCATTTATTCCTTTCTCTTACCTAATTGTCCTGGCTAGAACTTCCAATACTATGTCGAATAGCAGTGGTGAGAGAGGGCATCCTTGTCTTGTGCCAGTTTTCAGAGGGAATGTTTCGAGTTTTGCCTATTCAGAATGACATTGGCTGTGGGTTTGTCAAAATAGCTCTTATTATTTTGAGACACATTCCATTAATATCTAGTTTATTGAAAGTTTTTAACATTAAGGGATGCTGTATTTTATCAAAGGCCTTTTCTGCATCTATTGAGATAATCATGTGTTTTTTTTGTCATTGGTTCTGTTTATTGATTTGCGTATGTTCAACCAACCTTGCATCCTAGGGATGAAGCTAACTTGATCATGATGGATAAGCTTTTTGACTTGCTACTGGATTCGGTTTGCCAGTATTTTATTGAGGATTTTCACACCAATGTTCATCAGGGATATTGGCCTGAAGTCTTCTTTTTTTGTTGTGTCTCTGCCAGGTTTTGGTATCAGGATGATGCTGGCCTCATAAAATGAGTTAGGGAGGAGTCCCTCTTCTTTGATTGTTTGGCATAGTTTCAGAGGAAATGGTACCAGCTCCTCTTTGTATGTCTGGTAGAATTTGTCTGTGAATCCACCTGGTCCTGGGCTTTTTTTGGTTGGTAGGCTATTAATTACTGTCTCAATTTCAGAACTTGTTATTGGTCTATTCAGGGATTCTACTTCTTCCTGGTTTAGTCCTGGGAGGCTGTATGTGTCCAGGGATTTATCCATTTCTTTTAGGTTTTGTAGTTTACTTGCATAAAGCTGTTTACAGTATTCTCTGTTGGTAGTTTGTATTTCTGTGGGATTAGTGAGGATATCCCCTTTATCATTTTTTATTGTGTCTATTTTATTTTTCTCTCTTTTCTTCTTTATTAGCCTGGCTAGTCATCTATCTATTTTGTTAATTTTTTCAAAAAACCAGCTCCTGGATTCATTGATTTTTTGAAAGTATTTTTTTGTGTGTGTTTGTGTCTCTATCTCCTCCAGTTCTGCTCTGATCTTAGTTTTTTCTTGTCTTCTAGTAGCTTTTAAATTTATTTGCCCTTGCTTCTCTAGCTCTTGTAATTGTGATGTTAGGATGTCAATTTTAGATCTTTCCTGTTTTCTTCTGTGGGCATTTAGAGCTATAAATTTCCCTCTAAACACTCGTTTAGCTGTGTCCCAGAGATTCTGGTACGTTGTGTCTTTGTTCTCATTGGTTTCCAAGAACTTCCTGGTTTCTGCCCAGTAGTTATTCAGGAGCAGGTTGTTCAGTTTCCATATAGTTGTGTGGTTTTGAGTGAGTTTCTTAATTCTGAGTTCTTATTTGATTGTACTGTGGTCTGAGAGACTGTTTGCTATGATTTCCATGCTTCTGCATTTGCTGAAGAGTGTTTTACTTCCAATTATGTGGTCAATTTTAGAATAAGTGCAATGTGGTGCTGAGAAGAATGTATATGCTGTTGATTTGGGGTGGAGAGCTCTGTAGATGTCTACTAGGTCTGCTTGGTCCAGAGCTGAGCTCGAGTCCTGAATATCCTTGTTAATTTTTCTGTCTCGTGGATTTATCTAATATTGAAAGTGGGGTGTTAAAGTCTCCCACTATTATTGTGTGGGAGTCTAAGTCTCTTTGCAGGTCTCTAAGAATTTGCTTTATGAATCTGGGTGCTCCTGTATTGGGTACATATATATTTAGGAAAGTTAGCTCTTCTTGTTGCATTGATCCCTTTACTATTATGTAATGCCCTTCTTTGTCTATTTTGATCTTTGTTGGTATAAAGTCTGTTTTATCAGAGACGAGAATTGCAAGTTCTGCTTTTTTTCTTTTTTCGTTTTCTTTTTTTTGCTTTCCATTTGCTTGGTAAATATTCCTCTATCCCTTTATTTTGAGCCTTTGTGTGTCTAGAATTGCAAGCTCTGCTTTTTTTCTTTTTTTCTTTCCATTTGCTTGGTAAATATTATTCTATCCCTTTATTTTGAACCTTTGTGTGTCTCTGTGTGTGAGATGGGTCTCATGAATACAGCATACTGATGGGTCTTGACTCTTTATCCAATTTGCCAGTTTGTGTCTTTTAATTGGGACATTTAGCCTGTTTACATTTAAAGTTGTTGAGACCAGCTCAGTCATGGAGACCATAACCCAGTGGCACTAGAGGAATTAAAGACACACACACACAAATATAGCATATGGAGTGGGAAATCAGGGGACTTAGAGCCTTCAGAGCTGAGAGTCCTGAACAGAGATTTACCCACATATTTATTGATAGCAAGTCAGTGATAAGCATTGTTTTTATAGATTATGGATTAACTAAAAGTATTCCTTATGGGAAACGAAAGGATAGGCTGAAATAAACGGATGGGCTCTGGCTAGTTATCTGTAGCAGGAACATGTCCTTAAGGCACAGATTGCTCATGCTATTGTTTGTGGCTTAGGAATGCCTTTAAGCAGCTTTCTGCCCTAGGTAGGCCAGGTGTTCCTTACCTTCATTCTGGTAAACCCAAAACCTTCAGTGTGGGTGTGATGGCCATAATGAACATGTCACAGTGCTGCAGAGGTTTTCTTTATGGCCAGTTTTGGGGCCAGTTTATGGCCAAATTTGGGGGCCTATTCCCAGCAAAAATTAATATTGTTATGTGTGACTTTGATCCTGTCATTATGATGTTAGCTGGTTATTTTGCCTGTTAGTTGATGGAGTTTCTTCATAGTGTCAATGGTCTTTACAATTTGGTATGTTTTTGCAACGGCTGGTACTGGTTTTTCCTTTTCATACTTGGTGCTTCCTTCAGGAGCTCTCGTAAGGCAGGCCCGGTGGTGACAACATCCTTCAGCATTCGCTTGTCTGTAAAGGATTTTATTTCTGTTTCACTCATGAAGCTTAGTTTGGCTGGATATGAAATTCTGGGTTGAAAATTGTTTTCTTTTTTTATTTTTATTTTTTAATATACTTTAAGTTTTAGGGTACATGCACACAACGTGCAGATTTGTCACATATGTATACATGTGCCATGTTGGTGTGCTGCACCCATTAACTCATCATTTACATTAGGTATATCTCCTAATGCTATCCCTCCCCGCTCCCTCCACCCCACAACATGCCCCAGTGTGTGATGTTCCCCTTCCTGTGTCCAAGCGATCTCATTGTTCAGTTCCCACCCATGAGTGAGAACATGTGGTGCTTGGTTTTCTGTTCTTGTGATAGTTTGCTGAGAATGATGGTTTCCAATTGCATCCATGTCCCTACAAAGGACATGAACTCATCCTTTTTTATGGCTACATAGGATTCCATGGTGTATATGTGCCACATTTTCTTAATCCAATCTGTCACTGATGGACATTTGGGTTGGTTCCAAATCTTTCCCTGGGCTCCCATCTGCACAGGGAGACAGGCAGAGATGCACGGGGGAGAAAAGAGGAAAAAATCCCAGTCCAGGCACTAAACCAAGATGGCCCCTGTTCAGCCACAAAGAGCCACTCGGCAGATCCATGCTCCAGGGCATGGACCTATCATGGCCCAGCCCTCAGCCCCTGGCTCTGCAGCCTGCTGGGCTCAGAGGACTAGGGAAGTCTGAGGAGGGCCTGGGAATTGAGAGCCCAAGAATAGCTGAGAATGGTGAAGCTGGCACTTGCACTGAGTATTACAGGGTAGTAGGATTTTGCTTTCGTGGGGATGGGGGCGAGGGTGTGGGGAGGGCATATGCAGAGGCTGGTGGGTAGGCAGCAGCGATCATTCTGTTGTGCAGGTAAGGACAGAGGGCATCTAGACTCTGGGACGGGGTGGAAGCTCAGTGGCCTTAGGCACAGGGTGATAGCGTGCACAGTCTCAGTAGCAAGGCATGAAGGTCTTCTACAGCATGGGCCACCAGACAGGAAGAAGCCCAACTAGGCAGGCCAAGGAGTGGGAGGTGTGATATGGCTGCAGACCCAGGTCCTAGGGAGTACCTAGAGAGAGCCCTTTGTGCAATCCCAGCCCTCTCCTTCCTTGTCTGGTAGCAGCCCCGGTCTCTCTGCTCACAGAGGCGTGTGTGAGATCTGGCTGCCTGGTGTCTCATCTCTTAGACCACAGTCCTGGGCCCAAGGGGGAGCTCGTACCCCAGGTGAGCCAAACTCATCCTTCCAAAGGATTTTCCAAGGGAGAGTAGGAGACAGAAGACCTTTTCCTCTTGAGTCAGACATGGCTCTAGGGGCATGTCTCCCCAGTTAACTGTAGCAGAAGAAAACTAAGCCACAGTGTGCAAAGAGAAGCAGGTACCCTTGTGGAGAAAATGTCACTCTGTGTTTCTGGCTGTGCTGGCCCTTCTGCAACATCCACTTCATGCTCCTTTTCCATCTTTGAGGACTTGAGCCAATAGATGTTCCTCCTGGAATTAAGCTGATTACATTTGGCTTCTGGCATCTGCAACCGAAGGCACGCAACAACCCACTGAGATCCCGCCCTTGAAGGATGTGACATTGTTGTCCTCCCCAGGCCACTCCCAGGGTCTGGTGCCATGTTTGTTGCTTGTTTTTCTGCCTCCTCTAACCCCTAGATTGTAAACTAGAAGGCCAAAGCCTTACCCACTGGGGGCCTAGGGGAAGTGTTTCTTGCATTATTAACTAACCTAGGTTTTATGGCCCATGTTAACCCAGTCCAGCAGGGAGCATGGGGTCAGGGGTTACAGAGTTAGCAGCCCCCAGAATCAATGAGGGTGGCAGCATCATAGTTCAGTTTGGAGTGGCCGGGGGTGGGACTGACAGCTTAGAGTGGGGACAGCACCTGTGGGGACAGGTAAAGACAAGAGAGATGAGGGGCAGACATCCACCCCACGGGAGGCAAACAATGTATTGGCATTTATTTATTCATTTAACAAATACTTTGGAGCACCTATGATATGCCAGACACTGTTCCATGCACAAAGGATACAGCACTGAACCTCACAGGTTCAGTCCCCACCCCTGTAAAGTTTGCATCATGTAGAGGGGAAGTGATATGGTTTGGCTATGTGTTCCCACCCAAATCTCACCTTGAATTGTAATAATCCCCACATGTCAAAGGTGGCACCAGGTAGAGATAATTGAATCATGGAAGCAAATTTGCCCATGTTGTTCTCATGACAGCAAGTGAGCTCTCACAAGATCTGATGGTTTTATAAGGGGCTTCCCCCTTTGCTCAGCACTCATTCTCTCTCCTCCTGTGCTGTAAAGAAGTACCTTCCACCATGATTGTAAGTTTCCTGGGGCCTCCTGAGCCATGTGGAACTGTGAGTCAATTAAACCTCTTTTATTTATAAACTACTCAGTTTTGAGCAGTTCTTTATAGCAGCATGAGAATGGACTAACACAGTATATTGGTACCAGGAGTGGGATGCTGCTATGAAGATACCTGAAAATGTGGAAGTGACTTTGGAACTGGGTAACAGGCAGAGGTTGGAAGAGTTTGGAGAGCTCAGAAGAAGATAGGAAGATGAGGGAAAGTTTGAAACTTCCTACAGACTTGTTGAATGGCTTTGACCAAAATGCTGATAGTGATATGGACAATAAAGTCCAAGCTGAGGTGGTCTCACATGGAGATGAGGAACTTGTTGGGAACTTCTTAGATGCAAAGGTGACTCTTGTTATGCTTTAACAAAGAGATTGGTGGCATTTTGCTCCTGCCCTAGAGATCTGTGGAAGTTTAAACTTGAGAGACATGATTTAGGGTATCTGGCAGAAGAAAGTCTAAGTGGCAAAGTGTTCAAAAGGAAGCAGACCATAAAAGTGGAAAATTTGCAGCCTGATGATGCAATAGAAAAGAAAACTCCATTTTCTGTGCAGAAATTCAAGCCTGCTGCAGAATTTTGCATAAGTAACAAAGAGCTGAATGTTAATCACCAAAACAATAGGGAAAATGTCTCCAGGGCATGGCAGACCTTCATGGCAGCCCCTCACATCACAGGCCCAGAGGCTTAGGAGCAAAAAATGGTTTTATGAATTGGGCCCAGGGACCCTTTCTGTGTGCAGCCTAGGGACTTGGTGCCCTGTCTCCCTGCAGCTCCAGCCACGGCTAAAAGAGGCCAAGGTACAGCTCAGGCCATGGCTTCAGAGGGTGCAAGCCCCAAGCCTTTTCAGCTTCCATGTGGTGTTGAGCCTACAGGTGCACAGAAGTCAAGAATTGAAGTTTGAGAACCTCTGCCTAGATTTCAGAGGATGTATGGAAATGCCTGTATGTCCAGAGAGAAGTCTGCTGCAGAAGTGGGGCTCTCATGGAGAACCTCTGCTAGGGTAGTGCGGAAGTGAAATGTGGGGTTGGAGCCCCCACATAGAGTCCCTACTAAGGCACTGCCTAGTGGAGCTGTGAGAAGACGACCACCATCCTCCAGACCCCAGAATGGTAGATTCACTGACAGTTTGCACGATGTGCCTGGAAAAGCCACAGGCACTCAATGCCAGCTTGTGAAAGCAGCCAGAAAGGAGGGCTGTACCTCGCAAAGTCACAGGGGCAGAACTGCCCAAGGTCGTGGGAACCCACCTTTTGCATCAGCATGACCTAGATATGAGACATGGAATCAAAGGAGATAATTTTGAAACTTTGAGGTTTAATGATTACCCTATTGGATTTTACACTTGCATGGGGCCTGTAGCCCCTTTTTGGCCAATTTCTCCCATTTGGAATGGATGTATTTACCCAATGCCTGTACCCCATTGTACCTAGGAAGTAACTAATTTGCTTTTGAATTTACAGGCTCATAGGTGGAAGGGACTTGTCTCAGATGAGACTTTGGACTTGCACTTTTAGGTTATTGTTGGAATGAGTTAAGATTTTGGGGGACTGTTGGAAGGACATGATTGTGCTTTGAAATGTGAGGACATGAGATTTGGAAGGGGCCAGGGGTGGAATAATATGGTTTGGCTCTGTGTCCGCACTCAAATCTCACCTTGAATTAAATAATCCTCGTGTGTCAAGGGTGGGACCACGTGGAGATGACTGAATCATGGGAGTGTTTTTTCCCAGATCTCATGAGAACTCACTCACTATCATGAGACCAGGGAGACACAATGAAAACCAAGTAAGTCAATGCATCATGTTGCAAATGATGACAAAGGCTTTGAAGACAAATGGAGCTGTGCAGGAGGTGGGTTTTAGATAGTGGCTGAGGGCAGATCTGACTCTCCAGGGACTCCACAATCTATGATACAGAATGAGCACTCTTCTTCTGCCCTCACTCTGTGGGAATGGGCTCAAAAGATTTTAGCCCCTGTTCCTCCTTGGAAATGAGGAAGACATGGTTTTTGGAGCTGAGAGTAGTGAGTTCAAGCCTTGGACAAGAAATGCAGGAAGGAGATCCCTGAATGAAGTTGCAGGGGCAGGTGCTGCCAGAACAGGACAGACCCTGCCACTCCGGGCAGCAGAGTCTGGATTGGAGCTGGGATCTCCGCTGCCTCAGTTGAGAATATAGGCCACAGATGGGCAGGATTGAGGGCTGGTGGCATCAGACAGCACCAAAGTGTAAGCCCAGCTTCTCTAAAAGTTTGGGTGTGGCCTGCTCTGCCCCATCATTCAGTGACCTGACCTGGGACTACCATGCAGCCAATCTAGGGAAATCCAAAGCTAAATTGGTGACCCCTCCTCACAACCAGTCAGACCCAGTTCCACAGAGACCGCTGCAGTGAACTCCTGACAAGACGACCTACATACAGGATCAAATCCCAGCTCAGCCCCAGTGCTGCCACCTGCCCCCTGACCCAGCAGCCCCCTTTGAAGCCTTCCTCCTTCATCTGGTGGGGCCATCCCAGAGCTCACAGGACACTGTCTCTGGGGGTACTGTGAGGTATGAAACACCAGGACAAACGGGAGGGATCATTGGAAAACCCGGAGCCCAGCCACCTGCAGATCCGCCCGCATGTTGGCGGCTTCCTCCTCCAGCTGCGTGCCTGGGAGATGCTGACCCTGAGATGAAACCCAGTTCTCTGACATGAACTCAGAGAAGGGTGGGCTCTGCAGGGGTCTGTGTCCTCATGGCACAGGCTGAAGAGTCCCAGATCCAGTGGGGATTGGGGTGAATCACTGCAGTAGGCAAAGCCCCCATGAGACAGCAAAATGCGCCTTGAAGGAACACTCAACTGGGGCTGCAGGGTAGAGGACTTGAGTGCCAGTCCGGGTGCTGCTGACCCTAGCGGAGTCACTCCTCCTCCCTGGCTCTGCTTTTCTACCTTCCCTCCAAGAACATAACAAACTCTGGGGCCCAGGCAGGAGTCATCAATGGACAAAGAGGGGTAGGGTTTGAGAGGACAGAGAGTGGGGTTGGCGAACACAGCAGCCCTAAACAGGGCGGTGGTTCAGCTTCAGCCTCCCTCTGCCAGATGAAACACAGGTCCAGTGATAACAAATCTTCCCTCTCCCTCAAAAGGAGCCAGAAATACAGATTTTTATGTGATGGCTCCAACTTCTAAGTGTTGGCAATGAAGGTTGTTTTTTATAGAAAATGCCATATGGTTCAAAGCAGGTGTATCATTGGGATCTAATCCATAGGCTGCAGCACTGAGGGTCCCCTGCACCCTGCCTTCCAGGTGGGGTCAGCCAGTGAGGGCACTCACAGGTGTTGGGGGAGGTGGGAGAGAAGAAGGAGAGAGGGAGGGGATTTGCTTTTCTGATGACCAAGTTGCAATCTTAAACACCTTCAGGGGCCAGACAAGTCCCAGAAGTGGCTGGCAGCAGGTCATCCCCTGGTCCCTGCCATAGTTCTTACTGACTGCCAATACCACTACTTCCTCCCTCATCATTTCAGACCCAAAGGAGGTGATGACTTCCTGCATTACGAGCACCGAGAGCCTCTACATCCCTTGCCAGCTTCCCTAACCCTGCCCACAGTTCTGTAAATGGTTCCTTCATTAAATTTTGCCTCTATGGGCCCTTTTGGGTGGGATTCCGCTTCCTACAAAACCTTGGCTACACACAATATTATTTTTTGGTTGTTGAAAACTCTTGCAGGTGGCCAGAGGAAGGAAGGGATCGTCTGGGTACAAATCCTGGCTTTACTCCCATTGTTGTGTTGCATCAGCTCTCTATGCCTTGGATTCCTCATTGCAACCTTAGAGAGCCAACAGACAGGGTCAGTCATGATAATCCCACAAGCCCCTAGCCAAGGGTGCTCAGCAAACTGGCTTGCCTGGGGCCTGAACTTAAATAACAGTAGCATTTGTAAAACAATGGCATTTTCTGGAAATGCATGGCCAGTGATCTTCAGACAGTGTGACTGCCTGTTCCTGAACAAGGTCTTGATGCTCTGTGCCCCTTCTCCTGCTCACTCTGCACCGCCCATCCTGGAGACCCCTTCCATTTGGTGGGCAGGCTGGAGGGGCTGAGAGGCAGGAGCAGGGAGAGAATAGCATTAGTTTTCCTCATTCCCAGAGTCAAATCCCAGCATAGCCACCCTCTAGTGTGAAAAGTCCTTTCCCTCTCTGGGCTATTTCCACATCCACATAAGAGGAGTTTGCTCTGGAGCCTCCACGGTTCCCAGCAGCTTCCCCATTCTAGGGTCCATGGTGGACTCTACCTCTGCAGACAAACCAAAGTTCTGCACATTATCTATGACACTTTATCTTAATGAAGCATAAAAAATTATGAAATTTCACGCTAAGCTTTCCTCAATTGTGTGGTAGAAGAAATGTTTAAATCTCTCTTTTTTTGGCTGACTCTTTGCAAGGCAAGTGTTTCCAAATGTTTGGCCCAGTCCCTTTCCCTCCTCCTTCCCCAGGGCCTGTCCTCAGGAGGAAGGCTCCAAAGATGAGGGGGGAGGGCCAGACCCAGGCCAATCCGGGGGTGGCACTGCTGACCGCAGATGACCCATTGGCTGGGTCTACCCCACACCTGGATGACTGACCGCTATTCTGGACTTACTTTGGGCCAGATGTTTTTGGCAGCCACCCACAGTCAATTGGGGGATTGCGTTTGAAAAACTAGAGAGCAGCAAACAAAGGCAAGGGTGAGAAGGGTGAGGCCTTCTGGTTAGAAAATACTGAAATTCCTCCTGGTTGCCATCCAGTCAAAAGAACAGGCTGTTCCATGGGTTCCTGGGGACTACTGGGGAGTGAGAAAGTTGATATCTGAATGGACATGGCTTGGCTGCCATTTTGTAAGATTAGGAAAACCATTCAGTTCTTACTTTCCCTGGGTCTGTCACCTGGAGGAGCAGAATCCAACAGGGATGGTGCAGGGAAAGATCCCAGCTTTGGAATCAGACTGATGGGGAGTTAGAACCCGAGTTTGCTACTTACTACTTGGGTAATTTGGGCAAGTTACTCAGTCCTCTTGGCCCCACTGAAAATGGAGATAGTAAGGGTTAACTCACAGGGTTGGAGAGAGTATTAATGCAGACTGGTGTGGATGACTGTACAAATGGACAGGTGAACACCTCACTGGCAACAAAAAATAGAACTACAGGGACCACCACGCAGCAGTGTTACATGCTCAGTTGAGAAGAAAACAAAGTACTGAATGGAGAAGTTAGAGACTACCCATTCTCCTAACTAATCTCAATTTTATCCCACCTAACCCCCCTTCAAAAAGAGGTTATGGTTTTTCATTCTGGTGTGATAAATTCAGGGCTAAGAACAGCAGAAACAGAATTGTTAGGATATATAGAAAGATATAAGAGGGGGTTTATGATGGGAATTGGCTCTGGAACTTATACTACCAGGAAGCTGACCATGTAACTTCCTGTAAGTTTTGGAGTCCAAAGGCCAGAGAACAAAGAGGTCCAATGTCCAAGGGCAGGAGAAGATGGATGTAGAAGAGAGTGCAAATTCATTCTTCCTCCACTTTTTTGTTCTACTTGGGCCTCAACTGAGCTGCTTTAAGAAACCACCCACTGTGGTTACTGGGCGGACGTTGTTGAGGATGTTTCTCACTGCTTCACAGTGTCATCCTCCCATGTGTCATCCAGGAAGACTTGTGGGATAAGGTTCAGCTCTATTTCATTTACCTATTAACTTATTTTGAGACAGGTCTCACTCTGTCATCCAGGCTAGAGAGCAGTGGCACAGTCTTAGCTTACTGCAACCTTCACCTCACTGGCTCAAGTGATGCTCTCACCTTAGCCTCCCAAGTAGCTAGGGTCACAGGTAAACACCACCATGCCCAGCTATTTGTGTGTGTGTGTATGTAGAGATGGGGTCTCACTATGGTGCCCAGGCTGGTCTCAAATTCCTGGGCTTATGCAATCCTCCTACCTCAGTCTCCCAAAGTGTTGAGATTATAGGCATGAGCTACTGTGCCCAGCCAGGTTCAGCTTTAGTACCAGAAATCATCTTGCTACTCTTAGCAACATATGGGCTTCTGAGCAACCGGTTTAGTGCTACTTTGGAGACACAATCACGTGCCTGATCACATGGCTCTCAGCACTGGCTGCTGGAGAGGTCAGCACAAAATCTATGACCCACCTCTACCAAGTCTCCTGACCTCATTGTCAAAATTTCACACCCCAATTTCACTCTGGCTTGCCTTTGGTTTTCCTCACCCTCATTGCGTCTTTGACCTGAATTTTTCTCTCAGCTTTGTTTTTAACCAAATTGGATTTTGAACGTGACAAGTCACTTTGGATCATCTGAGGATGAAGTTGCTGATGGGTTGTTAGATGATAAATAGACAGGGTGATGAAGAAATCAATATGGAATATGCCATGGGAAGATGGTACCTAGTGTGTGTTCAAACAAACATAGGTCTCTATCCACCTTAGTCTGTTCAGGCTGCTAAGCAAAGTACCTTAGAGCTGGCCTATAAATAGCAGACGTTCATTGTTCACGATTCTGGGGCCTGGCAGGCCGAGATCCAAGTGTGGGCATGGTTGGGTGCTGGCGAAGGCCCTCTTCTGGGTTGCACACACCAACTTCTCTGTGAATCCTCACATGGTGAAAAGAGAGCTCGCTGGCTCTCTGGCCTCTTCTTATAAAGGCACCAATCCCAATCCTGAAAGCACCAGCCTCAACACCTAATCACCTCCTAACACCATTACTTTGTGGGCTAGGGTTTCAACATATGAATTTGGGGGAGACACACACATTCAATTCTAACACTACCCTCTTCTCCTATGCAATATACGCCACACCAGTACTAGCAGACGAGGTCTAGAACTAGCTTTTCTTCCATGGGCCAGGGATCTGGTTTCCCTTCATGGGTGTTCTGCTCATGTCCACTGAATCACAGTGCCCTGTTGTTTTCACCGGGCATCACGCTGAGATGATGCAGTGTGGGTGTAGTGTTCGCTCTAACATTGTCCCAGTCCTGCCTCACTTTTCTCTATTGACATTCTGTCCATCATAAAGCATCCATGAGGCCAGGCACAGTGGCTCACATTCACAATCCCAACACTTTAGGAGGTCATGATGGGAGAAGTGCTAGAGGCCAGGAGTTCAAGATCAGCCTGGGCAACATAGTGAGACCTTGTCTCTACTAAAAAGTATTAAAATGTCTGGTTATGGTGGTGTTATGTTTGTAGTCCCAGCTACTCAGGAGGCTGGGATAGGAAGATTGCTTGAGCCCAGGAGTTGGAGGTTGCAGTGAGCTATGATTATGCCAGGACACTCCAGCCTGGGTAACAAAGTGAGACCCTGTCTTTAAAAATAAATAAATAAAACATCCACAAACCTCTATCTGGCTGACATCTGCTTATTGTTTGGGTTTACTCTTGGTACAGAGTGGGTGTTCCCAGGAGGAGATAACAGCCCACTAGAGGCGGAGCCTGACAGGGGCTATGAACCCCTCTTCTGTGGAATTCTGGGAGGAATGAGGTAGAATCAGCTCTGCAACTCTGGGAGGATCATCTAATCTCCCAGCCTGCCTCCTCATTTCCTGGCGGGGTGGGGCAGGTTTCGGGGGGTAAGACATGCAAAGCTTGAGGCCTGCCTTCAGTAAGTATTTACTGAGCACCTAGTCTGTGCCAGGGCCCTCAGTGAGCAAGACAGGCCCAGTTCCTGCCCTCATACGGCTTGCCTCTAAGTAAGGGAAGCAGACATGGCATAAATATATAGCCTGGAAAAATGATTATGCTGAGGGCAAGGAAGAGAATTTAAGCGAACTGTTGAGACGGTGACTGTGGAGATGCTTGAATTTCAGAGGTGCAGGCTTTAAGAACAGACGTTTCTGGGAGGATAATCAGAAAGAACCTTCAAGACGTGGTCAGATTGTGGAAAGGGAGGTCCCTAGAGTGGAGGAATTCTGCAGCCAGGAAGGGAGGAAGGATTGCTGGCCTGGATATGAAAGTCTGTAGTCGTCTATCATCTGGAGGGGGAAAATACGGTCACAAGCTGAATTTGCACAGTGGAAAACGTCCACGACATACTGTAGTGATTTGCAGCTGCGCATAATAAAGCGGCCGGGAGACAGCTTCTTGGACATGCCACCTTGCTCTGCTCCAACCTGAGAACTTTGAGAAACCTGCCTACTGTGTGCGAAGTCCATCGCCTCACCTGGTGCTGCCAAACAGCTGTCAGCTGGTAACGGAACCAAATGTTTTCACTGGTCAAAACATCCAGCCCGTTTCTCAAGTGGAGAGAGAAGCAAACCTTGATTTAAACCCAGAAAGGGGTGGGTGGATAGAAAGGCAGCTAAGCAGACCACATGGAGCTTTCACGTTTACAGAGAGAAGAATAAACTTAGGTGGCTAACTTTAAAAGCTTGGAAATATTCACATCGTAACCCTAAAACATTAGGTTATAGATCAAGAACATCGTATCCCATAGTAGCCTGTATTTTCCTCTGAGTGAAGGAAGAAGGACGTGTTTGAGACCGAGTGATAGTGCTTAAGTGAACATGTAGAAGTGGATGGACTTGGCTAACTCTGATGGAAGGTGGTGGGAGGTGCTGGGTCCTGGCTTCTCTCTCTAGCTTTGCCCCTTGTCCTTGGGATAGTCACTTCACTCCTCTGGGAACAGTGAGATGCTGCACACACACACACACACACACACACACACACACGCATACACGGTTGCTGTGCTGATCATCCGAGTCAAAAAGATTTGAGAGTGCTTTGCAAACGGTAAAATGCCGAGGAATAAAAGTGACTTTTAGTTAACAACTAGAAACAACTTTAGAGTGAAAGCATTTTTATGAACCCAGCTCAATTCCTCTTTCAGCTTTCCTCCTACTTTTCTGCTCATCACTGGATTTCATTTCACATCATTTTAGGGTTTCTGGGACTAAAATCAAAGGTGCTAATGAAGACACTGGCTGTAAAAGATGAAAAAACCAAATAATACTTGTCCAAAGATAAACAGTAAGAAATGCTGAGGCTGCTCATCCAGACCCCACTCACCAAGGTGGGCACCCCACCCTGCCCACACCGCTAGTGTCTCTCAGCTGTCCTCCTCTCTGGAGAATGGTCCTTGGCCTTTTGGAATATATTTGAGGAGCTACACCCTGTCCCCAAGCTGGCCAGGGTCTGCCTGAGCCAATTTCTGACTAATGTATATACAAAGCTTTCTCCACCTTGCCTCGAAATGAGACACCCTAGGGCTCCCCATGGGATGCAGGGAAGGCCAGACTTCAGTTGAACCCATGTCTTTGCCAAGCTGCTCCCCTACCCTGTCCTGCTTCTCTCGCTGTCTTCCCAGTTTCTCAGAAAGTATTCCTTCAATAGCTCAATTGCACCAGATCCCTTGTCCCAGGTTCCTATCCTGGGGATCCCAACTCAGCACATGTGGTACCGGAGCAGAGCTAGGAAACAGACCCTAAGGACAGGAATCTGGAGTTGGATTCCTCGCCAGCTCAATGGCCATGAGGACCCCATCAATGGTAACAGGGGCATCCCTGGCATGCCGTAACAATGCGATTGCTAAGAGTCTCACCTGTGTTCATTGGGGCAATATATAGGTGAAAGGGCAATTCACTGGCCTGTGCAATGTTTCTGAAGTTTGAGAGGTGTTATGGGCTTAATGTTTGTATGAATTCAAATTCATACATTGAAGACTGAATCCCCAGGGGAATAATATTAGGAGATGGGGCCTTTGGGAGATACTTAGGTATCTCAGGTTTAGATGATGTCATGAGGGTGGGGCGGTCTTGATGGGATTAGTGCCCTTATAAAAAAGAGATATGAGGGAAATGATCTCTCTCTGCCTTGTAAGGACACAGTCAGAGGGCATCTGTCCCCAGACCAGGAGGAGAGCCCTCACCAGGAACCAAATCAGCTGGCACCTTGATCTTGGACTTCCCAGCCTCTATAACTGTGAGAAATAGATTTCTGGCCTTTTCTTTCTTTCTTTCTCCTAACTAGTCTAAATTTTAACTAGGCTGGAGTGCATTGGTGTGATCTTGGCTCACTGAAACCTCCACTTCCTGAGTTCAAGCGATTCTCCAGCCTCAGCCTCCCGAGTGAACCACCATGCCCAGCTAATTTTTGTGTTTTTAGTAGAGATGGGGTTTCACCATGTTGGCCAGGTTGGTCTCGAACTCCTGGCCTCAGGTGATCCACCTGCCTCAGCCTCCCAAAGTGCTGGAACTACAGGCATGAGCCACTGCACCCAGCCAGATTTCTGTTGTTTAAGCCACCCAGTAGATGGCATTTTTGTTACAACAGCCCCAACTGACTAAAATAAGAGATATAGGAGAAACAGTAATGATAAGATCTGTGGAACTGAGAGGCTGTTGCTAAACACCATAGATCAGAGGTTCCCAACCTTTTTGTCACCAGCGACCAGTTTCGTAGAAGACAATGTTTCCATGGACTGTGGTGGCAGGGGATGGTTTTGGGATGAAACTGTTCCACTTTAGATCATCTGTCGTTAGTCAGATTCTAGAACGCTCAACCTAGATCCCTCACATGCACAGTTCACAGTAGGGTTCGTGCTCCTATGAGAATCGGATGCTGCTGTGGATCTGACAGGAGGGGGAGCTCAGGCAGTAATGCTCGCTCACTCACCAGCTGTGTAGCCCAGTTCCTAACAGGTCATGAATTCGTACCAGTCCACAGCCCAGGGATTGGGGACTCCTGCCATAGATGAATGGAAGGTAGAAAACCACAGGCTCAGATTAATAAATCACCAATTAAAAGATGAGTGTGAGAATCAGAAGATCTATTTGGCAAGGTTTCAGTGACTTTTTTTCTCTGCACCTGGAGTTGGACTGAGCTGGAGACCAGGCATAGGACTTAATTGGAAGATAGCAGAACTTAAAGGAAGGTTGAGTGCTCAGCCTAGGTGAGTCTTCTGTGCCATGGAGGTACAGAAGCACAGAGTAGAATCTTGAGACCTGGATTAGAGATATTTGCATAGATGTAACTGAGAACTTTGAAATTCCCTTGAGCCCTCTGACCCTGCAGAGTGGCCCATCCCCCTTGTTGGAAGTTAATGGGGGTCCATAGCTTGAAGACTGTACATAGGTCTGGTGAGGTGGATGCCCTACACGAAAGCACTTGCCCTCCTCAGAATCTTCCTCGTTTCCTCTTCTAGCCATCGGACTAATAGTTAGGCTCAAATCTCAGCATGACCCAGGTGGGGAAGTGGTACGTATTCTAAGGGGTGATAAGGACAATAGGTCCCAATACAGTTTCCAGACTGGCTAACATATACCAGTAGTAATTTGAACATCTTCTCAGGAGGAGACCCTGGAGGTGCTGGATTGAAAAGCTGGAATATAAAGCTGAGTACAGGAGATTTTATGGGCATGGGACACTCTCTCATTTTATAGCATTTAATATCTTGTCAAGCGACCCAGGAGAAGTTTCTAGCATGCTGTTTTTAGGTGCTCAGGAAAAGTGATGGACCTAAGAGTATGAACTAGAGATGCCAGAACTGCGATAGGATGTTCTAGAAGAAGGATCAAAAGATTAACAAAAGTGTCCTTGCCTTATGGATATGTATATCAAACCAGAAAACCTATTGGCTTTACTCTGTTCTCCAGGAAGCCTTTGAAGGATGCTGCATTTACCAAGACTGCATTAAATGCTCTGGGAAGAGCAGCAGAAGTAACATTAAGCTCCTAGTGACTGTCCTCTGTAATCTGGGCCAATGGTGAGAGATGCTATGATAAATTGGGCTACTCAGTAGCAATGAGGATGATAACATCTCAGAATAGCAGAGTAGAGGGGCAGCACTTAACTGTCAGGATAATTACCCTAAATAGGCAACCGGGGTCCCTAATCCACAAATACCTTAGACGTAGTTAATAGAATATGGCATTCCTAAGGTAAGATAGCTAGAAAACCAAGAAAAGGTATCACAATGTATAATCAAAAGAGAACAAGAATGAATGAGACTTAGTCTATGTGTCTGTCTTCATGCCAGTACCAGGCTGATTTGGTAACTACAGCTTTGTAGTATATTTTGAAGTCAGGTAGTGTGATACTTTTAGTTTTGTTCTTTTTTTTTTTTTTTTTTTTTTTTGAGACAGAGTTTCACTCTGTCACCCAGGCTGGAGTGCAGTGGCATGATCTCAGTTCACTGCAACCTCCACCTCCTGGGTTCAAGTGATTCTCCTGCCTCAGCCTCCTGAGTAGTGGGGATTACAGGTGTACACCACCACATCTGGCTAATTTCAGCTTTGTTCTTTTACTTTAGGATTGCTCTGACTATTCTGGGTTTTTTGTGTTTCCATGGAAATGTTAAGATGGTTTTTTCTATTTCTGTGAACAATGTCTTTGGTATTTTGATAGTGATTGCATTGAATCTGTAAATTCCTTTGAGTAGCATTGTCATTTTAACAATATCAGTTCTTTCAATCCACGAGAATAGACTATCTTTCCATATTTGTGGTGTCCTCTTCAATTTCCTTTATCAGGGTTTTGTGGTTTCTGTTGCATAGATCTTTCACTACTTTGGTTAAGTTGACTCCTAGGTATTTTATAACTTTTGTAGCTATGGTAAATGGGATTACTTGCTTGGTTTCTTTTTCAGATTGTTAGCTGTTGGCATATATAAATGCTACTTACTTTTGTGTGTTGATTTTGTATCCTGCAATTTTACTGAATTTGTTTAATAGTTGTAACCTTTTTTTGATGGAGTCTTCAGGTTTTTCTAAATATAAGATTATATCATCGGTGAACAAGGCTAATCCGATTTCTTCCTTTCAATTCCACATGCCCTTTATTTCTTTCCTTTGCCTAATTGCTCTGTCTGGACTTCTAGTATTATATTGGATAAAAGTGGTGAAAGTGGGCATCCTGGTTTTGTTTCAGATCTTAGAAGACGGGCTTTCAATTTTTCCCTGTTCAGTAATATGTTAGCTGTGGGTTTGTCATACATGCCCTTATTATTTTGAGGTATATTCCTTCTATGCCAAATTTGTTGAGGGTTTTTATCATAAAGCAATGTTGAATTTTATCAAATGATTTTTCAGCATCTATTGAAATGATCATTTGTTTTTTGTTCTTGATTCTGTTAATGTGATGTATCATGTTTATCGATTTGCATATGTTGAACAATCCTTGCATTCCTGGGATGAATCCCACTTGATCATGATAAAAAATATTTTTAATGTGTTATTGAATTCAGTTTGCTAGTATTTTATTGAGGATTTTTTCATCTGTATTCATCAGAGATATTGGCCTGTGGTTTTCTTGTTTCGTTATGTTCCTGTCTGGTTTGGGTATCAGGGCTATACTGGCCTTGTAGAAAGAGTTGGGAGGTATTCCCTCCTCTTCAATTTTTTTCGGGAGAGTTTGAATAGAATTGACATTAGTTCTTTTTTAAATATTTGGTAGAATTTGGCAGTGAAACTGTCAGGTCCTGGGCTTTTCTTTGATGAGAAAGTTTTTGACTTCAGTTTTTATCCTGTTACAGTTATCAGTTTGTTGTGGCTTTCTATTTCTTCATGGTTCAGACTTGGTAGGTTCTACGTACCCAGGAAGTTGTCCATTTCTTCTAGATTTTCCAGTTGGTTGGCATATAGTTGTCTGTAATCGTCTCTAATGATTCTTTGTATTTCTCTAGTCTCAGTTGTTATGCCTCCCTTTTTGTTTCTGATTTTATTTAGTTGGGTCTTCTTTTTATTTTCTCCTAGTATAACTAAAGGTTTATTGATTTTGTTTATTTTTTCAAAAAAAAAAAAACAACTTTCTGTTTATTGATCCTGTGTATATTTTTAGTTTCAATTGCATTTATATCTGCTCTGATCTTTATTCCTGCTTTCCTTCTACCAATTTTCGGTTTGGTTTATTCCTGCATTTCTAGTTCCTTCAGACGTACTGTTAGGTTGTTTATTTAAAATCTTTCTACTTTTCTGATGTAGGGATTTATTGCTGTAAACTTCCTCTTAGTATTTCTTTTGCTCTCTCACGTAGATTTTGGCATGTTGTATTTCCATTTTCATTTATTTCAAGAAGTTTTTAAATCTCATTCTTAATTTCTTTATTGACACCTTGTAGTTTAGGAGCATGTAGCTTAATTTCCATGTGTTTGTGTATTTTCTGAAGTTCCTCTTGTTTAGTTTTATTCCACTGTGGTCAGAGAAAATACTTGATATAATTTCTACTTTTTAGAAATTTGATGACTTCTTTTGTGGTCTCTCATATGTTCTTTTCTGAAGAATGTTCCATGTGCTGATGGAAATAATGTGTATTCTGTAGCAGTTGGGTGAAATGTTCTGCAAATGTCAGTTAACAGAATAGAGAAGCCAGATATAAGTCCATGTACTTACAGCCAACACATTTTTGACAAACGTGCCAAGAACATAAAATGGGGAAAGGGCAGTTTCTTCAATAAATAGTGCTGAGACAACTGGATAACTATATGCAGAAGAATAATCAAGTCAAAATAAGTTAAAGGCTTAAATCTAAGACCTGAAACTATGAAACTACTAGAAGAAAACATAGGAAAAATAGTCCAGTACTTTGGTCTGGGTAAAGATTTTTTGTGTAAGACCTTGAAAGTACAAGCAACCAAAACAAAAATACACAAATAGGATTACATCAAGCGAAAAAGCTTCTGCACGGTGAAGGAAACAATCAACAAAGTGAAGGGACAGCCTACTGGATGAGAGAAAATATTTGCAAACAATCTATATGACAAGGGATTAATAACCAGAATATATAAAAAGCAGAAGCAATGCAACAGCAAAGAATAATAATGATGATAATAATAATATTAATCTGATTTAAAATGGGCAAAAGATCTGAACAGACATTGCTCCAAAGAAGACATACAAATGGCCAACATGTATATTAAGAAGTACTAAATATTCTTAATCATCAGAGAAATGCAACTCAAAACCACAATGAGATATCACTCTAGTTAAAATGGCTTTTATCATTTGTCATCAAAGACAGATGACGGTGAGGATGTAGGAAAAGGGAAACCCTCATATACTACTGTAGCAATGCAAATTAGTATAGCCACTATGGGAAACTATATGGAGGCTCTTTAAAAAGATAAAAATAGAACTACCATATGACCCAGCAATTCTACTACTGGGTATATATTCAAAAGAAAGAAAATCAATATATTGAAGAGATACCTGCACTCCCAGGTTTATTGCAGCCCTATTCACTGTAGCTGAAATATGGAGTCAGCCTCAGTGATCACGAGCAGATGAATGGACAAAGAAAGTGTGGCACATATACACAATGGAGTATTATTCAGTTATAAGACAGAATGAAATCTTGTCTTTTTCAGCAACATGAATGAAACTGGAGTTCATTATGTTAAGTGAAATAAGCCAAGCACAGAAAGACAGATATTACAAGTTCTCATTCATATGTGGGAGCTAAAAAAAAGTGGCTCTTATGAAGACAGAGAGTAGATTGGTGGTTACCAGAGGCCAGGAAGGGTAGTGGGGAAAGGAGGATGAAGAGAGGCTGATTAGTGGGTACAAATATACAGTTTGACAGAGGAAATATGACGTAGTGTTTGATGGATCAATAGAGTGATCACAGTTAACAATAATCTATTGCATATTTCAAAACAGCTAGAAGAGAATAGTTCAAATGTTTCTAGCATAAAGAAAAGACAAATATTTAAGGTGATGGATATTCTAATCACATTGATTAGATCTTTATAAATTATATGAATGTATTAAATTATATGCATCATGAAATATGCAAATCTACTATGTTTCAACAAAAATAAATAAATGAGCAGAAATCTGATTCCAGCCACCCCAATAGAAAGTCATAGTCCTTTGCCCATTTTTAAAAATGGATTCTCTAGAATTTGTTCATTGAAAAAGAGTCCTGTTTCCATGATGAGAGACCATGTAACACTGAAGAGTATACAGAAATGATTCCCTGATATCTTCCCAAAAAGAGCCTCTGGACATTTTTTTGGCTAATCATACACCAAGGAAAGGAAATGCCCAAGTCTTTTGAGAACTGTTTGATACCTGGTCCAAGGTGACACTGAAAAATGCCAAAGGGCCATCCTGGTTCCCCCATGAGGGTAGAAGCAGTTGAGAGCCAGGTATAATGGACTCAGGGGCTCAGGTTCATATCACAGTATGTCCACTGGGTCATTTCTCCAGTTCCCAAAGTATATTCAGAATAGACAATTTGTCAGAACTCTCATACTAGTTCCTTTACCTGTGGAGTAAAAGTTATCGTAGTAGGAAAATCCGGGAGGACACCATTATAGTAGGGAAAGTCTTCGAAACAACTCTGCCTTTGGTGTAGCTAATAAATCAAAGTCAATTTCACATTTTGTGAGATTAGTACCACCCTCAAAAATGTTAAGAGTAAACAACAGATGGTTATCATATCCTCACTTAATTCAGCAGCCCAACCTCTGGAAAAATTGGATGAATCATGGCAGAGAGCAGTGGGTTATGACAAATTTAACCAATTAATGACCCAACTGCAGCCACAGTGCCAGACATTGTATCTTTACTAGAGAAATTTAATGCAACTTCTAATGTGGTATGTGGCTATTAATGTGCTATTAATGTGCAGAATGCATTATTTAATTATTTAATTATTTTTATTATTTTTATATCCATTAGGAAAGGTACTAGAAACAGCATGCATTCACAAGGCATGGGCATCAGTACACATTCACAACTTTTCCCTGTTGCATGAGTAGTCTCATTTTGTCCTACTTTCTATTGCAACAGAAAGGCTGAAGGACCCTGGACCGTCTAGGCACAACCGAGAATATCATATTGGTCCACCATACTGACTCCTCCTTAAGATGTATGGGCTTCAACGGGTGGGAACTGCCATAAAGGTGAAGTTTTGAGAGGTTCACTGATCTAGGGTATGCTGGAACATCTCAAAGTAAAGGACAAATTGTGGCATATTTTCCTAATACACATAAAGGTGCCATATGGGCTCAGGCAGCCATAATGGCCAATTTTTCAAACCTCACTGCATAGCAGTTGTGTAGTTTGATAAAGACTCACTCCATTCTACCCAGGTCTGAGGGTGGACCCTGATTAGACTGAGCCAACCAAAGAATTCCCACCACCTACAAGTCATGCTTACTGGCTATGGGTGGGTGACCTGGGTTAGTCCATTCTGAATAAAGCTTGGAACTTCTGTTTGGTGGCTAATGGAAGAGAATCCTGTTCTCTTCTCTAGTGAAGGCGAAAGTATGTAGCTCTGGGAGCCCCAAAGCCAGCTTGAGAGCAAAACTGATGAATGATACCTAGAGACTGGCAGAACCAAGAGGATCATAGAGAAACTAAGCTTCCATCTGATGATATGTGGACCAAGCAACCCAGAAGCCTGCTCTACCTATGAGCTTTCCCAGTGTTTGAGCCAATATGTTCCACCCTTCCAGATTACGCCACCTTGAATGAGCCTTCTGATGTTTGCAGCATATTGTGTCTTAATTCATGCAGGACCTTCTCAGCATCATGTCATCACCAAGAGAAGCAGAAATCTGGCTTCAATCCACTGGCCAGCAATGTCAACCTCTTCCAAAGGAGGTTCTGAAAGAATAGTGATAGGGGAGTTTGTTGCACAAATAGAATAAGATATGCTCTTTGCTGTCTCTGTCCCCAAAGTCCAATGATAATTGCTATTATCTCCTTCTCTCTCCCTTCCCCTTCCCCATACCCCAGCCCCTAATCAGTCCTCCTGTCTTTCCTTCTTTTCTCATCCTCTCTACCCTTCACCATGGTCAGCAAAATAAGAACTCAAGAGATGCCAGAGCAAGTGAGAATCCTGAGAAGGCATAGGGCAGAGGGGAGGGGTGCCCATGCCTATAATTTGAGATTTCATCCTTTACCTATGCCATGCTCTGGGTACAAAGGGTCTTCATCAGGGCAAGAACATTTTTTCAAACCCATCATTTACCTTATTAAAAAAAGTGTGAAGGCCATTATCAAGAAGACAAAAGGCAACAAGTGTTGGTGAAGGTGGAGAGAAAAGGAAACCCTTGCACACTGTTGGAAATTTAATTAGTACAGCCATTACAGCAAACAGTATAGAAGTGCCTCAGAAAACTGAAAAATAGAACTACCACAGGATCCAGCAATCCCACTGCTGAGCTGATATGGTTAGGCTTTGTGTCCACACCCAAATCTCATCTTGTGTCCACACCCAAATCTTTGTGTCCACACCCATATCTCAAATTCCCCATGAGTCAATGGAGAGACCAGGTGGATGTAACTGAATCATGGAGGCAATTTCTCCCATGCTTTTCTCATGATTGTGAGTGAGTTCTTAAAACATCTGATGGTTTTATAAGGGGCTCCTTTCCCTTCACTCAGCACTTCTCCTTCCTGCCACCTTGTGGAGAAGACACATTGCTTCCGCTTGTAAGCTTCCTGAGGCCTCCCCAGCCATGTTGAACTGTCAGTTAATTAAACCTCTTTCCCTTATAAATTACCCAGTCTCAGGCAGTTTTTTATATCGTATGAAAACGGACTAATAATGAGTACATATCCAAGGGAATTAAAATCAATATGTCAAAGAGGTATCTGTTCACCTGTGGTGTTATTCACAACAACGAAGATATGGAAGTAACTAAAGTGTCCATTAATTAATAAATACATACAGAAAATGTGGCTTATATGCTCCGTGGAATCCTATTCAGACTTAAAAAGAGAAGGAAACCCTGTTGTTTGCATGGAGGTACATGGATAAGAATGGAAGACATTCTGCTCAGTGAAATAAGCCAGACACAGAGACAAATATTGTATGGGCTCACTTACCTGCAGAATCTAAAAAAGGTGACTTCATAGAAACAGAGTGGAACAGTGGTTACCAGAGGCTGGAGAGGGAGTCAAGAACGGGGAAAAGAGAGATGTAGGTCAAAACATACAAAGTTTCCCTTAGGAGGAGTTGGTTTTTGTGATCTGTCACATAACATGGTGACTACAATTAGTAATAATGTATTGTATATTTTACAATTACTAAAAGAGTAGATTTTAAACTTTTTCATCGTGAGAAAAGAATAAATAAGTGAGGTGATGGATATGTTACTTAGCTTGATTTAATCTTTCTACAATGTATGCATATATCAAAACATCACATCACACCCCATAAATACATGACTATTATTTGTCAATTAAATAAGTAAATAAAAATTATAATTGCAAAAAAAAGCGTGAAAAGGAAACAACTCACGAATTTCCTTCTTGAGCCTCTCCTGTTGTGGATGTCAGCAAGAATCCCGGTCTTCAGCCATGACATCTGCAAAATTCAAGGCAGGGATGAACGGCCACATGCAGCAGGTCAAGGGGTCACGTGGCTGGCCCAAGGACACAGGGAATCAGGTGCTCAATGGGGTCCCTGGAGACACGGAGGGCAGGAGCCTATGCTGGGCAGGTGAATGGCTTGGATTCAACCTGGTTCTGTCACTCCTTGGCTGTGTGGCCTTGGACAAGTGATAGAATGGATTGGGTCCACAGTATCCTTGCCTGTAAAGTGGGGACAATAGTGATTGTACATACTGAGTCCCCAGTTGAATTTAACTGTAATCATAGAGTCTCTGGTCTGTGGGTGTTGGTGGTGACTCAGCTGCAGGGTGGGGAACAAGGAGGCCCCAACAGCCAGTACTAAAAAGACATCTGAAGTTTGTATGCATTCTACCCCTGTCTTAGTTTTGGTGCCCCCCAAAGCACAGCCTGAGACAGAGCTTGGGTGTGGGTAGTTTGTTTGGGAGGTGACCCCAGGAAGCAGGAGAAAGCAGGGGAAGGTGGGCTCTCAGGTCTCAGATAACGTTTTGAAACATGTACAGAAGTTCTCTATACTGTTTTGAATAACGCCCCCCAAAATTTGTGTCCACCTGAAGCCTCAGAATATGACCATATTTGGAAATAGAGTCTTTGTGATGTAATTACTTAAATTAACGTGAAGCCACACTGAATTCAGGTGGGCCTTGAAACCAATGGCTGATGTTGTTATAGGCAGGCCATGCGAAAGCACAGAGAGGAGGCCATGTGAGGATGGAGTGGAGACTGGAGAGAGTTTATGAGCCAGAAAGTACCAAGGATCACTGATGACCACTGGAAGCCAGGAGAGAGGCATGGGACGATTTATCCGTCAGGGTCTCCAGGAAGGAACTAACCCTGAAGGCACCTTGACTTCAGACTTCTGGCTTCCAGAACTTTGAGCAAATAAATTCCTATTGTTGGAAGCCACCAGCTTTTGGTCATTGTTACAGTAGCCACAGGAAACTAATAGAGTCTCCCAGAACTGTCCACCACACCTCCAGCCATGACTCATCTCCCAGCTTGCCCAAGAGTTCCTTCACTCATGCATCCATTCATTCAGTGCACATTCCCTAAGCTCCTGCTCGCGAGGATGATGCGACCTGGTGCCTGGGCTCAGTGAGCTCAGGGGCAGTGAGGGAGACACTAAATCATTGGGACACACGTGTTAAGCTTGGTGATTGCTGGAAACAAAGCAGGTCAAGAGAGCACTGAGGACAGACTCAGCTCAGCCAGGGCTGGGGGCTATGTGCAGGGTGCAGGGCAGTAAAACTTCCCCAGGAAGACTGCTCACACAGAGAAAACAGTGTGTGCCAGGCACAGTGGGGAGACAGCGTGAAGGATTTGGGAAGAACACTGTTAGGTGCAGTGGGAGAGTCAGGAGATGAACACTGGGCATCTCAAGCACTAAGCTGATAGGTTGTGGGCACCTGCTGCCCCCAGTGTCCCTGCATGCCCCTCCTTTCAGGAGGGTGACCCAAGCTGGGCCAAGAGAGTCCTTGCCTGGGACTTCATATATAGTCACCATAAGAGGAACTCTCTCCTGTCTGGCTTGGCTGGAGCTGGGAGTGGCCTGTGACTCTGCTTCTCCTCCTGCTTGGACAAGGCTCACTGTCAGAGGGAGAAGATGGGGCCAAGGCATAGAAGAAGGCAGTGGAGAGAAACAGAAAAAGAGGTTGCCTGACCATGTCTGAGGTCAGGTCCACTCCCATCCTTCCCAGTCTCATGTCAGCTTTTGTCTTACGTAAACGAGTTGGGTTTCAGACCCTTAAAACAGAAAACGGAAAACCTCCAGAGGGTTTTTAAATGTGTATGTAGTGGGTTGAATGGGGTGGCCTCCAAAGGAAATTTCCACCCAGAACCTCAGAATGTGAACTTATTTGGAATTAGGGTATTTGCAGATGTAATTAAGGTAAGAGTCTCAAAGTGAGTTCATGCTAGATTAGGGTAGGTCCCTAGTCCAATGACAAGTCCTCAGAAGAGAGAGAAAAAAAGAAGCCACATTGAGAGAGACACAGACAGCGGAGGCCATATGGTTATGGAGGCAGAGATTGGAATGCTGCAGCCTCAGGCCATGGAACACCTAGAGCCACCAAAAGCTGGAAGAGGCAGTAAGGATCCTCCCCTAGAGCCTTCAGGATTGGGGGAATGCAGCCTTGCTGACAGCTTGAGTTCAGGGGAAAGCGAGCATGGTGGAAGAACGGGCTTTTGGCTCATTGACTCACCACTTCTGATGACTCCCAGGGCCCTCTCCTGTGTACCACCTTAGATCCTCTTGGCCTCATTTATCTATGATCACAGCCCCAGCTGTGGTGGCCAGGTGTTCCCAGGCTCTGCCAGCTTCCTGCAACGGTGACCTGACAGCATCTCACCCAATGTTTATCAATACTGGGCTTAGGATGCCGCAGGAAGCCTCCTTGGGCTGGGCACATGCACTCTTCAGAACTGTGAGGAATAAACATCAAATAGGATAAACCTTAACCAACAGGGACTTCAAGTCAGTGGAAAATTGCTGCACTCTCTCTACCTTTAATGATTGCTCTGAGATGATTCTCATGGAATCATTGAAGGAGATCAGGAAGTCACAGAAGGTGGAGCCAAGACACTCCTCCACCCAAGCCTCACTTGTTGTCCCATACCTGATCCTGGGACCACACTGTCAAACAGTCCTCAAACAAAAGCTTCTGTCTCAGGCTCTGCTTTTGGGGAATCCAGGCTCAGGCAGGATTCACACATGATTCTAAAGCAGGAACTATTCCATCTGGCTGCATGTGATTGTTCTTCACAGCTAAAGCCAGTGAACAACCATGTATTAAATAAGAACCAGATGAGGCTGTTTTAACAAGCAACCTTGAGTACAGTGACTTCAAAAGGAAAGAGTTTATTTTTCACTTGTGTAGAGTCTCCGTAGATGGCCCAGGGCTGGTGAGGAGCTGGGAAGCAGGGCACTCTAGCTCGTTCTCAGCCGTCACCATGACTGGTGTCAAACAATGCTCTTGTCACATTCCTGCCTGCAGGAAGAGAGAAGAGGAAGAGTGCTCCTTTTATGGGCTCTGCTCACACCCCGTTGACCAAAATTTGTACACAAAATTTTGTTATCAAAATTTGGTCACACCCCTTGCTGCAAGGGGTGTTAAGAAAAGTAGTTTCAGCTAGATGGCCACGAACCCAACCCAAACTGGTGGATCCCATCATCAAAGGGAAATTGGATTGATGGATACTGGGAGACAAGAGAACCCTCTGCTGCCAGTCAAACTGCTTTCAAGAATCTACAACTACAGACACCCTACCATGCAAAACAAACCAATTTGGAGGAAACATAGTGAACATGAGTGGCATTGATTCAGGGCCTCCAAGGAGCAGAGTCCTTTATATTCAGATCAACTAGTAACCTCAGAGCTGTCCTACGAGGCCTGTGCTCTATCATTCCCATTTTACAGATGAGGAAACCGAGGCTCAGAATAAGTAATGTTCTCAAGGTGAAGAAGTGCCATAGTTGGAATTTGATATAACACAGTCTCCTTGGGCAAATATTCTTGACTGCCTTATCACACTGCCTCCCTTTGAGGGCCACTAACTTCCTGCTTCCAACTCTTCCAACTCATAATGACCCTCTCTGGGTCATTATGGTCGACAGCCTCTGGGGAGGCCCCATAAGCTGATGTTTATTGATATGGTTTGGTCCTGTGTCGCCATCCAAATCAGATGTTGAATTGTAATCCCCAGGTGTTGGGGGGAGGGGCCTGGTGGGAGGTAATTGGATCATGGGGGTGGATTTCCCCCTTCCTGTTCTCTTATGAGTGGGTTCTCATAAGATCTGATGGTTTAAAAGTCTGTGGCATCTCCCCCCTCTCTCACTCTCTCTCTTGCCACCATGTGAAGAAAGTCCTTGTTTCACCTTCACCTTCCGCCATGATTCCTTCACCTTCTGCCAAGTTTCCTGAGACGTCCCCAGCCATGTGGAACTGTGAGTCAATTAAGCCTCTTTTGTTTATAAATTACCCAGTCACAGGTAGTATCTTTGTAGCAGTGTGGAAGCAACTAATACATTTATACTCTTGTGTTATCCCCTGCCCTTGAGTGTCAGTGGGGCCTGTGATTTGTGACGAGATGCACATTATTATGATACGAAAGATTGTGACCTCTCTTGCTGGGTGTGAAGAAGCAAGCTGCCATGTTGTAAGATGCCCTATGGAGAGGGCCACATGGCAGTGAACTGAGGGCAGCTCCAGCCTCCATCCAAAAAAGATAGTGAGGCCCTCAGTTCAGCAGCCTGCAAGGAACTGCCAAAACCTATGAGCACAGCCTCCAGTCAAACCTCAGAAGAGACAACAGCCCCAGCCAATATCTTGATTGCAGCTTTGTGAAGGCATAGAGCAGAGGACCCAGCCATTCTGTGCCCAGAGTCCTGACCCACAGAATTATGAGATAATAAATGTGAAGTGGTTTAAGCTGCTAAGTGTATAGTAACATTGTTACACAGTCATACATAACTAATACAGTCTTAGTTTCTCTCTCTGAAAATGGGCAAAATACACCACCTTTCAGATGTACACTCAGCCAGTGGGAAGGAAACCATTCTCCTATACTCAGCTGTATTAGTTTTCTATAAATGTTGTCACAGAGTACCACAAGCTTAGTGGCGTAAAACAACACATATTTACTTGCTTGCAGTCCTAGAGTTCAGAATTCTGAAATCAGTCTCACTGGGCTAAAGTTGAGCATTGGCAGGGCTGGTTACTCCTGGGGAGACTCTAAGGCAGAATTATTTTCTTATCTTTTGCAGCTTCTAAATTCCATTTTTTATTCCCTGGCTCATGGCCCCTTCCTTCATCTTCAAAGCCAGCAGTGTAGCTTTTTCAAAACCCTCCTTCCATCATCACATCACTTTTGTAACTCTGAGTCTTCTGTGTCCCTTTATAAAAACACTTAAGATTACATTAGGTCAACCCAGATAATCCAGGATAGTTTGTAAACGTGTGCTCTTTTAAGCTGCTAAATTTGTGGTAACATTGCTACACAGCAACAGAAAACTAATACTGTGTGTACTAGTCAAAGTTCTCCAGATAAACAGAACCAATATGATATATATATAGAGAGAAAGGGAGGTTTATTATGGGAATTGGCTCCAGGACTTATACTACTGGGACCATCCACATCCAGGGAAGTTGATGGTGTAACTTTCAGCAAGTCCTGGAATCCAAAGGCCCGAGAACAAAGAGCTTCAATGTCCAACGGCAGAAGACGGATGTTCCAGCTCAAGAAGAGAGAGCAAATTCATTCTTCCTCCACTTTTTTTGTTCTACCCGACCCTCAACAGATTGTTTGGTGCCCACACACATTGGTGAAGGCAGAGTTTCTTTACTCAGTCTGTTGATTCAGTGCTCATCCCTTCCAGAAAGACCCTCACAAACATACTCAGAAATGTTTTACCAGTTACCTGAGTATCACTTGACCCTGTCAGTTGACACATAAAATTAACCATCATGCTATCTCAAAACCTTAATTTGATCACAGGTGCAAATTCCCTTTGCCTATAAGGTAACACACCCACCAGTTCTGAGGATTAGGACATGAACATGTATGGAGGCCATTATTCAGCCTGCCACATTATCACACCTTAGGAACACAACCAATGCTAGTTACTAAGACACCCATATTCATTAGTTTGTTTTTTCATCTATTCTAGACCACCTCGTGTATGCCTGGCATGGCTCTGGTCATTGCAAATAAATGTATGATGTCTGCTCTCTAGGGGTTGAGAAAAGAAACATCTGAACAGTCGTAAAGGGAAAATTGAAAGTTTATATTTCTTCAATGCCTACCATATGTGATTACTTTTCTGTTGATCCTGTAACATATTGTGAAGAACTTGTGGCTTAAAACAACACAATAGCTGGAGCCGCTGCCACCAAGTCCAAATCTCCTTGCTGCATGCCCCCGATGGCCACCCAATGTGCATTCCCGATTCCTTTTGGTTCTAAGTCCAATATGGCAATTCTCAAGGATCAGCTGATTCATAATCTTCTAAAGGAAGAACAGACCCCCCAGAATGTGATTACCGTTGTTGAGGTTGGTGCTGTTCACATGGCCTGTGCCATCAGTATCTTAACGAAGGACTTGGCAGATGAACTTGCTCTTGTTGATGTCACGGAGAACAAATTAAAGGGAAAGATGATGAATCTCCAATATGGCAGACTTTTCCTAAGAAAACCAAAGATGGTCTCTGGCAAAGACTATAATGTAACTGCAAATTCTAAGCTGGTCATGATCGCAGCTGGGGCACATCAGCAAGAAGGAGAAAGCTCTCTCAATTTGGTCCAGTGTAATGTAAACATCTTTACATTCATTATTTCTAATATTGTAAAATACAGCCCAACTGCAAGTTCCTTATTGTTTTAAATCCAGTGGATATCTTGACTTGTGTGGCTTGGAAGATAAGTGGCTTTCCCAAAAGCCGTGTTATTGGAAGTGGCTGCAATCTGGATTCAGCCCAATTCCGTTCCCTGATGGAGGAAAGGCTGGGAGTCCACCCATCAATCTGTCATGGGTGGGTCCTTGGGGAGCATGGATAGTCCAGTGTGTCTGTATGGAGTGGGGTGAATGTTGCCGGTATCTCCCTGAGGATTCTGCACCCAGAGTTAGGGACTGATACAGATAAAGAACAGTGGAAAGAGGTTCACAAGCAGGTTGTCAAGAGTGCTTATGAGGTGATCAAACTGAAAGGCTACACATCCTGGGCCTTTGGTCTCTCTGTGGCAGATTTGGCAGAGAGTATAATGAAGAATCTTAGGCAGGTACACCCGATTTCCATCACGATTAAGGGTTTCTATGGAATAAAGGATGATGTCTTCCTTAGTGTTCCTTGCATCTTGGGACAGAATGGAATCTCACACCTTGTGAAGGTGATTCTGACTCCTGAGGAAGAGGCCTGTTTGAAGAAGAGTGCAGATACACTTTGGGGGATCCAAAAAGAGCTGCAATTTTAAAGTTTTCTGATGTCACACCGCTTCACTGTCTAGGCTACAACAGGATTTTAGTTGGAGGTTGTGCATGTCGTCCTTTTTATCTAATCTGTGATTAAAGCAGTAATATTAAGATGGACTGGGAAAAGCATCAATTCCTAAAGTTAGAAAGAGGCATAGTTTGTAAAATCCTACAGCTATATCCTGATGCTGGATGGTACTAATCTTGTATAGTCCTATAAGTCTACCACCTTTGAGGCACCACTGCCAATGCTGCACATGCTGCAGTTACCCCTTGAGCCAGATGGATGTTTACTGTATGTTATATACTTTCCTGGCTCCTTCACCAAACATGCCTCGTCCAACATTTTTTTCCAAATCAGTCACATCCTAGAATGCAGTGTATAAATCCAATATTGCGTGTCTTGTGCATAATTGTTCCAAAGGATCTTAATCTGTGTGCTATATATATCAGTAGTACACATTGCCATATACTGCAAAAGAAACATCTACATATAAACAATGCAACCAACTATCCAAGTGTCATACCAACTAAAACCCCAATAAACTTTGAACAGTGAAAAAAAAATAAAAATAAAACAACACAATGGATATTCTTATAGTTTTGTAGGTCAAATGTCCAGCACGGGTCTAAATCAAGGTTCCAGGAGGGCCATGTTCCTTTTTGGAGGCTCCAGGGGTCAATCTGTTCCCTTGCCTTTTCCAGCTTCCAGAGGTCGCCTCCATTTTTTGTTTATGACCTCTTCCATCTCAAAACCACCAATTGTGGGCCACAATCTTCTCAGGCTGCCATTGGTCTGGTTCTCTCTCTTCTGCCTTCCCCGTCCACCTATAAGGACCCTCTCGATTACATCAGGCCACTGAGATCATCCAAGATGAGCTCTGCATCTCAGGGATGGCTGATGTGCAAGCTCAATTTCACCTGCTGCCCTAATTTCCCTTTGCCATGAATCTAATGTAGTCACAGGTCCAGGGGATCAGGAAGTGGACATCTTTGGGAGCCATTATTTTGCCTACCATAGCATGTCACACCCAGTGATAGCATTTTTAAAGTATTATCTCATTTAGTCCTCAGAACAACCAAGTAAAGTAGTACTGTCATCATCCCTATTTTGCAGATGGGGAAATGGGGTACAGGGGGCTTATGTAATTTTCCCAAAGTCACATGGCTGATAGTGATTATATTTGAAACCAGAGAGTTTTGGTCTAAAACCCACTCTTATAAACACTGCACCACGTTGCCTCATATGCAATACCTACTACATGCCAGTCCTGTGCTGTTTTATAAACTATAATAAGCTAGCAGTTTCCTTAATGTAAACAAACCCTTAACTTTCAAGTTTGCAACAGAGAATCTCCATCAAGGAAGGGGTTTTGGACCTCCGAGTCCTAATCCTCTTTACTTCATGGACGATGGTGGTTTCTGCTACCATGACCCACCTCTCTGGCCTAGGGGAGATTGGTTGTCCCCCTTAGCCTCACAGAGCCAGATTAAGAACCAACAAGGCCAGGCATGATGGCTGTCATCCCAGCACTTTGGAAGGCTGAAGTGAGAGCATCACTTGAGCCCAGGAGTTCAAGACCAGCCTGGGAAACAGTGAGGCCTCATCTCTACAAAGATGAAAAAAAACATTAGCCAGGCATGGTGGCGTGAACCTGTGGTCTCAGCTAAGCTACGGTTGCCCCACTGCACTCCAGCCTCAGTATCAGAGCAAGACCCTGTCTATAAAAGGAAAGAGAGAAAACAGAACCAACAGCTGAGCATGTCTCTGAAGCTATCTATGAGAGGGGCCAGATCATTCCAGGGAGAGTAAGATGGAGGGAATTATATTTAGCAACATTCTCTCAAGGGCAATATGACAGGAAAGAATTCTTTGAGGGGCCCCCTGGATTGAAAAATGAGACCCCCAAAGGCAGGCTTGATGATCAATAGATGGTTGATCTAATCTTAGTGGAGGGGGCTCAGTTAATTATAGTTTTATTTTACTCTGTACAGCCTGCAAATTTGGGCCGGAGCAGAATTGTTCTGACAGCAAAAGAGATGTAGAATCAGGGCTCCTACTTCCCCACACCTGCCACTCCTGCCCCCAGATGAGAATGAAGACATTTAGGGAACATGAGTTTGGAGGACAAACTCTTAGCCTGCTCAGGATCCCCACACATTTTCACTCCCTTTACAGAGATTCTTCCCTTATAATCCCATAGTACAGTTGAGACATGACTAAAAGTTTCTATTTTATCAAGATTTTTTTCCCTAAAGTCCAAAATAAATGTGGAGAGGAACATAAAACAGCATCATTTCAGCAGGCTATGTCATCCTGGCTTCTGACCAGATCTGCTCACCATCTTAGCAACCACTGCCCCAAAGACCACCCTGCCACACACACCTACCCTTGAGGAATGCTAACCTGAAGTGATTCAGGCAAGTCCCCCCGCACCAGCCCAGGGCCCACCCTCCAAGATTCAGCTTCCCAGCTGAGGACCCAGCTCTTCATTTGATTAACACTGGAAGGGCCTTTTAGAGATAATTAGGCAGTGGGGCTCAGAAACCCCTACAGGAAAACACCATCTCCACCAAGCCCCTCATTCATAAAACACACACACATACACACACACACACACACACACACACCAGGGAGAAGAAGACTACAGAACACACACAGAATCCACAGTCACTCCTCCCAATAACTCATCAAAATGAGTACCATTACCTCTTTTTACAGAGCAGTAAACTGAGGCTTGGGAAACGTAATTTCTCCAACCCACGCAGTAACTAACAAAGCCACAGTTTGATTAAGCTTTCTCAGACTACAGAAACCATGTTGCCTCCCCATGATAAAGGAAAAAAAAAAAAAATAAGTGCACACAACTGTTCTGGCCTCCGTAGCCCACACCCCTCTCATTTCACTACTTAATATTCAAATGCAGAGAATTTCCGCACTGGAGAATCAAAAGCCCAGAGATTTTCCCTAGAAGGCCTCAGAGCTTGATTTTTCACAAATGGCCCCAAGGATGGAAAAAGTCTCCCAAATTGAGACTGGCAAGAGAGCGGGACCCATTTTGTCTGATTTTTCTTCTCTCCTTTCTTGGCACTAGTAGGCTCAGCTCACGCCAATGGAAAATTCCCAAGTGCCAAGCAGTTCTCAAATAATCTGCACGCAAAACAAAACAAAACCAAAAAAAAGAAAAGCCTTTCAAAAGAGATAGCTCATGAGGGGTTAAGCCGAGGCTCCAGCCAAAACATAGATTTTTTTTCAGATTCTTGACATCTTTTTCATGTTGATCAGGAGGTTTGTGCCCAGCCACAGCCTATGATGGCCTCAGTCTGTCACTGAGACCAGTACTGGGTCAGACCAGAGCCTGCCTTTGGACTCAAGAGGGTCCCAGGTCCAGATAGTTTGACCTCTACCAGGCCTGGGCCTGGAAATTCCGTGTGGGAAAGGACAGGGGCTGCCTGGGAGGGTTGAGGAAGAAGGGTCTGTGCTGGCTTGGACTCAAGGGCGACAGATAGATGGACAGAGGTGGAATCCGGAGAGGGTGAGAAAGAAGGAGAGAGATACTGACTGTCGAGGAGTCCCTATATATAACCTAGAAGACAAAATCTGGTACAGAATGCTCTATTCATAAGACAAAAGATGTATTAATCCTATCTCGTGCAATCATATTAACAACAACATTTGTATATATTCATTTAGACAGTATTTATTAAGCACCTAAGCATCAGGCAAGAATTTGACAATGAGCAGAGCAGCCTAGGTGCCTACTGGCAGAGAGCTTTCATCCTTACCATGGAGACATGCCGTAAAAATGACAGTGATGTAGTGAACTTCAGTGCTATTTAAGGGACCATGGGAGCACATAAGACAGGGAAATCTGATGTTTATTTGGAGCTGACATTTTTGCAAAACATGCTCCCCCACTGCAGTTCTTAATCTTCTAAAAAAAAAAAAAAAAAAAAAAACCTCACAAGGTAGGCATTACTGTGTTATCATCGGAGTCATCCCATGTTGGAGATGAGGAAACTGAGGCTCAGAGAAGTGGTGGAGCACACAGGGCAGCCTAGAAGCTAGGTGTGCCTACCCCCAGGTCTGAGACACCCTCCTTCGGGATAGCGCTGGGCTCCTTCGCTCACCCGCTGAGGGCAGGTGGGCAGGGTCTGCCGCAGCTGAGGCTGGCTAACTCCTTGTTGTGAGGAAGCTGCCTGACTGCCACCCACTCACTCAGGGGCCTTCTCGGTGAATTCAGTAGGCCTGAAAAAGAGACATGGGAGACTGAGTCAGACCCTCCAAGGTAACCTCTGATGACCCCTGTTCCCCTTGCCTTCCCCAGGCTTAGCATTATAACAACCCTGCTTCCCAGGTCAAGAGATCCCTGAGTAGTTTATAAACACAGCCGAGTTCTGTAACACCTTATGCCAAAGACCTGTAACTCAACACAGGCTCTGCCTGTGCCCACAAGCATGGGAAGATGGCTTTTCATCTTCCCTCCACTCCTTCAACCCTAGCCCCTGGGGTTAGTGATGGGCAGAATCTCTGGGGAAGAAGGACCACCTGCGATAGCACATCTTGGGGAAGGCTGCAATGACCTGTTTACATTCCCTCTACCCCAACAAGCTGTAAATTGGAGAGAGCTGAGTTCTAACCTGGCTTCACCATTTGTCTTAGCTCCAGCTGCTATAACAAAGTACCACACCGGGTGGCTTATCAACAATAGACTCCTATTTCTCACAATTCTGGAGGCTGCCAGTCCAAGATCAAGGCTCCAGCATGGCCAAGGTCTGGAGAGGGCCCCCTTCTGGGTTGCAGAATCCTGACTTCTCCTTGGATCCTCACATGGTGGAAAGAGGGCACACTGGCTCTCTGGTCCCTTCTCATAAGACATGAATTCCATCATGAGGGCTCAGCCTTCATCACCTCATCACCTCCCAAAGGCCTCACCTCCAAATGCTGTCACATTGGGGGTTAGATTTCAGCACATGAATTTGAGCGTGTTTGTGGGCTACGTAGGCATCTCTTGACCTGGGAAAGAGGGTTTTTATAATACCGTAGATTTCAGCATATGAATATGGACAAGCACTCAACCCATAACCCCACTTTAAACCGGGGCGACCCTTGCTAGGATCTGTTACTCTTTCAGCCTTGGCGTTCCTACCTGTTCAGTGGCGACACCTGCTGCTAGTTGAGTGGCCCTGAGTTTGTGTCTGGTGCACGTGTCTTGGGCTCAGCACAGGCTGCTCTTAGGGAGTTTCCTTCCCTCCATCCTTGACAGCTAGGACCACCTCACTCACTAGTCCCAGCACCCAGTGTCGGCCAGGCATTGAAGAGGCACAAGGAGAATTTCCTTTTGATTAAAGTTGGTTCATTTTATTCTGCTTTACTCTTTATTTTGGGGCTCTGTGGGAGGGGACCTATGTGGGATTTGGCCACATGGCCCCGGACCATGAATAGATCCATTAGGATACATTTTCCAGTCTCACAGATACATGCCCAAAGGAAATGAAAACCAGAGGTTGGAGTCAAGAGACCTAACTTCTAGCTTGGTTCAAATTCCAGCTTCATCACTTGCCAGTTTCATGACTTTAGCAAGTCATTTGCTTTTTCTGGGCCTCTCTGTTTCTCAATCACAAGGGTGGGTCCCGAAGGACTCCCCCTCCCTGACAATCCCAGAGATCTCCCTAGTTCAAGAACAGGCCAGGAGACTCCCTCTGGGTCTGCTCTCCTCTCCCTGTATGTTGGGGTCCGATGCTGGTTTCAGAGCCGTGACTCTTCACCAGGACTGTGTAACCTGAAGCACACACAGAACCTCTTTTAAAATGCCGTGGGATGGAGACCAGGTATCCTCTGGGATGGAAACCAGGTGGTTTCCACATACACCCTGCATTGAAAACTGCAGCGCCTGCAAGAAATTAACCAAGCCTAAGCTGGAAAGAAACATCAGCCTAAGATTGCTGCCCTGGGTCTTTAGAAACCAGGTCATACTTCAGCAGGTATCCAGTTGGTCATGTGTGGGAGAATCCTGGGATGTTCTAAACTCATATCTTTGTTGTGAAAACTTTTCCCAAAGGCATCATTAGTTCCCTGAGGTTTCTGTAACCAATTAACCACAAGCTGGGTGTCTTTTAACAAAGTAAATGTATTCTCTCACAGTTCCATCCCAGCCTTTGAGGGGAGTGACCACAAGTAAGCCACTTATGCCTAGAGCCAGGAATAATAGCCCAGGAATGAGAGTCCCAGGGGCAGGAAATGAATGGGGAGCACACAGGCCTGGTGGGAAGGTCCTCATCACAGGCAGCGAGATGAGTACCACCCGGCCTCATGAGCCACCACTCAGGTTTTCTCTCTGGAGGAATTGCCCCAAACAGGCTTTGGCTTCAGGAACACCAACACATCTGAAGGAGGTGTCCTGACACCTGGCTAATCCCAGAACATGTGGAGGAAATCTGCACTCTCAATGGTGAGACCTCTGGGCATCTTTCCCAACTTGGCTCCCAGAAACTTGGCAGCCAGGCTCTGCCCTTGCTGCCCTCCCCTGGGAAGAAACTGAAGGGTTCCCCTCTAGAGAAACCCACCGGCTTAAGGGGAAAGACCTACACAAACTGCCATTTCGGCAGCCCCAGTGAAATGATGGATCGCTGCTTCATTGCCTGACTTGCCCACAAACCCAGACTATGCCCACAGAGCTCTTATTCTACGTTTTTGGGCAAATGTCACCAGTAATTTGGGAAACATCTCTTGATATAAAAAAGGAAGATGAAAGCAGAAAGGGAGAGAGAGAGAAGGAACTCAGAGAAAAGAGAGAAAATGCAGCAAGCAGAATAAACTTATTTTTTAAAAAATCTATAATTCCAAGCCTCAGAGAGATAAATATTGCATCTGTGAAATAAGAACAGGATGCTATAATAAAGGGGACATTCAAAGACTACGAAAGAGCTCTTAAATACTACGAATACGAGAGCAGAAATGAAACCAAGGAAATGAATAAAATTCAGAAAATCTTCTAGGATGGAGCATAGGAGAGATTTTAAGAGATTTTTGTAAACTAAAGGATTGATCTAATCAGCATAACGTCCAAATAATAGGAAGTAATAGGAATTCTGAGAAGATAGATGATTAAATTTGCAGTTAAGGGTACAGGTTGAGTATCTCTTATCTGAAATGTTTGAAACAATGGGTGTTCTGCATTTAGGATTTGTATTAATCCATTTTCACACTGCTATAAAGAATATCTGAGACTGGGTAATACATGAAGGAAAGAGGTTTAATTGACTCACAGTTCCACATGGCTGGAGAAGCCGCAGGACACTTACAATCATGGCAGAAGGCAAAGGCAAAGCAAGGCCTGTCTTACATGGTGGCAGGAGAGGAAAGGAACAGGGGAAACTGCCACTTATAAAACCATCAGATCTCGTGAGAACTCACTTGCTATCGTGAGAACAGCATAAAGGAAACCACCCCCGTGATCCCATCACCTCCCACCACATCCCTCCCTCAAAATATAGGGATTACAATTCAAGATGAGATTTGGGTGGGGACACAGAGCTAAACCATATCAGAATTTGTATCATATTTTGGAATATTTACATACATATAATGAGATATCTTGGTGGTGGGACCCAAGTCTAAACAATAAATTCATTTATGTTTTATATAAACCTCATATACATAGCTTGCTGGTAATTTTATGCAATATTTTTAATGATTTTGGCAGAAAACAAAGTTCATGTACACTAAAACATCAGAAAGCAAAGGTGCAGGGACTAGGCATGGTGACTCATGCCTGTAGTCCCAGTACTTTGGGAGGCCAAGAAGGGCAGATCACCTGAGGTCAAGAATTCAAGACCAGCTTGGCCAACGTGGCGAAACCCTGCCTCTACTAAAAATACAAAAATTAGCCTGGCGTGGTGCACACCTATTATCCCAGCTACTCGGGAGTCTGAGGCAGAAGAATTGCTTGAACCTGGGAGGCGGAGGTTGCAGTGAGCTGAGATCATGCCACTGCACTCTAGCCTGGGTGACAGGGCGAGACTCCATCTCAAAAGCAAGCAAGCAAGCAAGCAAGCAAGCAACAGTGTGATTATCTCAGCCACCAATGTGGACAATCTTGGTTGGTTGGCATCCCCAGCATTCCTGAATGAATTTATATTCTACCAATAAACAACCATTTTCTTACACTTAGTAACATGAGTACTTTAACAGTAAAAAAAAAAAAAAAAAAAAAAAAAAAGAAAGAAAGAAAGAAAGAAAAGAAAAAAAGATGTGCCATTAATACAGTGAAAAATCATATGCTCAGGGTACCCAAGCAGTGCAGCAGCATCATGAGAACTCATGCATCACCGCTAACCAGCAGCAGCCAGCAAAGGCAGGCGTTCAACTTCGCCAGCAATGCCTTGTCTGATTAAAAGGTTACTAATAACGGGTTTTGGTTGTTTGTTTGTTTGTTTGTTTTGAGTTGGAGTCTTGCTCTGTCACCCAAGCTGGAGTCTAATGGCGTGATCTCAGCTCACTGCAACCTCTGCCTCCTGGTTTCAAGCGATTCTCCTGCCTCAACCTCCCTAGTAGCTGGGATTACAGGTGTCCACCACCATACCTAGTAGAGACAGGGTTTCACCATGTCGGCCATGCTGGTCTCCAACTCCTGACCTCAGGTGATCCACCCATCTTGGCCTCCCAAAGTGCTGAGATTACAGGCGTGAGCCACAGTGCCTGGCCTAGTGACTGTTTTTTGTTGTTTTTTGCTTTGATTTGTTTTGGGTGAGAAAAAACATGAGAAGTAGTTGAGGAACGAGAAAGTGAGTCTTCCAGGGATGAGGAGGCATTCCGCGGGATGGCTTTTTAAATGTTTCCTGCAGGGTCCTCTGCCTCATTAATAAGGTTTTTTTTTTCTGAGAGTCTCTCTTTGATTTTATAAGGGACATGATTTTGTTGTTCTGTTGTGAATGTGCAGCGTGCTAGCCCTTCAATAAGCCCATCCTGCATTTTCATCGTGTTGTGTGTAGACACTCTTTCTACAGTGCTAACATCATCTTTATTGTCACTATTATCACCATCACCTTGATTCAGAAACATTTCAGCTATTTCGCCATTAGTCAATAAATGAACAATTGGAGCCCCATTCTCAATGTTAAAAACTTCTATATTCACCTCTTCCAGCTCACTGATAAACGCTGAAGGTCTATATTTTGCACATATAAGGTCAGACATGATTTTTTTTTCTCACTTGACATATGGAATCCTTGAAAGTCACCAGCTTGTTTATGATCATCACTGAACACAGTCACAGGCCAGAGGTTGTGCCAGGCATGCACAGCTGTGTCTTTAGTCACTGTGTTCTCAGCACTGGCAATAGTGTTTACAGCATCCTTTGTGCTCAACTCCTCTTGAAAATCTCCCACACACACACCACTGTTCACTGCTGCTAGTGCATTGTTCAAGAGAGGGTTTTTATATTTACTCGTCATTGATCTAAGGATACCCTGGTCACATGACTTAATTAATGAAGCCACATTTGGGGAAAGTACATGGCATAAGCATTTTTTTATGAGAATTTCAGCTGAAAGATGAGCAGAACTGTTGTCGAGAAGTAACAAAACCTGGCCAGGTTTTGTGGCTCATGCCTGTAATTCCAGCACCTTTGCGAGGCCAAGGCGGGAGGAGTGCTTGAGCCCAGGAGTTTGAGACCAGCCTGGGCAACATAACGAGACTTTGTATTTATAAAAAATTTAAAAATTAGCTGTAGCCCTAGCTATTTGAGAGGCTGAGGTGGAAGAATCACTTGAGTCTAGGAGTTCAAGACTGCAGTGAGCTAGGATAGCACCACTGCACTTCAGCACGAGTGACAGAGAGACACCTTGTCTCTAAAAAGTTAAAATAAAATAAAAAAGGAATAACAAAATATTGTGGTCATAATCTAGCTCAGCTTCCCTGAGCACAAGTCACTGGTACAAAACGTTTGTGAAATAGGCCAGGCACAGTGACTCACACTTGTAATCTCAACACTTTGGGAGGTTGAGGCAGGAGGATTGCTTGAACCCAGGAGTTCAAGACCAGCTTGAGCAACATCATGAGACCCTGTCTCTGTTTCGTTAAACTAAATTAAATTGAGTTTTAAAAAGCAAAATGTTTGTGAAATCAATCAGAATTGGCGTTGCATACATTTTTGTTAGCATAACAATTAGACCGGTAAGAAATTTACTCCATGAAAACAGTGAGGGTGCAAGTGTTTGCCCATCCCAGCAAGCTCAAACTTATGCGTGCCTACTGCATTAGCACATCCCAGCACAATCCTTCTGCCCTTGGCATCCTTCATTCCCACAGGGGCTGTCTCATTAGCTGTAGTCACTGTCTTTCTGGGGCAATCACAGCAAAACAGTGATGTTTCATCGGCATTGTAGAGTTGTTCTACAATGGTGTCAGATTTTTATCAGTGATGACCTTTGCAAACTCGTTACTGAATTTCCTCACTGCTTCTTGATCAGCAAATGTTTTATCATCACACATCTTTAATAATTTAATGCTGTCTTTAATTTTCTTTTCTTTTCTTTTTTTTTTCAGACGGAGTCTCGCTCTGTTGCCAGGCTGGAGTGCAGTGGCGCGATCTGGGCCCACCGCAACCTCTGCCTCCCGGGTTCAAACGATTCTCCTACCTCAGCCACCCGAGTAGCTGGGACTACAGGCATGAGCCACTATGCCCAGCTAATGTTGGTAGTTTTTCTTTTCTTTTTTGAGACAGGGTCTCACACTCTCACCCAGGCTGGATTGTAGTGGTGCGATCACGGTTGACTGCAGCTTTGACCTGCTGGGCTCAAGCCTTCCTTCCACCTCAGCCTCCTAACTAGCTAGGACTATAGGCACATACCATACCTGGCTAATTTTAAAAATGTTTTGTATAGTAATTGGTTTTTCTGGAGTAAAATCAAAACAGAAATCTCATCCCCAAATATTCAGGATATGTCTTTTTTAATTGCAGACACAGTGGGGCATTGACCATAACTGCTTTAACAAAAATATTTAAATTGTCTTGTAAGTCTATGTTTTAAGGAGACAAAAAGAATCTGGGATGATGTGAAATAAAAATACAGTGGAAATAAAAAATCTTAAAAAACAATGTTTTGTGTAGACGAGGTCTCACTATGCTGCCCAGGCTGGCTCAAACTCCTGAGCTCAAGCAACACTTTCTCCTCAGCTTCTCAAAGTGTTAGGATTACAGGCACGAGCAACCGAGCTCGGCTTAATGTTGTCTTTTCTTAAATTTCTGCATCCAGCCTGTTGAATATTCACAGTTTCCTTCGATGTTTTGTTCAGCGTGACCGATCCTTGCTTGTTTCATGATCAGGGTACACAACAACTGACGGGGTCACACTCAATACACAGCGGAAATCTTCATTTTTAGCTATACACAGTGTTTTTCTAGTTTTCATTACCTTCTGTTCACGACTTGCGGCATAGGACTTTGACAGTTCATCCTTCTGTTTCTTCAGGTCATGTGCTGTGGTCATTCCAACACTGAGCTCTTCCATCCAATGTTTCACGTCTACAGCACTGTCCGGCTTCTCCAACAGCTTGACTTTCCATGTCATAGATAAACACAAATGCTTCTTTTTTTTTTCTCACCACTGTAGCCCATGGGAGTATCAGCAGGCCTTTAAAATTTTAATCAATAACTTTATTTATTAATTTATTTTATTTTATTTATTTATTTTTGAGATGGAGTCTCGTTCTTGTTGCCCAGGCTGGAGTGCAGTGGTTCACTGCAACCTCCGCCCCACAGGCTCAAGCGATTCTCCTGCCTCAGCCTCCAGAGTAGCTGGGATTACTGGTGCCCACAACCACACTTGGCTAATTTTTGTATTTTTAATAGAGACGAGGTTTCACCATGTTGGCCGGGCTATCTCGGCTTCCTGACCTCAGGTCATCCGCCCGCTTCGGCCTCCCAAATTTCTGGGATTACAGGTGTGAGCCACCGTGCCTGGTCTTAATCAATAACTTTACACCACACAGCAGAGAATAAGAAAAAGAACCAAGTGAGTAACGCAGGTAGATCTTGGCTTCATGTGGGGCATTGTGGGGAACCTGTCATTGGTGCCTCAGCCTGTGCAAGTGCTATTTTATTCCCTGTGTGAGTGCTTGAGGGGTGGAGGGAATCTGGATGTGCATGGAAAAGATACATCACCGCTGAAGGGGGCTGAGAAGGCCTTTTTTTCCCTTGGGAATATGAAATAAACGATGTGTTGTGTGCCAGTATTTTGACTGTGACATGTCACACGAGATCAGATGTGGAATTTTCCGCTTGTGACATCATGCCTGCTCTCAAGACATTTCAGATCTTGGAGCATTTCCGATTTCAAATTTTAAGATTAGGGATGCTTAACCTATACTTTCTTGCAACTGAAGGTCACAGGTTTCCAGATTGAAATGATTCACTTGGGCCCAGCACAAACAACAAAAAAGAACCACACCAATGCACAGGATGATGAAATTCCCAAGCAACAGAGATAAGGAGAAGAACCCAAAACCCCACAGAGAGAGAAAATAAGAATTAGAATGACATCAGACTATCAGTAGCTGGAAACAAGATCACAGAGAAATGGTTCCACGGTTGGAAGAGGTACGATGCTGCACTCAAGCAAACTATCATTGAAATGTAAGAGGAGAATAAAGACAATCTTAGACACGCAAAACTTAGAAAATGTTACCTTCCATGCAGCTTCTCTCAGGAAGCTACTGAAGGAGATGCTCCAAGAAAGGAAATCAATGAGGCAAAAGGAAGGCCTGGAACCGAGGAAATCAGGGCTCCAACTCAGGAAACGGGCAAAGGGGACTTCTCAGATGACAGAGCAGGGAAGTCCAGGGTTGACAGCAGTTTGATGGCTTCCAGGACAACCAGTGGTAGGGGGGCAACGTTCTCCAGGGGAAGTGACTCCAAGAGGAGAAAGGGAACTGGGATATTACCTGGTGTGTGTAAATTTGCTCAGAATAGTTCTCCATTTCTGAGAGAGTGAAGAGGTGAAATTAACGACAAGCACATAGGTAACTAAAGAAAACATAAAGGCAATGATCAACTTCAAGAAAAAAGGTTATATAAGACAGGAAATGTAATTAAAGCATATTATGTGACATAACTATGGACACTATGTGGTCATAATAGTAACCACAGAATATTGATCTAACAAAAAATGATACTCTTATGAGAATGGTGAGAGGGTATTTGGGAAAGCAGCATAAGAGTTACTCTTCATCTTCGTAACAGAAAGTCCATCGATAATATTTAATACTAAAAAATCAAGGATTATCAGTGCAGAGAGGCGATTTAGAAAGAGGTGAGAAAATGCCAGAATAAATAACTAAAGGTGGAAAATGCCCAATCTGGGGAAAAGATTTGGGTGGGCAGGCACAGAGTGGGGCTGTTCTTTTTCATTATATGCCTTTTAAAACCATTTGACCCTTAAAATGATATATGATTTATTTAATTAAAAAAATCAAAATTAATTTTACAAACAACTTTTAAAAACAATCTCTAGGGAGAAGTGGAAACAGGCTCTATAAACAACATATGTATCCCTTTAAGGGGAAATATATTTAAAAATGGTTTATATTAAAACAAGAATTAAATTTTATTTTATTTTTTTAAAAAGGGGGGAATACTGGATTTGAACCCAGGACTTTGACTCTCTGTCAGAGGACGGTGGAGGGAGGAGTTGGACCAGCAGGACACATAGGACTTGGACCAACAAAGAGGGGGAGGGAATTCCCAGCTGGGAAAAGACACAGAATATTTGGCTCAAAACAAGAAACCCACACAGAGATTTTGGTTTGAAGCTTTGGAAAACATTTGTTTTCATTCCTCATAAAAAATGGATGACGAACGGAGTTATTTGAAATGAGATTTTAACAAGAAAAAAACTCATCACATTTCATTAGCATTCTCCTACCAGCCCATCATTAACAAGTCCAATGACTGGTTTTAAGAGTTTCTATTTATTTATGATCTCCAGTGAAAGTCATCAACACCAGGAGAGGGTTCAGAGTTTGTTGTTCGCTATTGTTTTCAGTTAACATTCTTTGTTCTTCCTCTAAGCATATTATTTGATTTATATGTTTGCAACCACTTTCCACACTGCCTTTAGAGCTTATTTATGTGTTAAAAAGGCACTTACGCAAGCTTAGTTCCCTCAGCGTGAGTGGATTGAAAGAGCATGTGCTTTAGAGACACACAGAACTTAATTTGAATTCCAGATACTGGTTTATTAACTGTGTGATCCTGAGCAACTGACTCATTTACGCTGGGCTCCAGGATTCCCTGAAAAACTGGAACCAGATATTCATTTCCCCAGCTATTGATGTGAGTATTAAATTAAGGAACAAGGCTGGGTACAGTGGCTCACACCTATAATCCCAGCACTTTGGGAGACCAAGGCGGAGGGATTGCTTGAGCTCAGGAGTTTAAGATCAGACTGAGCAACATGATGAAACCTTGTCTCTACATAAAAATACAACAATTAGCCAGGTCTGGTGGCATGTGCCTGTAGTCCCAGCTACTTGGGAGGCTGAGGTGGGAGAATCACCTGAGCCTGGGAAGTCCAGGCTGCAGTGAGCCATGATTGTGCTACTGCACTTCAGCCTGGGTGACAGGGCAAGACCATATCTCAAAAAAAATTAATTAATTGATTAAAGAACAGACATGAAGAACCTGCTAGGTACTTAGCAAACAGAAATTACTCTTCCTTTGCCCCATCCACGTATACAGAAAAGTACTCAGACGCTAATTACTTAAATGACTTTTACCACAATTGTGTCCAAGTGGAATTTCATCCATCCACCTACATTTTGAGGATTTCTTGGAACTCCTTGTCCATAAATATCTTTTTTTTTTTTTTTTGAGATTTGAGTCTCGGCTTCTGTCACTCCGGCGCTGAGGCAGTGGCCGGATCTCAGCTCACTGCAAGCTCCAGCCCGTGCCTACTTCATTCTCCTGCCTCAGCCTCCCGCGTGTAGCTGGGACTACAGGCTCTCGCCACCTCACCCAGCTAGTTTTGTATTGTTTAGTGAGACGGGTTTCACCGCAGCACAGGATGGTCTCGACCTCCTGACCGTGATCCGGCCTGCCTCTGGGTCTCCCAAAGTGGTGGCTTGAGCCACTTCTGGCCCATAAATATCTTATGGCCATTACAGACTGATGGTGCCTGCTGAAAGCTCCTAGAAGAGCCTTGGAGTTCGGTGGCTGTGCTCTGACCTAGCATCAGCAGTAAAACAGGGTCCAACTCCCTATCATGTCTTCAGGTTCTAGCTCATCTGAGTCATGATCAGTCCATTGCCATTCAGAAGGCAGATCCAAGGAAAAGCAGTGCAATGTGCAAATGTGACCAGAATATAGCACTGGCCCCAGAATCCAAATGTCTGATTCCGATTCTGGCCTATCCCTCACTGCAATCTTGGGCAAATCCTTCCACCTTTCTCGACTGTGGCTTCTTCATCTGGCTAAAGGGAATCACACTCCTGCTTCATCAAGCTCACTGGTTTGTGGCGAGGTCTACAAGGTGAGGGAGCAAGTGAGGGTACCATCTCTATGTCTTTTCTCCCAGTGTTTCCTTCCCCCCTCTTTTCTGCTCCCACCCTGGCTGATGTGGGGTGGGAGGACAGGAAAGAGCCCTCAGGGCTTCCAGCTTCTGAGTCCCATGAGAGACAGCTTATTGCAGCCTCACTAAGTCGCTGGCACTGTTCGAAGCATATCACGTGCATCAACTCATTTGATCCTCAGAACAATCCTATGAGGTGGGACTTACCGCAACCCTTGTCATCCAGATGAAAAAACTGATCGCAATCACTTAAAGGGGTTCGGAAATCCCCTCACCGTCCCACAGCCAGGAGGTGAGGGGCCAGGATTGGAACCCAAACTTCCTGCCTCCTGAGCCCCCAGACTCAGCCAATTCCTGTGTTCATACTTCCTCTCGCACCATAAAAACGTAAACATTTAGGAAAATTGAGAGAACTCTCCCAAATGAGAGGAAAAGAAGGGGAACTGTGGGTCCTCACACACCATCTTAGAGCCAAGGGGAGGTGGTATTAAGATACCAACTTCTTGGATCATTGTGGGGATTGAACTACAAAATAAACATTCTGGCTTATAGGTCCTCGGAGATTGGCATTTCCCTTCAGCACCAGCCTGGAAACCCTATCACTCTGAGTCTGTCCATCTCTTGGAATCTTGAAGTGTCCTGTGTCTGGCTGGGACAGGTAAGTAGCAAGGCTTGAGTGGAGCTGGCAGGCCTACATGGAAATGAGGGCCAACTTTTTCACCTTTATCACTTTCTCCCAAATCCAGGTTCCAGGGACTTGACAGCTATGGCCAGCTGTCAAGGGCGAGGCTGCTGACTTCCCGGTACCCACTTCCATGCCTCCTGGGCCTCCCTGGGTTCCGTGGGGCCTCCTCCGAGTATTGATGGCAGGAAGGACGGGCCCCAGAGCTGGGCTCAGAGCTCAGCAGCATCCAATTTGCCATCCTGTGGCTCCTCCAAGCCTCAGGCTCCTCTTGTGCAGAACAAAGACAGAAATCCTTCATTCAGGCCAGGTGCAGTGGCTCACACCTGTAATCCCAACACTGGGAGGCTGAGGCAGGCAGACCTACTTGAGGTAGGCCAGGAGTTCGAGACCAGCCTGAACAACACAGTGAAACCTCGTCTCTACTAAAAAATAAAAAAAGTAGCTGGGCCTGGTGTCATGTGCTTGTGATCCTAGCTACTTGGGAAGCTGAAGCAGGAGAATTGCTTGAACCCTATCTGGGAGGCAGAGGTTGCAGTGAGCCGGGATCACGCCACTGCACTCTAGCTTGGGTGACAGAGCAAGATTCTGTCTCAAAAAAAAAAAAAAAAAAATTCCTTCGTTTGCTTAACAAATATCAAAGTCCTACTGTGTGCTTGGCGCTGTTCCAGGTGCTGGGAAGATCAGGGAATTACACAGATGAAGCCACTGCCCTCACAGAGCCCAGGGCCTAGTGAGGGAGAGACAACGAATAAATAAACATGTAAGCGTGACCTCTGCTGCCATGGAGCGATTTAAATGGAGAAAAACAAAGCAAGGTGAGGAGGAACCATAAAGACTCACAACAGCACAATTTTAGGCAAGGGTTCAGGAAAGGCTTCTCTGAGCCACTGAGCAGGCACCTGAGCCAGGGAAAAAAGGGACAGAGAGAAGCACACAAATAACCAGGGCACAGCGTTCCAGGAAGAGGGAACAGCAAGTTCAAAGGCCCT